>NW_010972687.1:5182575-5337415 GCF_000737465.1 Haliaeetus leucocephalus | reverse complement strand
TGGGGGGGGAAGGGGGGAGAAGTTGGGAGGAAAAGCAAAGGCTGTATATAACAGAGCTGGGGAGGTGCATCTTCCTCTCCCTTAGTAGCCAGTCAAGCAAAGCAAAATAAATAAACTTCTCTGCATTTGCTCGCACCCTTCTCTCTGACACATGCATACCTCCACTTCTTTTAAGCTAATTAAAATCTAACTCCAAACTGAATCTTAAATAATCTAATTAAATACTGTTATTAATGCTACCTAATATTATTTCTTATGAAGCCCTGAAACCGAATTGTAACAATAATTAAAGAAAGTGATGTGAAGAGACAGATGGCTAAAAGAAAGCATTGTTTCATTACCCGATAAGTTTTGGTGACATGCCTATTGTGCATGTTGTTTAAGTACAGAAGAATGTACTTTGGCTTCTGCTCACTATCAAAGATAAGCCGTGAAACATGCGCCTTAGAGTAGGAAAGGATATATCCTGCCAAACATGCAGTTTTATACTAAGAAGAACTCATTCATTTAAAAGTAGGAAAGACCTTTCTTTCTCATAAGCTCATTTGGAAATGATAAATATCTTTTTTAATTGTACCCCATTTTCTCCATAATTTAGTTTGGATGAGAAACACGTGGTGTATTTTACTGCCCTAGCCTACTCTCAGATGCAGAGGAAGAGCATCTATGGTGCTAATTTTATTTTATCCCACATCTAGGATAAAAGAAACTAACTCAGTTACTGTTGCTACTAGACATTTTATGTCAGATATCATAAGCACTGTGTACTGCATTTTGCAGCTCAGTACTTATATCTGAGCCAAAGTGGACTGTTTGGAATTACCTGTAAAAATGCATCTTTATTCTTACTTGGTGAAAGAAGATGCATCAAGGAATTTCTAACTCAGTTCAAGAAAATATTCAGCACAAAGTCACTTATTTTCTTTCCAATGATCATTTCAAGACTATGCAGAGAATCAGGTTTTTTTATCTATTGGAAATAAATAGCATCATCAGTGGATGTATGTAGCATAGGTGTGTATATTCATGTGTTGAGTGAATGGACTGATATAACTGCATAAATATGTGTCCTGGATTCAGCTGGGATAGAGTTAATTTTCTTTCTAGTAGCTGGTACAGTGTTATGTTTTGGATTTAGTGTGAGAATAATGGTGATAACACACTAATGGTTTCAATTGTTGCTCAGTAGTATTTATACTAAGTGAAGGATTTTTCAGCTTCTGATGCCTAGCCAGCAAGAAGACTGGAGGGGCACAAGAAGTCTCGAGGGGACACAGCCAGGGCAGCTGACCCAAACTGGCCAATGGGGTATTCCATACCATGGGACGTCATGTCTAGTATATAAACCGGGAGGGAGTTGGCCTGGGGGAGATCACTGCTCAGGAACTAACTGGGCATCAGTCTGTGAGTGGTGAGCAATTGTATTGTGCATCACTTGTTTTGCATATACCAATTCTTTTATTACTCTTATTATTGTCATTTTATTATCATTATTATTATCATTATTATTTTCTTCCTTTCTGTCCTATTGGACTGTCTTTATCTTAACATACGAGTTTTACTTTTTTTTCCCCTGATTCTCTCCCCCATCCCACTGCAGAGGGGGGTGTTGCGGGAGGAGGGAGTGAGTGGCTGCATGGTGCTTAGTTGCTGGCTGGGGTTAAACCACAACAATAAGTTAGATGAGAAAATGAACAAGTTAAAATCTCTGAATTTTTAAATACTTTTTTGCCTCTTTTTGGAAATGCATGTGAGATCATTGTAATATATTTGCATCACTGGTTATACATAGAGTAGGATATGATGGATACTTAGCATAGGTAAAGAAATTTACTTTAAAATTTAAACCACAAGGTGGTGGATTATCATAGATTCATATACATTATATTCTAGTCTTTTTCAAAGGCTACATCTAAACTCATGTAAGGAAGAGAGTCCTAATTTTTAATAGAGAGTCATAACAGCATTAGCAAAAAAAGTATCTTACTAACAGGTGTGTACAATTTTCATATGAAGACAGGACTCTGGATATTGCAGAGATAGGACCTGTCTTATTGTTTTTCCTCATATCAGTCGAGCTCTAAAGGAAAATACATGAATTCCTCTGTTGATCCTCTCAACAGTAACTGTGGCTATGGTAAGAAGGAAACTGTTCTGATGAGTATCAGCTGGACAATCCAATGTTTCAGATTAACATAATTTAAAACTAAAGCTGACCCCCCTCCCCTTTTGCCTATAAATGTTGGACATTTACAGCGGCAAAGAAAACTTCCTAAGCTGTTCAGTGATGTTTAAAAATGTAATAGAATCCTCCTTGACAGGAAACACTTTTCACAATTAAGAAGTCCAACTTTAAATACCAAACACACCCTGAAGCAAAGCCAGGCCTAACACCACTTTTATTGAGGGCAACAACTACTTTTTATTTTCTTTTACTTAGTGAACAGATTATTTTTTAAATTTTCTTCCTGTAACTCTCTAAAGGAAACACTTTTTCCTTTAATTTTCCTTTAACTCTTTTCCTTTTATTTCCCTCTAAGTCTGGCTTGAAATTCATTTTTACATGAGAATTGTCTACTCTATTTTGATGGCAAAGAGTGGTTTTGCACTGTTTGAAAAAAACAATTCAAGATTTTTCTGAATTACTCTGTATTGAAATCTCAGTGCTCTTGCATGATTGTGTCCCGATCTAGTTCAAAAGTGATATGGTAAACTGTCCTTTTTCCGAAACTTTCTGTATACTTATTTTTCAGAGTTTATGTGAAGTCTATGTGTGAAGAAACTCAACTATATGTGAGAGAAATAAAATATTTTTGTCTGGATATTGCTGAGTGCCATACTACTTCCTCTGATTCAGTAATTGTTTTTAGTATGTACTTCAGTGGCAGTAAGATTTGCACATGGTATGTCTTTGTGAGTATTTCCCCATCTGTTGGCTGCCTGTACTTTATGAAGTATGTCTGCAGCATGCATGCAGCCTCTCCAGAAAGTTCTACTGGAAAGATGATCTTGATCAACCTCTTTCACAAATGCGTTCAAAAACATTGCTTATGAAGGTTACATGTAGGAACAGCTATAAAAATGTGCACAGGCACATATATAGGAACAAAGAATGTGAATCCTAATTACTGACTGTAACAGAGCCCTCTGCTCATATGAAGGGACTTTGAAAACTTCACTGCTAATTGCTGATTACGTTCAACTTACTGGTGTGATCCTGTCAGAAAGGCAGAAGGATAATCACGGACATACTGTGTTTCAAGGTGGTAATGTATTTGCATAAGATGAGTCATCTGTTGAAGTACAGGGCCCATTTCTAGTGACATTTTAAAGTAACATTTCTCTTTTATATTTAATTGGTGTTGCCAAGAGTGCATGCTACGAAAGGTTAGCACATCCAGGCTTCTGCTGACATTTGTGACTGATCCATTTCAAATGTTTGATTGTCTTCTGAATCATACCATTATTATTATGTGTGGAATGAATGTAGTGTCCTATAGACACTACAGAGCATTTTTACATTCTGTAGGACCAATGTGTTGATTCCTAGAAGCATCGATAAGACTCCTGCCGTATGACTGTTGAGGATGAGGTAAGAGGTGTGGTGTGATTACTTTCTAACTTACAGTGTTGTTTGCATTTCCTGTATACTGTGTACACTGAAAAGGAAATTAAAAGATACCCCTTTCCTCAGAGGCACCTACCTCTGTTGGTCTTCACTCTGTTGCTTGTCATCTTCAGGCAGCACAGAACAAGGGCACCTGAACATGTTAGAGTGAGTTGGTTTTCTGAAGGGTGGCATGCAGCCAATGTACTCACCCTTTTGGGAAAGAAAACCAGTCAGAAAAAAACTATGCATGTGGTTCACTTGGGAACAGAGCACTGTGCTGGTTTTGACTGGGACAGAGTTAATTTCCTTCATAGTAGCTGGTATGGGATGATGTTTTGGATTTGTGCTGAAAACAGCGTTGATAATAACACTGAGATGTTTTTGTTACTGCTGAGCAGTGCTTACACAGCATCAAGGCCTTTTCTGCTTCTCACCCCACCAGTGAGGAGGCTGGGGGCCCACGAGAAGTTGGGAGGGGACACAGCCGGGACAGCTGACCCCAACTGACCAAAGGGATATTCCAGACCATATGTCGTCATGCTCAGCGTATAAAGCTGGGGGAAGAAGAAGGAAGGGAGGATATTCAAAGTGATGGCGTTTGTCCAAGTAACCATCACACGTGATAGAGCCCTGCTTTCCTGGAGATGGCTGAACACCTGCCTGCCCATGGGAAGTGGTGGGTCAATTTCTTGTTTTGCTTTGCTTGTACTCACAGCTTTTGCTTTACCTATTAAACTGTCTTTATCTCAACCCAAGAGTTTTCTCACTTTTACTCTTCTGATTCTCTCCCCCATCCCACCAGGTGGGAGTGAGCGAGTGTCTGTGTGGTGCTTAGTTGCTGGCTGGGGTTAAACCACGACAAGCACCAATTGTCAAAAAGTATTTTAACAACAGCTGAGGTTACACAACATGGCAGAACCAACCCAAATAATCTTCTTGTATACTAAATCTCTAGTGCTGTGCTTTAAATATATACCAGTAGCTTCCATCTAATCCATGGAATTTACTAGAAAAAGTCTAAAGAATTACAAGCATGTGATAAAAATTAAGAGCTTGTGCTTATGTAATCAGTACTGAATGATGCATAGTATCAATTCTGAAAGTAAAAGGTTTTACTTATGCAAAATGTCTACAGTAAAACTGTGAGGTTTGATAATCATGTGTTTGCTAATGACAGGGAAATTAGAGACAACAGACTGAAAATATCATGGACATTAAAAAATACTTGCAGCTGACTTTACAGGTATTAAAAAAGCAATGATACATCCCATTTGGGTCAGCTTTCTAGGAGCAAGAGAGTAGAATTTGAAAGCATTTAATAGGAGAATGATATGAATAGACTATATTTAACTCGTGACATACTCAGTGTAGACAGCAAGTGTGAGGGAATGTGAAATTTAGACAGTGACTGGAAACAGCTTCTAAACATCTCTGTGTTTAGCAATTTACAATGTAATAAAAGAAGCAAACAAAAAAATCAGAAAACAACAGCCAAAAATAGTTTTGTCATTTAGTATACCACAAATGGAGAAACACCAATCCAAAGGAATTAAATTTCCCCTATTTCTCCTTACTTTAGTTTGCAGATAGTCGTAGACAGCAGGAAGACCAATAACATGCAGTGTATATCTATTGTTCAGACAAACTTGGAAAAATATCCATAAACCAAATTAGAAAGACTCTGCTTCTTGGGTGACAAAGTAGTAGCTTCTGTGAATTCATTGGCTCTGGGCTGAAAATGGTTTTTAACATGCAAGCACCATCTCTGGTTATTGGATGAAGATTACTAGCCTTTCTCAAATAGTATAGATTACTCTGATCTCTGTGAATAGACTGTAACTGGTAAATCCATTTTACTGTCTAGCTAAATGTAAATAAAATAAGAACTAGTTATTTACTGTGTAGGGCAGGCAACTAGATTTGGCACAAAAAAATATAACCCAAAACAACAAAATGTCCTGTAAATTTGCAGGCTATAACAAAGCTATAATAGAAACATGTTTTATTTCGTCAGGTGAGTCTATACCCTAAGCATTACTTTCATGAGTTCAGACAGGATAGGCTTATATCTCAAACTGCATGCCCTTCACGTTGCAGAACACTAGTGTTTTAAGTTGGCTAATAGGGGAAAAGAGGCCATAAGTGCTTGGCATTTACCTTGTGCAACAAGGTCAAGACAGACTGAAGAGCTGCAGTAGAGGTAGGTACCACATATTGTTTTCCTGGAGGTCATGGGAAATGGCAGCAGTGGAGAGAGGCTCTTAGCAAGCATGTCACAGCACATTGATCATACAGAGAAGGAAACGCAGCCTCATGGCTGATATTGTTAATGAGGAAATTACTGTTTCCTGACCTTGCACCTGCTTGAAGCTTTGCTGTATGGAAGTTCTGAAGATTCAAAATATCTCTTGTTAAGATCAGAGAAAGGGGCGTGTGTGTGTGTGTGTGTGTATGTGTGTTATCTTGTTTTTAATGGAGATATTTTTCCTTTAAACTTCAGTCAGACTTCAGTTAGTTTTCTAGACTGTGATAAAGTCTGAGGAATCAAATACAGAGTGACCTTCCCCATGATCATACTGACTGCCTGTTCCTGATCTGGTGATTAAACATGGAGACTTCCTGCAGATGTTGTCCTTGCCCGGGAACTAGTGCAGACAGAAATGTTAACTATTCTCAGCTAGTTCACTTGTGAAGAGGCAGCCTTACACTGTTACCTTGAGGTTTTAACTCTAAGAAGGAAGGTCATAGATAATGGCATTGAGTATGCCTAGTCTGTTCCCAAGGTCGATGAACATGTACTAGAAGCAAAGCTAAACATTTTCCGGTTTTATGTATTGTACTAGATATGTCTATACTTTCAAGACTGTAGATCTGCTATTTTACTCTGTTCATGTTTTTAGTTTCTCCTTCCATTAAAAAAAAAAAAAAAAAGAAGCTGAAGTCATGCTAATTTTGTATAGTATGCTCACATTTTCTCACTTTCTTCAGGGTGTTGTGTAAGTTAAGCTCTGATCTTGTGAATATGAACATGCTAGTCGTTTATATTATACTTAATTCTGAAAAACAAGGCATATTTGGCCCAGACATAATGCTTGAGTAATGCACCAGCTTTCTAGTACCACATCTAGAGTTACTTCCATGACACAGTATTATGCTATGTGGATGTATACTGAGTGATTGGAAAAGAAAATGAATAGAAGGGAGTGAGCCAAAAAAGCTAAGGAATTTAATTCTTTTAATTAACTATTTGCTTATTTTTCAAAAACTTCTCAACATTTGAATAGGTCAGGATTCTGCCTCTGATCTTTTATTACATGCATCCTCTGCCCCTATTTTGACTTAGGTACAGGTGGAAGTTAGGTACATGAAAATATAGTAATCATCTTCATTTTATTACATCAGTAGAAAATGCATCCTGACCAATGTCTTTATCTGTTCTCACATTCTGTACCATATTGAACAGACATTTGGCAAGCATTGGCTGTGAGATGACCTGACATATCTTAGCTGAAAAGAACACAAATAACTTTCTGCAAGGACAGAACACACAATACCTTTGCTGGCCTTTCCCTGGTAACCCAGTTTTGAAATGCAAAGCTAAGTGAAACTCAGAGCATGCACAGTAATATCTAGGATTTACTAATACCTGTAAACCCGATAAAGTAAATTCCATTGAAGGGTAACTCTCTGTTTTGAAGAAATAGTGTGTATATACATATATACGTATATCTGTGTGTATATATATGCATATGTGTGTATGTATATATATGCACTATTCTGTGTATATACATATGAGTCTGTGTCTACTTCTATCTATACATCTTATATGTATAAGGATAATACATATAAGATAATTTTAAATTACCTGCTTGCTAAATGAATAGAGACTACAAAAGGACTGTGAATTTGATAAGCAGTATAACTATTTCTTTATTTCTCACAGTAAATGGTATTTGTCTGTTCTGTACTCATGCAATGTTCCTTATGCAAAGTCAAAGGAGCACACGAGGTAGCTATTAAAGTGTGTCTGGAGTTCCACAAACCACAGACCTTATCTTAGGGCAGGAGGTGGTAAAAGCGATAGAGTATCTTAGGCTGTAAACTGCTAATCTGTTTTATATGTATCAAAGACTACAGAAAGTATAAAATCAAACATACAACCTCTGAACAGTTCAGAACAACCACACTTATGTCACCATTTAAGCCCATCTGATTTTGTGTGTGGTTCCCAAAATAATAACTGAAGCCTAAGTACCACTGCTATTAATTTTGTTCCAAATTCAAAAGCAGATCTACTACTGCTATTAATAAGTCAATCATTCTCTATGAGATTCTTGATTGTGATAAGCTGTGATATCCGAATGACTGGCAATGAAGAGCAAATGTAAGACTCTTACATGATTGTTGCTTTCATATCCAGTTTACAATGCCCAAATATTTTGAGGCCTATGAATCTAGAAGGTTTTTTTTCCTAAACAGCACAGTGTAATATATCCAGCTGTAAACGTTTCCCATTTCTGTAAATGTGAACAAAATGGTTTTGTTATATTTTGCAATCCCTTTTCCCTCTCCACCAAACTGTGAAGAATATTACTTCCTGTGGAATAACCTTTGTGGAACAGGAGTGGTTTTTGTCACACTGGGTTTTTTTGTACTTCCTTCCAGTGGTCAGGCTATGCAGCATCATCCCAGGCTGCTGGGGTGCTTTGTCAAAGCCTGCCAGTCAGAAACTGGTGTCAGTCGAATCTAAGTGAATGTCAGGACTGTTATGCAACAGTTGCTTCCAAGTTTTGCTTTAATACCTGGGGTTTGTGTTACTGATATTAAATAAAAATTCTTTGCAATGAATTTTAAATGAAGGAAAAGCTCTCACCAGAGATTTGTTAAAAGCAGGCTAACAGTTGTTCTCTTTTTTTTCACCTCCTTTTTAGTAGAAGGGCTTTAAATTATATATTAACCAAAAAGGTAAACAGAATAAAATGGGCAATTAAATATTAATGGAAGATGTAGTGGAATTGTCCTGTGCAGCACTTAAAATGTCCTGAATGATTGAGCTGTGAATTGCTCTCCCTTAGGTATTGAAAAATTCATCAGCACTATTTAATAAATGTTCGTATTCGTAGCCACTCATGTTTACACTACAGCACTTCCAGGAGAGTGCTTACTAAAGAAAACATTTTAATGGAAGGTGAACTTTCCTGTACAGTGAGTCACCTTAAATTATACAAACTATGTGGCAGAGGAGACAGAGAAATCTCTGAACTGACAAATGAGAAGTCTGCATAACTTAAGAGCATCTTTTCTTAAAGAGAACTGCCCATGGATTATAAAGGGCTTTCTGAATCCAAAGCTATTTTGAAGGTTTTAAATATTCATTTTGTTTGCATTTGAAAAATATTTAACCTTCATTGCCTGTGTGAAATCGTCCTCCATGATGACTTGGGCTAAACATGAGATTATTACTAGAAAGCCATCTGCCTGATCTACAGGAAAGGAAAGAGTGGCAAAACAAAACTTGCATCACAAATCAATCAAACATTGCAGTAGTTCTTCTCCAGGTGACACTCTGTAGACTCAATTTGCATATGCCACATATTAATGTTATTAAAATATTCATTAGCAAATTTACTGTGTTAATTAATGAATTCACACCAAAATCTTAGAAAATAAACAAAAAAATTCCTGAGTGCTTAGTGTATTAATATGGAAACTAACGAGGTCGTAGGAATGTCTGTGCTTTATATAAGGATTTTTTGCCTAGATGTGATTCAGTGGCTACCCTAGGCTGAAGGCACTGCTGTTGTTAGCCCCTCCCTCAAATTCTCCCATTGCTCCTGTACACCACGCATGGTGGGGAAGAAAGCAACACGCTTTCTGTTTTCTGGAGGGTTGTGGGGGACTTGCTTTCAGCAACCCAGTGACTTGCTCTAGTCTGCCTTTGTGTCCCTGTTCTGGTCCAAGGGGTGGGTTTTTGAACTTTTGTTGTACTTGTTACTTCTCTCATTAACGTGTTCAAGATTGCAGCTTAGGGGAAGGGTGGGACTGCTCATAGCTAGTGTTCAGATGCAGCATTAGCTGCAGAGCAGTGTGATCTTTGTCTGTCTTGTTAAGTTATTAATCTAACAGATGTCCCATCTGACCTTCATGGCTCTCCCATTCTGCTCATTAATTCTCCTCACAAAAAGCATGATATCCCATGATGGTTCTGTTTGGTGCACTCCAGCTGCTCTAGACATGCACCAAGGAAGTTTTGACCAAAATATTTGGCTCCAAATGAAGTTGTCTTGGTTGTACTGTGTGGGTTCACACAGTAGCTAAGGTCTTGTGTTGGCAGATGGATGAAGTTTAGAATAAAGTAGTGGTTTCTGTTAGGTGAATTTAGATTGCTTCGACTGAAGTGACATGGTGGCAAGTTGACTATACTTCTGATAAAAGATGTACTGGATGATATAGGTCTGCTGAATATTTTCTGAAGACAGCTGCTTCACTGAAGGTTAGCATAGTTGGAGGCAAGATTTGACTCAATTGCTGTGCTGTGAGGGAACTAAAATAGACTTCAGAAAATAATTTTCTCCTGCTTTCTCTAGCATGTGCTTTTCTCTGGAAGTTAAGTCAAATTCAGCTTTTTGAAAATTCAGGCTTGGTTTCCACAAAGCATTCTCAGAGGCTAGGAGGCTATTTGCAAAGCTGCAGTAGCAACACTTGCCGCAAAACAAAGATACGCTAATTACATTGTAGTGCTGAAATGAGAAACTTCTCAGCTCAAAGAGCTACCCAGTGGAGCTGTGTCAGACAAACTGGGTCTAAGAAATCCTGTCTCTCTCTGTCGCTGTCATAGGGAGTGATACATGCGCAAGCGAAGAAGCAGATGATGGTTTCAACTGGTGCATGAAATGACAATAGAAGTTGAAAATGTTTACAAACTTGAGAAAATCTTATTTATTGTTTGCACTTCTTATAACTGACTTTCTAAAATAAAGAGTGTTTAAAAACTGTATGCATAGAAACTTTTCAAATATCAAGATTGCTGCATAACTGCTTTAAAAACTCTTCCACAAAAAGTCTTCTCAGAAAGGAGTAAGCTAAGTACATTAATATATATTAATAATATGGTCTGGAAAAAAAATCAAAGCTAGTTAGGATTTATTCCTCAGGGGTACCTCAGAACCCCACCTGGGAACAGATTACAATAAAATATTCCTCAGGGGATTAACACTAATGTTTTTATATTTCCTTTGCTGGTTTTGTGGACACGTTAAAGGAACTGTAGATCTTGTTAATGTAGTGCAGCATGTAGCTGTGATGTGGGAGGCAGGGATGCTGCATAATAACAGAGAAGCTCCAAGGTGCTGTGGCTGCCTTCACTAAAAGTTAAAAAAAAAAAAAAAAAAAAATTGCCCCAAGCTTGGATCAGGTTACTAGAAGAATAAAGAAAAAACAAACTTGTGTTAGTAACCCAGGTTAAAATTAATTATTTGTTTCCCTGTGATAAGGTTTAACATGACAGAATAAGATGAGTTATGCCAGCCGCACTGCTGGCTGACATGGTTTAGCTGATTTCAGCAATTTCAGTTAGACAGGCCTGGTTAGGAGCATAGCTCATCTTGTGTTGAAGGCATATGGTCACTCAGGGAAGATTTAGGTGGAAAAGACTTTGTGTTCAAGCTTCAACAACAACTATATCACAGGTGATAAGATTTGCTTCCAGAGAAAAATGTTAAATTTTCAGATAAACAGAAAAATAAGACTATCTGCAGTACTGCCATCTGGTTTCCCCAGTCAGTGGCTACAGATTTTAGAGCCTATGAGCTGTAGTTAAGATACCTCTCTGATTTCTTTAATGACAAGACAAGGAATTGTAGATCACCTCCAGGCAGGCTCAGTGAGTTTGGCTCCTAGTTCTGTTGATAGAGAGGACAGGACTTCCCAAAGCTTTTTAGACAGTAGAAGATCTTTCACTTACCAATATAAGTTATGGGAGACAGGTTACCCAGCGCCTAGATAAATACTAAGTAAGCTGAGAGTAGACAACAGTAAGAAAAAGTGTGTATGACCTGGGCTGTTCCCTATCCCAGAAGCAAGAAGTAGTGGAAGAATACAGATAGTGGTTATTCCAACTCTTCATAGAGCAAAGCTATAGATGAAGGAATTCAGGGCCCTTATCACTTCATATTTTTCCTAAAAAATAGCTGCATTATTTTAATACAGTTCAGAGCTTAGCTTCTTCACAGAAGATGACTGGTCTCGACTCCTGTTAGCTAATTTGTGCTAGAGATATGCTAAGGTTTTTCTGTGTTCTTATTTTCATCAATACTTATTTCCTAACTGGTCATTGTATGTGTCTGTATAGATGTTCTCAGACTGGTTTAAAGTGGATTTGGTTTAGGCAATGCCAATTCAATCCTTAACTGAAGTTAACTTGATTTAAAATAAAATAAGAGTTTCTAAGTGTACAAAGTTAAACTATTTCATTTTTACTTTAATGTAGTTAACCTGATACAACATATTTATATGAAATGGATCTATATAACCTATACAGTTATAAAGAAACACTAAAACTACAATTGGTTAAAAATTTCAGAATTAAACTCTCTCTTCTCGTGTAATAAAATTCTTGCAGACTGCCCATTCACAAGGCACTTGCAACAGGAAACACAGCTTTCAAAATTTTGTAAATACTAACAAGCACTTCCTTACCATTCCCTCCACTTCACAAAACTATTTTAAATGTTTGCTTTTTATGCAACTTGGTTAAGTAAGTTGAAGTATCTGAGACAAAGCTTATTTTCCAAGCTAGCCAGCGGGCACAGCAAGGGACTAAGTAATTTCATGTAATATGTCATGAGTTCACATGTGACACAGTACGATCAACACCTTGGGGAATGAGGGAGAGCAGGAAAAGGCCTAAATCTGAACCAAAAATTTCTGCACAAAGAACCCTTGTTAAAGACATTTAGTATTTTTAGTTTTCCTCATGTGTGCGTGGGAAAAAAGGGACATCTAATTCAGGAAGTATGGCAAATCATGCCATTCCTGCATACATTTTATTTGTAGCTAACAAGAAGGATACAGATTTTCACTGGCCTTCATTTGCTGTGGTTGGGAAGGATTCTTGTTCCTGTTTTATTTGGAGGTAATTTAAACCAAACGTTTGATAAGCATCCTGCTTTTTTTTAACTCGCTTGCTGTACTGGAAAAGAAATGCTGCCATCTCCAAAAGACTGGAAAGTGGAAAGATTACCACTTTTTTTTTTTTTTTTAAAGAGGGGTTGGGGGAATTATTACCAGTCTTTGGCCAGAAAGTCAGAACTAAATTTTTAGTGGAAAGGGCTTTTAAGGTAAATTATTATTCTGTGAGAAACAACCTGCTTGATTCTCTGGCTGGCCACCTGGAAAACTCTAATCAGTATGTAGATGGATATTGGCAGGAATTTTTGAGCCTTGTTGATGGTGAAAGACTGAATCTGTTCAGTCAACCTTTTTGCCTTCCATCTTTTCAGGAGCAGGGAACTTGGTTCAGGCCCAGAAAGTTTTTGTGGGAGTCTCTTATAAACTTCACTTTCACTTCCAGAGCAGTGGTTTCAATTTTTTTCTCATGGAAAATCTCTTCAGTTTCCTCCCAGACAAGTAAGTTTTTCCATAGGAAATGTTGGTTTTGGTTGAACTTTCTGGGAAGTACTTGAGCAGTTCTGCTTTATGGTCCCTGTGCTATAGAAAAAAGTCTGTACCCACTTTGTATTTCATTAGCCCCTCTCAGAAACAGAATACAAGCAGAATCATACACAGCTTTCAAATTCTTGAATTACTACTGGAAACATTGCATTTTAAATCAAGCTGCTTCAATTTTTATTGATGAAACAACAGACTACTTTTGCTGTCAATTCAAGTGTGTGTGGTATCTGAGAGAAGTATTGACTTAAAAAGTAGGAAGCAGTCAAAGTGCATAACGATCTCTGGCAGCCTGTCTTATCCTAAGTACTGTGAAACCATAACCCCTTCTTGAGGCTGCTAGTCAGTCTTCATTCTTTTCAAGCTCTAGTAAAGAAAGCCCACTTGGTTTTGTTTAGGATCTTCCTCTGTAACTTTATCCTGATCCATTTTATGAACCCCTTCCCACTTCTCAGTCCTTCATTTATTGAGCATTGGACTTCATCTCGCTTCCTTTTATATATCACTCTTGGAATATGAGTCTTTTTCTCTGGAGAACAGATAATAAGAAAAAACATATTTGTATCTCTCAGTCTTGTTGTGGTTCTCTGCTGAAAACTTCTCTTTTCCTGTATCTCTTAATTCCTCTCCTGCTTTCCTGTGCATTATTAACATTGCCCCTAAATTATTTACTGTAGCTCTGTAAAATGTCATTAGTGAGAGTCTTTTCACTGCTGAGGAGAGCTAAAAACCAGCTTGCAGATGATTGAAGAAGAGCAAGAGAAGGAGAAACAGAGAGTGTGAAGAAATATCAGTTTTGAAGAGGGGTAGAGGGTGGCGGCTTGAGGCAGAGAAGACATCACTGGAAGAAAGGGCTGGAGTGTGGACAGTAGTGCTAAAGAGGGGCTGAGAATGAAAGAGGGAGCTAGTAGCGACAGTAGGGAGGAAAAATAAAAGAATTGTATTGATTTGAAAGTAGAAGCACTTACATAAAAGGCCATTACAATGCATCCAGCGAGTGGATGGCATTGGATGAGGCAGGAGATGGGCTTGTTCACCAAAGCAGAAAAATCCCAAAGGTAACCTGAGAAAGAGAGGGCTGATGCAAATGAATAGCATTGTTTTATTTGTAACATGTAGAGACCTAGATCTTGGCTGGAGGAATGATGACATAGTTTAAAAATACTCATAGGTGTCCCAAGGAGGAAGGAGATACGAAGATTTCTGGCAGAGGAAAGCTTTGGAAAAGAATAATGGAGAAAAAGTTCATAAAAGAAAGATGAACAACTGATTGTGAAAACTTCTTCAATAAAACTCTTAAAACACAGTCCTGACATTGCAGACAGAAGCTATAGGAAAGCAAAAATGCATATTCATGAAGGAGAGAAATGGGAAGTGATATTGAGACAATGGAAGGGATAGTAGGCTTAAAATTACAAATGCAAGAAGTGAAAGAAATGGAAAGGGGGGGGGGGAAATAGGTGAGGACAAAAAAGCCTTTCAGGAACATGGAAATGTCTGAAAAATGGGGAAACTTCGTTTTGTTTTCCTCCAGTAACGTGTTTTCTACTAGAATTTTAAGGCACCCTTAGCTGCATCCTCCTTCAACATTATCTTATGCTTCAGTGGTATCTTCTACATGGTCTTTAGCTAGAAAAGATTTGGCGTATTCTCAGTTTTGGGATTTTGTACGATATACATAGTTTTCTTGTAAATGTTGGACCACATTGTACAGGCAACGAGGATATTTAGCGTCTTTTCCAGGTACTAGCAGACAGCAGCTCTAAAGCAGCCATTAGATCTTCAGGCTAAGACATGAAAAGGTACATTTTCCAAGCTGTATGCAAGTATAAAATGTGCAAATCCATTTATTCACTAATGGGGTTTAGCCTCAGCTCCATGTGCACAGCTTTGCAAATTTACTTACAAATGACCATACGTTAAAATTCAGGCTACTCCTGTGGGGTAACCCTCCCTTTTTTTTTTTTTTTTTTTTTTCTCAGTAGGTAATTAATACTTAGATAAGCAATACATTTAGAATGCAAGTAACTATTAATGTAAAAACCTGGCATGCTTTAAAGTGACACATTCGTTGAATCTTTGTTAAACTGCAGCAGTCTAATCCCTTTTGCCCTCCTCTGGCAGGTTTACCCTGGAACTTAATACTGTACTTCTACGGGATTATGCCTCAGAATTGCAGATTGAGACACTGCACATGGATGCCGCATAGGGAATGGAGGATTAAAGACTGAGAATCTAAGTGTGTAGCATGGTTTCTTATGATTAAAATAGACTGAGTTTAACAGATAATTTTTAATCTGTATTTTCTTAAAAAACAAAGAACCATAAACAGTTTTATCAAAGTTACTTTGAACATAGGCATAAAAAACAGAGATACCATGTATTTGCTCTAACAACCCATTTAGCCCTCAGGGTTGAATCCTTCATGGGGATATCTGCATGTGTGTTTGAAAAGATGTAGTGGGGAATACTGAATTCTTTGAAAATGTTGTGGGCACTTTATTTAAAAAAATGCTATAGTCCAGACCTTCCTACAAATAGTTAGCACATCATGTTCCCCTCCCTTTGAATGTTATACAAAAGTGAAACCTGAAGTATTTTTAGGCAAATATGTATGTTTGAACATCTGTCTGTAAGCTAGTGTGAAGGTCACTACTTTGAGAGATTAAGAATTGAAGGAGTTACGTGAGAAGTATTTTCTGCATCTTTGTTTCATGGCCAAAATTGGCTGACAAGATTCTTCCAGTATCACACATGTTCTGCTAAGATCTCCACCTTCCAGCACGTAAAAGCGGAGTTCCAATAGGCTTCACATTACACTGTTCAGAACAGCATCCAGAAAAAACTCATTTGGAATATATATCATTAGGAATCTGGTTTGTCATATGGGGGAGCAGTGAATGATTTAAGTGTAAATTGGCGGAGGACCCTTGGAAGCAAGATTTTGAATATGAATGGCCCATTATTGTAGCAATATTCTGCAATCCCATCAGGTGGGCAGACAAGCAGACTGAAGACTGGGCCATTTGCTGAAAAGGAGTGACAATTTTTTTGCTATGACAGATGACATTTTAGTTTCATGACAGGCTTATTTCATGAAAGGAACAAGTTCCTACAAATGTTTCAAGATAGCTATTTTCTTTTTTGTACATGGTTTTGTGGCAAGCCAAACAAAACAATGGAGTAAAAAATTAATCTAGAATGCTTTAATTTTTTTTTTCATTTGATTATATATTATAGCATGCACTGAGTATTTCTGGAGTTCTATTCACTGTACAGCCTTCCACAAAAGTTGCTTTTGAAATGCTTTCTTTTGTAGCTGGGTTCATGTGAAATTAAATTATAAAACCCAGAGATTTAACAGAACCCAGCTGCTACTTTCATAGGTAAAAAATCAAGAAACTGAAACTTTGAGATTAAAATCAGCCTAATATCATATTTTCAATACAGCTGTCTCCACTTGACTAGGATTTCAAAAGCTCTGTGGGAGAATGTTACCACACGTTCAGTAAGTGCTACAGATCAAGGAACTGAGAATAATAAAGGTCAGTGTTGGTCCTTGTTGTGAATGTTCTTGCATTCCTGCTTTATTTCTTTCTTTTGGCATACTTTAAGAAAGTAGAGGGGTTTTGGTTTTAATGTTCATTTGAAGTAATGGACAGGTATGGTATCTTTGTCTCTGAAATTATTGGCTTAGAACACAGAAGCACCTTCAGGGTAATTTATTGTAAAAACACAGGACAACCTCCAGGCATTACCTGTAGCATGTTAAGATGCTGAAATCTTGGTGTTGATAATGGATCTATAATATTATGGAATTAGTAACTTTATGAATTAAAAAAATACTTCATTGAGTAGGTAAGTTATGTAGTAACTTAGAAAGACTTAAAGGTGTTTTCATGCTTCAGGAAACATTAAACTGATCTGAAACTCATAAAAAGTGTCTTATGAAACCAGAGTAATGTAAAAGATTTTGCGGGACTCTAGGTGCTCAGAATTTCTAAGTAGCAGGATATTATTCATTAAGTGTATTTTTCTTTTGCCCCTAAGTTTGAAAGTTGTGGTTAAAAATGTTTGGCTGCTTATGCTGCTATGTATATATATTTTTTCCTTTATTTATCTTCTTTACTTGTCATTCAGTGCTTAGATGATGATAATGGAGATAGACCAAAGTGAAGTGTTTCTTTAAATGCTCTTACTCAGGCAAATAGGTAATAAAACACTTACTGACTTCAGTGGAAGCCGAGTTACTACAAACCCCAGCAATCTGCATGACGTGTGGACACAGAGACTTTTAGATAGAATAACTATGGATTCAAAAATAAGCAGAAGTCTGTCATAAGAAAAGGCCAGCAACACAACTATCTCTATAGACTTAAGAATACAATATATTTGTGACAAGTGTTAAAAACCTTTGAGAAGTGGCATTTGGAGACACATGGAGATGTGTCATCCTGCAACTTTAGCACAAACGAATTCACTTTTAATTCTGACTGATTTAAATGTGATAAAGAATATACTTAAGCTATATTTGTTTCTGAACATAGTTAGGGGTACTGAAATGGAAACTGGCCTGGAAGGAAGGTCCATGTTTTACTTGAAAAGTAATCTCTGTTGTCCAAATAATAATAATGTCACTTTCCAGACATTTTTTTTCTGATAAAGGACAATCCACATGAAGAAAGAGATATCATTTCTTCTTCTTTTTCTACCTTGCCCTGTTAGATTTTTCACTAAGGTGAAGATCTGCCATCACAGAGAAAGTATAATTTTGACAATTAATGTAATTGCTTTGTGTGTTCTTTTGAGGATAACGGAAAATGTGAATGGGTTGCTTATCCGTTGATGAAGGCAGACACCATAACATTGTAACTGAAATCAGAATCACACAGCTGCTCCTGAGAGGTTAAGACTTTACAAATCATATTGTATGTATATTCATAACATTTATGCATGTGTCAATTCAGTCTTTACATTACAAAATGGAATGCAATCAAATATGATAGAGGTGGAATAACACAATAGGATAAACAATGTTGTCTGGTGGGAGAACAAGTAAATGGAAACTGTTGGAACAGGAAAATCTCCAAGACTTTCATCAGCTCTCCTCAGCACTAAGTGCAAGTGTCTTCAGAGCTTATGACAGGCACAGTGTGGAATTACCCTTACATGATGCTGAGCTTTATTTTAAAGTTGTTTGTTAAAATCACCACGACAGTTCTGTACAGAGAAATGAGTGCAAGTGCCCCTTTGAAGGTTTGACCCTGAAATAAATGGGAAAGACTTGGCAAATGCTGCTGTGAACTGTAAAACATGAAAAGTAAGAAAATCTGTAAGTCTCCAGTTGTGACAGCTCAACAGTACTATATTTATCTAGATGGGAGGAGAATGCTATGAACAGCAGGCTGTGCTGGATGGTGAATGGCATAAGGCAGCTGGATAGATACCCTGGAGTCCCACAGTGGTGAGATTTTTCTAGGAGAAAACATAATAGCATGTGTATCACAGCCCCAGTGAAATGAGAACAATTCAGCAAGCTTTTTAAATTCTTGGTTCTCTATTCCGCAAAGCATGTTTTTAATGCAAGATTGAAAGATGAGAACCTGTCCCATTGAAACGGACCTCATGTCATCTCCACATACGCTCCTGTACCTTTTTGTGATTTTTCGCTGTTGTTTGAAACTTCCAGTCTGAGGGAGGAAGGGGTATTCTACTGGTGAGAACTGAGTGAATTCACTGAGCTCAAAGCCTGCTTGCTGCATTAATAAAAATAAAATGAAAAAAGCAATCTGATTAAATTATGTGTGGCTTTTCCTATGCTGGTGGAGCTTAACTAAGCAAACAGAAGCAGTGAAGTAAATCAGTGTTGGTTTATTAAAGATCAGAATTCAATATCTCAATAGTTGAAGGGCTTATGCACCAGTGTTCTCACTGTTTAGCTTTTCTATGCAAAGAAAGTAAACACAATGGCACTGTGGGGACTCTTGTTAGGAAAGTGACACTTAGAGAAGCCTAGTTTTCTTGCAAGGAAGATGCTGCCCTATCTCTTACTTCTTGTCTCTTGCCAAAAGATTATAATGAAAACAAAAATCTTAATATTGTTTGCTGACAGTGATGTCATCCTCTGTAACAGAGGCATTCTCCTTGAAATATCCTTAGGGCTTGCAGATAGAAATGTCCCTTACTTCGGCTAGTTTTAATACTCTTATCTGCACAAACACAGATTCCCCCTCACATTGATCTTAGTGCACCATCAAGATAGTGGCTTTTTGGGGGGGAAGAAGTTAAGGGTGTTTAATCTAGTCTTTAAGAAAGACTCTTAAACTTCATACATTGCAGGATTGCACTCTGAGTATTAGGGGGCTCATAGGAGAACTCCAGAAGAATTTACTGTAGTCTGCAGAGCGGAAAAGCTGTCAGTTAACTCCATGGTAAGCAAGAGTTCGCTTCTGCAAATTTAGAAACCCAAAATACCTGCTCCTCATGACTGGGGTTGGTTGATGGTTTTGTTATGATCAGACCAAGTACAGACTGAGAATTTCAAATGTTCCTTTTATACCTGTCTCTTATTAATGATGATCAATCTCCATACCTAACAAAGGGCATCACACTGTGCAGAACTGTGCTTGCTGGTGCATTTGTAGGAACTACTCAGCTCTCCCTCAGGAAGCACTTTTATAGGCAGGCAGTTGTCCAAGTATCATTAGGCATGAAGTGTTATGTCTGTAGATACAAACTCACATACTGGAACATAAAAATATTTCTGTAAAAGAATTGCACATTTAATGCCTAAGACAGGTGTATAGGAATCAGTTAAAAATCTGTGCTTTGGTGTTAGTGTTCAATACTGTATTAATATGCAGTGAACTTCTTCCTCTCCTCTTTTTGCTGGCTGTCACAAACTGAGCAAAGCCTTGGTAATTGTACTTAGCTGCTGCTTTTATGTGTTGTCTCAAAAAGACAGAGATAAGAGGCACCCAGTCAGAGAGATAAGCAATCAAGAACACATAGGAAATGGTCTTTAGAAGCACAGCTCCTTCTGCTTTTGTACTGGGAACCCCTTGGCACACATGATGCTTTGCAGAAACTAAAGAGCCCTCATGCACTGCTTTTGCATGCTGACCTGACGTAGACTTGTTGCAGAGAGGTATGAAGTTTCCAGTTGTGAATAACTAGAAAATTTCATTTTCTTTGCTGCTTGGATGCTTCAGAACTTGGAGAGATCAGTGAAGACTATGTGGGTGGAAACAGGCAGCCGTGAAGTTATTTTCTTGTATAAGAGGTAGGTCCAAGCCATAAGTGAGCTTGGCAGGAACTATCTCTTTCTTTAAATAAGTGATTTCCAGAAAGCTAGGATAAATGCCACATCGTGTAATATGATTGATAAAAGTAAGGGCCATCATCAGAGCTGCTTGGAAACTTTCTAATAAAGCAGAATTTGTGACATCTTGGGAAGCCATGTGGTCTAGTGAAACAGAAGCACCTGCAGCTTCCAGCCAGGCATGTCGTATGACAGACCTGCCCTCAAAGTGTCAGCTCTTCTATTAGCCATTATTACTGAGCAGATACAAGGAAATAAGCAAATGTGAAATGATTCCTCTTTCCTGGCTCATGGGAAAAATTGAAAGTTTTGGTTTCAGCCCAGTTAATAGTAAATTTCAATAGCAAAGAAAAGCTGCATGAATTTGTGTGAATTGGAAAGTATTAATGTGAGATGGTGACTTTCAGAACAGATGAATCCAAAGACTGAAATTTCGCATGTGGGGAGAAATGACGCTCTTGAAGTTTCTTCTTGCAGACTGTGAAGAATGTGGGAATGGTCTTGAAAGATGAGATTACTATTAATTTTGCAAGCACTGAATGGCAAGGGAAGCTATCTGACAATCAAGCACTGTCTAAATGTGCAAAGTCCAGAAAGGAGCAGAGACAAGGAAAAAGCAAGAGTGGTGAATGGGGAGGGAGAACAGTTTGCATCTCAGCCTCCAAAGGGACAGGTGTTTCTTTGCTGTTATTGTGCACAACATTGGTGAGATCCTCTGTCTACTGAGATTCATTCACGGCCCTGTTTACAGAGAGCAGGATATGAGTAGATCTGTTGGAATATAAGAAAACAAGTTAATATCTACTTACATGTTCCCTCCTAAACGCTAAAAAGTACCTCCATTCTATTCAATGTCAGTTTTTAGCCTTAAATTAAAGACAATCCAGACCTCACCTTGCTCATTCAGACCCTTTCTAGGCATTTATAAAGTCAGCAGTCAAGTCTCAATAGTTCTTTCATGGCAGTGTGTGAAGAAAGCTAAGTGAAAATCTCATTAGAACACTAAGAAGCAGCAAATATAGCAGAGAAAAATTAAACTGTGGTATTTTTCTGAATAACCTTAAAAAGAAAAGAAATTTTTCCTTGGATGCTAGAAAATATCTGAGCTACTTGACTTGCTGTAGTTTTTGATCAGGGTTAGAATTTCTTGCCCTCTGTAGAAAGGGGAGGGAGAGAAGAAGCTAACATTACTAACCATATCTATATACAATGTTAATGACAAAATGTTAATTTATAAATTGTACTAGTCAGTATTGAAACATTAACACTACTGAGAAAAAAGAAAAAAAAAAACTACAAAAGCTAGCTTGGTCAGAAGAGGTCAGGGACATGCTTTATAACTATTTTAAGCTGTGTCCTAAATACCAGGATGGTTCCTTTGACAGCACCTGCTCTCATTCAGAAGACTGTATATTCAATTCCCTTAGAAGAAGCTGGGCTCGAACCCAGTGCCGACTATACAATCCATTACTAAATAAATGCTGGCTGGTTGGTAGCCATATTGACCTTTAGCTGAGATACTGAAATCCTCTTGCCAACATTCCCACCTCTTGCTTAATTGGCACTGTATAAAATGTGTTTCCAAGGGAGAGTGCAACAGCAGTCATGGTTGCCTGCAATATTAACACAGCAAAAGAAGCATGTAATTTATTCCTCTGAAAAATGGATGCATAATAAAATCCAGCATAATAAATCTCTTTCTGCAAGGATTATGATGACTGCAAGTAGGCAGACCATGGTCTATTTCCACAGTACTTGTTTCACCCAAGAAACTATTTTGGGTTTGTACCAAAGTCTTCAGGGTGCACTTAGGTGGCACCACAGCCCACCTTTTATTAATACTCAAGTTTATCCTTTTTATTGAGACAAATTAGCCCCATTATTAAAATTCATTGTAAATAGGAAGCTGTTAAGTATATCATCAAGATACATTTCACCACAACATATGACAGAGAGAGCTCGTTTGCGGATGCTACCATTTCCATCCAATAAGACTGCTATCATTTTCTGAAACTATTGAAAATATTTTAACTTTTTAAATAAATATGAAGTGATGACATGAAAGAAAAGACAAATCGCTTCAATGGATGATACTGGAACGGGCTATGTTAGGACATGCACTGGCAGGACACTAATAATGAAGTGAATTAGGTCAGTGAATTTTAGTGTATTTGTTAGGGTATTGTTTAGGATGAAACTTCACATGTACTTCTCTTATCAAACATCATAGAAAAAATTAGTACTTTGTGTTGGTGCAACAGCTTTTCTAGAAATAATCTTTAATATTCTGAAGCAACCTAACAGGTTTTCTTTGAAAGATTCTTTTATTATGGGTCCAGCTGTCTTTACTCGGAAAATACAAAAGGCCATTTCCTTTCCCTTTGCCTATAAAAAAGCCCACCAACAAATATGGTCACTGATTATATGCAGAAGTTTCCTTTGAAACATATCTTGTGTATTTATAGGCATCTTTCAGTGTAGCAGGTGGAAAGAGGAGAAGCATCACAAGAATATTCAGCTCCCTGGAGACCACTAGCAAATGCCTCAGAGGTCTCCCTAGAGGGGACAAGTAGCATTTTACAGCAGAAGTCACAAATTTGTAAGTCTTCTGGGCAAATTATAAAATTCAATGATTCAACCCCACTAGAAAACTCATCATGTTTACCAAGATTTGTCACCATTATGATATGTCACTTTTTCTGCCTGTGAATCTTTAAAAAGGGAACATTCAGTATGTTTCTGAAGAGCTGGAAAAAAACTAAAAAAATATTTCATGTGAGTTCTTCCCACTCCCATACATGCCCTTTTGTCTCAACACCCATGTAAATATCTTTTGATAACTCTGTGGATCTGATATGATCAACGTAATTTCATTTACAATGGAAAATAGTGAAGAGATTAAGTCAAAGTACTTACCCACTCTAGCACACTCATCAGGCCCATGTTTGCTTCCTACTCAGAACTAAGCAGATATTGATGTACCTCATTTAGTGGATCAGAATAGTCTCCTTAAAGACGGAAATGCTTACCTTTTGCTATTTCCCTCTGTAAGTAGAATTTAATACCCTTGGATATTTAACCTCCACCTGGACATAAAAAAAAAAAGAGAACAGAGGGCCTTACTTTACCGTACAGCCCACCGGATGAAACCCTGAGCAGCTATAATGCAGCTAGCTCCATGTCCTGCTGCACTGCCATCTGTGGCACTGAAAACCTCCACTGCCTTCATTGCGGCAAGAATTCCCTGACATACAGAACTTGACCCCAATGCCTTTAGCTTCAGCATGAGGATGTTGCCTCTTGAAGCCATAAGGGAACTGGATTACTCCTTTATTGATCAATTATTGAGTTAGCAATCAATGGGTAATTGACTGTTAACCTCCGTGAGATGACTCATGTGACTCAAGTCAGGCACACAGTTAAATATCTTGCTGAACAAGTGCCTACATACTGTCTGTGGTTTCTATACACAAATTTGTCAGCTTTACATTATTCAAAGCCACGTAAAAAAATCTTCCGTAAATGAGCCACACAGAAAAGAATAAACCTGTTACAGGGATAGATTTACAGTGCACTACCATTCCATATTTAAGAGCCCCCCTCTCTCTCTGTTATTACTGAGGCAATCAAAGGTGCCTTGAAAGATTGCTAAAAATGATTAAGGGTGCTTTATTTTAGATTGATAACTGCAGTAGCAAGTGTGAGAAGGAGAGCAAGCAATTGAAGTGGATGGGATCATTGTGTGCCTGCCTAACATCACTGGCTTAACATTTGTATTTTAGACTGTCTCTTGCCTAATAACAGCATGTAGTGAAATAAAAGGTTCGTTCTGGAGGTAATTGTTATGTGGTGGAATATAAACAAGACCCATTCTGCAGTATATTTACCACAGTGCATATTTATGAGTTGGGTTTAATTAAAAGTCAGGAACACTAGAGCTATTTTTTAACTAGATGCCTATTACCTAGTGTCAAATGCTTGGTTTTAATCACGCATTTTATACCATCGTGACCTAGATCACTGCCTGTGACATACGAGATAGTGTGTTGTCTTTCCTGAGAAGATGTAGCCAAGCTTGATGGATGTTTTCTCATTCCTAACCTCATTACTACTGGCTTCCCATCCATCTAATAAAATGCTATGATAGAGAGTGGGAAGGTGCTATAAATCATAATATTCCAGCCGCTCCAAGCAGATTCATTAGAAATGCTGCCTATATATCTCGTACCCAGAAAGTCAACACACAAAGTAGGTTGCTGCTTCTCCCTGTGTTGGAGAC
This sequence comes from Haliaeetus leucocephalus, assembly GCF_000737465.1. Taxonomy (NCBI): domain Eukaryota; kingdom Metazoa; phylum Chordata; class Aves; order Accipitriformes; family Accipitridae; genus Haliaeetus; species Haliaeetus leucocephalus. Next base: position 5,312,536 of record NW_010972687.1, on the reverse strand, counting down.
ATCCCCTCACTCCCTCCAGTCAAGTTAGGATTTGTTTTTAATGGCAAAGATGACATTTAATGAAGTTCTGGGTGGCAGGCTGCTTTGACCTGATTAACCCAATAAATATTCCAGCTGTTATTAGTTTTAAACTGTGCGGTAGCCTGTTAGCTCACTCGCATCATTACTCCACCACTGAGAATACATAATTGCTAACTAATGAACTATTTTTTTTGAGTGAGGTAAGAAACTGAGACATCCTACTTTAATGCTGCTTTTCCAGTATTTTCCTTAAAGGAAGGGTATCTTGTTTCTCATTTAGTCTGAGCTAGGTCGCTGAAGGGAGTATATAGGGGGAAGGGGGAGAATCTGTTCTGTCTATCTGTCTTTCCTTTCAGTCTACAAAAGAAAATGTGGCTATGAAGATAAAAATGTCCCAGACTTGTGCCTGGAGAAGGAGAACTTATCTGGCTGCATCCTCTGAAGTCCAAGCTATGAATTTTCACTTCAGAGTCGGATGGTATTTTATCCAGGTTTTGCTTTTTAGTGGAATCTGCACACTTGAAGAGGTAGCGACAGCTGTCATCTTTGCAAAACGGGCAGGGTCATTAAAGGAAGGAAAAAACAGTAAAAGAAAGGAAACAACAAGCAATTTTCACACAATTCAGCTCTAAAAAATGCAGTGTGAGTGTGACTGCTGCTGTCCCAGGTGTTTGGATTTTCATAATGCTCCTGTGGCAGATACTCGGAGCTACTTACATTCCCCTGTGCAGTTTTCTTTGGTGACAAATTTTATGCAGCCCTTATGAGCCTGTCATTCAAAGGATTTTGGTGAGAGATCACCCAAAGTTGTCTACCTGTAGCCTGTTATGGCTTGGTACTACAGATCACACACAGACCTCTCCTTTTGGACTGAGTTCGTTGGCAGAGCCATAGTATCTAACTTTCTTTTCTTTCAAATATATTGCAATTAATAATATAAAAATATCAATTACCTTTCTGTTGGAATTGAAACAAGGTATATATTGGTCCTTAGAATTATTTTCTTTCCTTGTGTGTGACATGGGATGTCAGGCAAGCATATGGGCATAAGTGGACTGATGGAAGGCAGTGGTGCATATAGCTTGCAGGAATTCATAAGGGGACACCAGTGGGCTCTTCTGTCTGTGCTCAAAGGCTGTTCCACTCCATTTTGGGGAGATGAGATAGTGTGTAAGCTGGTAGTACTCTTTATTAAATCCTTGAGGGGGAAATGCAATTGTGTTTGTATGCTATCTGCAAGCAGCATTTTCATTATAACTCGCTGTGATCTCTAGTACTTAGTGTCAAACTGTTTCAGGGAAAATGATTGATAGCTGTTATTAGTAATCCATGGCTTTATGAATGTACAAATTAAAAGTAATCAGAGAGAGAGGGGAATTGTACATCAGTTAATATAATCCATTTATTTTGAAACATGCACTAAAGAGTTGCATTTATCTTTATTGCAATGGCAAGTCTCAGATTTGTGGTGATATTCTCAAGCAGATGATGGTAAAACATATAAAGGATTCACTTTAACAACATAGTGGCCACTTTCTGGTTCCTGAAGCATTCCTCAAGTTACACCTACGAAACAGCACTACCTCCCTGAATTGCAATGAACAATATAAAAGTGTCTGTCAAATGTGACCCCCACTGGAGAGGCCTGAGGACCTCTGTCACCTATAGACACCTCACCTGACACTGCACTGGAGTGCAGATATAAAAGGGCTACCTCTGCCCTTGGCCCCTTTCTCTCCCTATAGATCTAAATCTAAATCTAAATCAAATTCTCATTGGGTGTGTCTGGAATAATTATGTAAAGAATTGTCATGTCTGGTTTTGATTTGGGGGGGGGGGGGTTGCAGGTTTGTGTTTACTTACTTATTTCTTTAAACACACTAATATCATGTAAGGGTTATATGCCAATATCCAAAACTCATGTCAAATCTGCAAAATGAATGTCACAGCAGAGATGCCTGTTAGTAGTGTATTATCAACTGTCAGGCATAAAAGTACAATAAGATGGGACAAGATGACTGCAGTTGAATTGTCTGGCAACTATTCTAAATACCTTTAGAACTAAACAGAAAACACCGCATTTTTATACTTGTTTTTTGTTTGTGTGTGTTTTTTTAAAAGCTGTTGCATTCACCTATCACTATCAGTGGTGTCAACAAAAGGACTATTGATATAAAGAAATTCTTCTGTAAAGATAATTATTTTTGTTTAAAACCTACAGAATTAATCCAGGAAGATAAACATGCAAAACACAAGCTATTTAATAGTATCTGTTGCAAGCCATGCTAATACTGTGTCTGTTTAGTCTGTAGAGTTTCCTATTGAAGAAACCCATGGTTAGGAAAAACTTTGTGACCTGCAGAAAAGCAGAGTACTGGAGGAACAGGCCCAGAATTATCACCTGATTGAAGGAAAAAGATATGATGCCAGAACCATCCCTGCTTCGTGATATTGTTGTTCATGGATTACTTATATGGTCAGTGCAAATAAGCAAAGAGACACCCCACAATGTGTTCCTCTGTGCTCTAAAATATGAAAAAAACTGTCACTGACAGGAATTTATTGGAATTTAGCTGATATTTGAAGGACTTCCTCTTACGCACACTGCTCTGTTGTACTCAGGTTTTGTTGGTTATGGAACAAAAGCAAAGCCCTTCATGTTTATGTGCTCCCAATCTTCATAGAACAGTACAAATCTAAATTTGTATTTACCTCAGGATATCATTGGAAACTGAAGACTGTCATACTTTGTTAACTATGTTACTTTGTCTAAATGTGGATCTTATAAAGTTTTCATCTTATGATGTTTTCATATCAAATAGTGGCAACATAGAGGCAGCAAAGCCCAAACCAGTAATGTTCTTTTTAGGGAAAAGAGAAATGTAGCCAACTTTTAGTAATATGGGCAATGATTATGGGTAATAGGGAATGTAAATTTAGAATTTCCTATTTTTTTAAGGATTAAACATGAATCAAATGTTTATTTTAATATGGTAACTGCTTTTAGCGTAATTGCTTTCCAATCAAGATATCTTTACAGATCGTAAGATACAGGTAGTGTTTACATGCTGTTATCATGGACTGTATCAGTACAGCATACCATCACACAAGAAGCCCGAGAGCCTTAAAATTAGATTTAGGGGGTGAGTAGTTGCTATAACTCAGAAGAAATAAAAAAGAAAAAAAAATACCAAAAACTTTTGCATATACAAACTGCTAGCTAATCAAAGAACAAAGAAATAGGGGAAAGGCCAAGTAAAAACAGAAGGATATTAAAGGGACACTTTCCTAAAATGATATAAAGATTCAGTCTTACTGTCTTTGTTACATCGTCATGTCCTGGCTTCAAAACCAATACGTAAGAGCTACCAATTATTATAAAACTACATAATTAATCTTTGTACACAAGTGTTTGTGTACTACCTTTGGCAGTGTGTCAAGTTTATTTATAGTAAGACAAATCTAGGGGTTGGTATCAGGTTTCTTTCCCTCACTTTCCTGCATCAGAAGCATAGGGCTCTCTTACCACATGATACAGCTGTACCTGATCAGCCTCCCACCGATATGTATCTATAGATCTATCTATTTATTGATCTTGGGTTTTAGTAAGAACATTGTAGTATAAGTAAGAATATTAACATAGTAGAATATTGTAACAAACAATTGTATTGAACTTGAAGTAAATAAGGACGTTTTTAGGTGTAACTGTTATCTGAATTAGGGATTTTAGGAGTAGTATTTAGTCAATCCCAGCTAAGAGAAAGAGGAAATCTCACTGTCTAAAATCAAGTGGAAATCATGGTTTGATTTCACTGGTAGAGGTGGAAATTATTGGATCAGAAATATTTCCTCAGTCCTGAGAAATCCAGGAGAGACGTAATATGCGACTTCTTTTCCTAGTAAGTTGTTCTAACTTTCTCCCATCTTCTGTTTCCTTTTTTTCACTTTTTTCTGTGCCCTCACAATCCATTGCACTCTTTCATCTTCAGCTCATTCTCTCCAACTATGCTTCTTCTTCACCTGAGGGATAGATTGGTCTGAGTGTCTCACTGAGCTGATGATGGGTTCTTTCATATTTCTGGTATCTGCTTTTCCCTATCAGTGATGAATAAATCAGTATCTCTTTCCTTTTTTGCTTCTTGCCCCTTTTTCATAGTAATGTGAACCAGCACTGTCTCAAGTTAGGAGCAAACCTGACACACCTTCTTGGTCAGAGTTTAGGTTAAGGCTCTCCACACTGATGCATACATACTTGTACTAGTGGTATGGAGGTGCAGATGGTGTATAACATTAAATTGACTTTAACTTTTAATTATTGCTCATTTGTAAGCTAAGTTCTCTGCAAACTTCTCTGACACACAAGGTAGCCATTTCGTTTTAACCCCACTCTTATTTCCAGCTCTCCCACTTCATGAGTTTCACAGACTATTCACTGTATCTTCATATTATTGGCATGCAATTAGAAGCAGCAGTGTAAGTGCTTTTAGTCTTGCCTCGTTACTAAATATCTGTATCTTTGGCTAAATAGCTGGGCCTCCTCTACAGGTGTTTAAACCTAGAAACAGAAGCAAAATCTGAACTACTTGCAGTCTTCCCTTTTTCTTCACTGTAACGCACACACCTGCTCTGTAGCTATATGACATATAATCAAAAGAGTGCAGGTGCTCAGTATGATTGAATTGAACCCTTCCATTTAGTCTATTGCTTTTCTAATTCAGGAGTGATGCTCAGTGGGTGTGATTGAAGAGATCTCTCTCTAATTATGGAGATTTCTCTGTGCAGCGTTGGAGGAATTTTTTTTTATTATTTACACTGTTCAGTCTGGCAGTAATATTTCTGTCTGCCAATGTCAATTACATTGCTCTTGACTGGTGCAGATCAGCAGTCTGTGATATCTCTGAAAAGCCAGTGTGTATCACATGTCACTAGCAGACATATTAATGTTTGAGTTGAGGAGTGCAAGTGATGTAACAAGATTAGATGGCACTGATATAAAGAACTAACTCTAAGCCCATGAATAACCAAGAAACTGCTAGATGACAACTGTCAATTATTTATTGCCCCTGTCCAATGTAATATTAATAGCTGGGAGTCTGCAGTTTTCCTTTCTCTCTCTCTCTTTCACTAGCTTAGTGCTCAATTCCTCAATTTTACAGAAGTAGCATTCTTTTCAAGGCATTTTGCCCTGAGCTGTTATTAAGTGATTAACAAAAAACCTGAAGAGGCCATGCTGAACTATATGCTCTGACATACCAGAGGACCTCATTAACCAGAAAGGATTAATTAGTTCCAAAGTTATTTTCCCTTATCTTAGTTGTTAACACTTCACATCTACTTTAGCTTTATATTTTTTCTTTTCTAATACTAAACAATGCAGTAGGAAAAAATGCTGTCATAGAAAGGAAACTAAGTGGTATGCGTTTGTTTTTTTTTTCACTTATCTCTGAGCAGAACAACTCCATATTTTTTAAAAACTCAGCTAAAATTGAAAGAAAATATCATATGTCTGAAACTGTAGTTGCATGAAACTGTCATGGCCCAGGTATCTGCCATGAACTACACTCCTCCACCAATAATATGCAAAAGGAAACTCCTGTTTTTCATACATTTTTTTCTTTTTTTTAAATAACTGGTTTTTGCATTTTGTTTTTACTTCACATTTTCAGGCAAGTTTTATTGCCCTCTGTCCCATGGGTTCAATTGCTTCTTTCAGGTGGGCAGGTGGATCTAACTAGAATAAATGATACTTTAGGTAAAGGGGTCTGGATAGACAGGGGAGAAGAGAAGCTAGAGAAGACATTAACTGATGTTATACAACACTCACCTCAACAGGAGAAATATAATGAACATGTTATATATCCCAGACTATGCTCAGTTCAAGCTTCAGCTCATGCAAATAAATTTAGCCTAACCACTTACAAATACTGGATTATGATTGTGATGCCTTTTCCAGCACTTCCACTGGCAGATTAAATGTCACCAAACAGACATGAAATTCAAAAACACAACTATAAAACTTTAAGTTTAAATGTATCAGCCCAGTTACTATTTTTAGTAACAACTTTGACAAATCAGGATTAACCATGTGTTGTTCATAACCAAATTTAACTGACTTCCAGACTTTCAACAGAGCCAACATTTTAGTGTATGTGTCCTGTTGGGAACGATAATCTTAGGCACTAGGTGATGCTGATAACTATAGCATAAAGGCAGTAAAGTAGCCCTCTGCTTTTGCATGCCTCACAGTCATCTGGCATATCTATTAGTACCTGTTTGTCAATGAATACTTGTATATTCATTTTTGTGGGATTATTTCTGAATGTATACTAACACTTGTCAGCAGATATAGTAAATCTGTAGATTGCATATTCACTAATATGAGTTTTTGTACTTTTTCATAAATTTAACTATTTTTTCTTACAATTGAGAGACTTTGAAGCTCTAAGAAATGATTTAGTACTTGAATTCTAAAGGATATAAAGAGATACAGAGGATACTCAAAAGATTTCAGCTGGATATACCTTATATTACCATCTAGCCTTGTTTTATGTCAGAGGAAAGAACATTTGCTTGTGTTTGTAAGGTACAGATAAGAAAGAACAGAGATCTTCTGGCACGTATCAATAAAGCAGAAAAAAAGTTGCATAACAGCAACAGCAGTCTGCTGGGATAACAGATTGGTGCCCACTAGTAAGGGGGCAAGACTCATAATTCACAAGCAATGAAGCCACAAGTGAATTATAAAGGTCTTGTCCTCCTCCAATGGAGACAAATGAGTCCGTCTAGTACAACCAATCATATGATCTGTTTGGATAGGTCTTCTTTGTCCATAATCCTTTCTCATATAAAATTTTTTAGGTGGGTATCACAACAAATAGAGAATAAAAGACATTCTGCTCATTTCTCCACTCTGTTGCTAAGGATCCCCTGCTCTGATGCTGAAACATTGAAGATGTTGCCTGTTTTTCTTTCTTATTTTCATCTAAAGCATCATTAAACTTATCATTTTCAGTAACAGGCATACATGACAGTATTATCTTTGGTTGAGTTTTTTTCCTTGACTGATCTATAAATTCAATTTTCTTGCTGTTCTTACTACTTCTTACTATCACTATACTTGCACCTTCCCACTCCATGCCCCTCAAGTATGATTGCCTCTCTAGTGGTCACATAAATTTTTCCATGCTCCCTGGAGAAAGCAGAGTAAAAACCTCTCTTTAAAGCAGTAGACTGCTGCTGTCTTACCACTGGTGGTGTTTGAAAGCCTGGAGTCTTGTTACTGAGACCTTAATTATCCCCGTTAAAGAAATAAATGTGACCAGTCTTTTAAAAGTCATGATAACTATGAGTCTTTACATAAGGTAACCTCTTAGTAAGGCTATAAGTGTTTTATGAGACAGGCCAGTGTTTGCATAAGATAAAGCAAAACAACACCCCTAAACTTTTATAGCAATTTTATTTGATATGTTTTGAATTTGTTTGATCGTTCATTTGTACTCCTTCTGACAAATAGGTCATTTAAACTGAGGCATTGGAGTTAAATGGTGGGAAGGTAATCTCAGAGAGAGAGTGAGATCAAAATGCTGATTCTAAGAAGTAATTAAGATTACAGGCAATGCAAGCAGAGATGGCAGAAACTAAGATTCCACACTGATTTTTCATTGTAAGATCTTCTTTCAGTTGCTTATCAGTTTGACAGTTTCGCCAGCTGTGACTTAAATTTTTTATTCTAAGTGTCTTTCTAAAGCAGATTTAAACATAAAAATAAAAAATTTTGAGACTCTTTCAGCTAAAACATTCCAGTTATTTCTGAGAATCAGCTAAAGTAAATTACAGTATGTCAAGTTTCAATATATTTTGCAATCACTGGTGAGAACACTCTGTCTACACTTGTAGTAGTCTTCCCATGTAGTACATGAATTTTTGTGGAGGTGTTTTGTTTCAGGTATGTCCTTTTACTGTTCTTATGGAAGGTTGCCTACATTTAGTTAGGAGACACACATTTTAATTTTCATGTGTTTGATAGAGTTGTGTTAAAATTTGCGAGGTAAATTCTCTAGAGACTCTGACTACAAAATGAGCATGCTCGTGCTCCTCAGAGCTCTTCCGTGATGGCTAGTGGCCCATGTACCAGTGATGGTTTCTGCATGGGACTTGAAGACTTAGTGAGATTTTCTCTGCAGTTACTGCTCTGGGGTGTTCTGTTGCCAGGCACAAAAACTGATTAGAGGAGTTATTTTTCTTGTACTTCATTGCTCCCATACTGGTGTTCAGGTACTGTGAAAGAGAGAGAGGAATGTCTCTTCCATGACCTCAGAATAGTATTGGAAAGAGAGAGCTAGTTGAAGGGAAAGAAGCAATGAATATGGAAGGAGAAAGGGGAAAAAAAGCAAACACAAATGAGCAAGAAGAATAGAATAAGGCAGTGATGGAGGAGGCAGGACCTGGCATTATATGAGATGGGAAAGAGTCATGAAAAATGGGTAAGAAGGAGGTTTAGGATCATGCAGGGAGAGGGAAAGGAAAGGAGGATGTATACACTATAAGCACTGCTTCAGTGAGTTAAAGCATTTTTTTCCTGAAGCCTAATGTCAAGCTGAGAGATTCCATCCCTGTTGCAAGGCTGTACTAAAATCAGGAGAAATTGAGTTCTTCATTGAAAAGCTGTTCCCTCAACCATTTATTATCAACCAAATTGTGACCATGGATAATCTCACTGACCAGGAACTGGTTGTCTGTGGCACTAGGCTTTTAGGAAGAAAAAACCTAAATGACACAAGGGCCAATAATTTGAATTAAACCACTTTAGTTGTAGACTCAGGTTTGGGTTGGGTTTTTTTTTCAGAAGGGTTGTTTTCTCCCATGAAGGATTATTTACTTATTATATAAAACCTTTTTAGAAATTAGTTAATAAGAATCATTAAGAAACTGTATGTGGTCTTAAATTTTGTGTTTTCATACTAAACTGGCCTAGCTTCCTGTGAGCGGCCATATCTGCAGTGCCCCTGCTTATTTGTTAATCTTGGGGCTGAGGACTTATTTACATTATATTACACTACACTAACACTTTCCTTAACATGGCTTTTAAAAACTGAACTAAATATTGCTATTTGTATAAAATATGTATTTAAAAATGAGAATTACTGCTCAGACAGAGTGTAAATATTTATTGAATCACATGCCATTTAAATATGCTTCATTTTACTTGGAATGATTTCTGAAAGGCTCAAAAGCAACAAAAATATTATATTGTAAAAGTATATCCCAAATTAACTCCCTTGGGCTTTTTTGTAGGTTCCAGAGAGAACTCAGAACACAATACTATGAAATGGAGACACATAACTAAAAAGGTATTAGTATTTCACCTGAAAGTATGTTGGGTTTTCTACTGCTAGCTGAAATTAACAGAATCTGTCTTTTATATTCATGGGAGGCAAGCTCTGGCTTTTCTACAGATACTTAAGTTTCAAATATCAGTAGCCTGCAACTCCCTTCTTTTTCTCCCTTTTTCCATAGACCCAGTATATACATTGGAAATTTCTGAAGAAGCTCACTGACATTCTGGACTAAGGCTTTGAAAAGGAATTTTATTTTTGAGATGTTCTCAATGTCAGAGGAAAACATTCTGGAATCTTTATGCCTTACAAAGTTGCTGTGGGCCAATAAAAAATAGCATCAGTGAGTGGGAGAAGTTACCTTGGCTGTGTTCCAGTGGGAGGAGCTCAGGAGAACCATGTTGCTACAGGGTCTGATAGTTTAGGTCTTTTCAGGTACTGCAGTGAATTTTACCTATTATCTTCTGAGCTTGTTTTGCTTGCTGGATTTTGGCCTAGAGGAAATCTTTCTACACAGATTCCAAATCCCTGCCTCAAAATCACAGCTGAGAATTTACAAGATAATTAAGAAGCAACCTTTCTCAATGAAAAAATTACGACAATGGTGATAACAGTCCAGACACTGGCCACACCGCTCTGATTTGCCAGTAGCTTGTAGGTCAACACAGAATGTATGGAGCTAAATGGTACTTGACTGCTGGTTGATTCGAACTGGATGCCCTTCTGAGAGCTAGGAAAGGATGCTGTCTTGGATTTGGATTTACGTTTTCCTGATTAAGTTGGGGAATCAGGGAAAGGGACTGGCATCTTCTAAATGTCACTCTCTCACCATACTGAAAAGAGATGACCATCACAACCAACTGCACAACTTTATGATGCTTGCTTTTATTCCTGACAGTAGCAACAGGCATGGTTAATGGTATGACTTTTCCTTTGAAAGTAACACCACTATATGTTCTTACAGGAATAGCTATAGATTTGCAGTGATCACCAGTGAGCATCAATAGTAACCCTTGCCGAGGTGAATAGAGCAATTGGGCAGTGGCACTCTTCCCTTCTATGACACTGGCAATTTAGGAACCAATATTCCACTCATATGAAGGAATTAGTCATGAAAAGGTCATGTTCCAGCCTCTTATGATCAGGACTTCATTGTGGAGAGACATCTAAGAACTGCTTTGTTCCATCTACAGTCACTTTTGTTTCAAGTAACCCATACAGAGTATTTTTCCAAAACTGGAGCAGTAAAATAACTGTTCTTAGTTCTAATTTTTTAATAGGAAACCTGAAACTTCCAAAACCAATCCCATAATTCCATAATGATTCTGTTGCCATGAAAATATGCGATATCCACTAGTTTTGAGCTCTATTGTCTGCCACCTTAAGCTCACTCTCCACCACTGCAGTTGTGTTATAAATGAGGTAAAGAGGTAAGTATAAGCTGGAGCAATCAGAGGCAAGAGATGGTTAAAAAATGTGTACTTTCTCTGTCTATCTGCCCATCTCTCACACTCCCCCCCTCCAGCCCCTGGTGGAAAAATATTTTTTTCTTGACGTTATTATTTTTCCTGGAAAATTTAATGGGGAGGAAAATTATGAGCTTAGAGATCATCTTAATTTTGGACCATTGATTCTTCTTTCTATCCTGCTCCTGTGTTCTATTTCTAACAAGGAGTTTTAATGATTTCTTCCTGAACGTACTGATTTTGTCATCAACTTCGAAATTTTTATTGTTTTGCATAAAACAATTTTCAATCATTGCAGTACTTCTCCTTTTGAAATAAGGAGATTTGAAATAACCAGTGTCAGTGTCAAGTGATTAGTGCCATATAAAAACTTCACCTGTAAAGAGAAAGGAAACATTAGGAGGGCTTGAGTATGGGAAGAGTAAAGGCATAATGAATGATAAATCAGTACTTTTAGATTACCAGCATTAAAGAACAAGAATGAACTGGAGAAAAAAATAGGAAATTTAAATGTGATAATTATTTAACATATCCTTAGCTTTGTGAAACTGTTTGCTGCATTTGGCATTTAGGACAAAGGTCTGGACAGTTTAGACACAGAAATGCCTTATAAGAAAATTCAAGTATACAATGTGGCAGTGGTGATTAAAAAAAAACCCCAAACCCTAAGAGAAACATATTAACACTGTTTGGAGAACGTGTAGCTTATAAATAAATATTAATCTAATCTCTTTAGATGTTAATAGCTTTCATAGGCAATGCTGTTTTCTAAATGTCAGAGTAGGATTTTTGAAAGACCTAATACTGGGAAAAAAAACATATTAAAAGCACATTAAAATTGACTCTGAGGTTGAAAATGGATGAGAACTGGCAGGAAACAAGGTCATGAAACTTGTTTAGCTGAATGACACAGCAGAGTGTCTAATTCAATCTTAGTGTGCATAAGAGAGAAACTCAAAGTGTAGAAGGTACCTAGAGAATACAAACCCATAAAATTCTTGTTATTTGCTATTAGCTTGTATTTACTCTAAAATATAAATCCAGATTGTTAATATACTCTGTGGATTTTGTTGCACAGGAAAAATATTTTTCTAGTCTTATTTAATTGTGTCTTATTTTTGTTATTGACTTAATTCTCTAAGTACTACATTTATACAGTGAAGCAGGAGTATACATGGAATTGTGAAGTGTGTGTAAGGCTGCTTGACTTAAAAGTGAAGTTGAATTGCATGAAATGCAACATGTGTGGGAACAAAAGTTTTTGAATTCTGTGATTCTGCTGAAAATAGTTATGATTTAAGTAATTTAGGAATGTATTTTCCCATCTTGCCATCCTGGGACTTATTCTATCCTTAACATGACCATTTTGTCAGATGAAGATGGATGCTCTGAGGGCTTCTATGTTAAAAACAACAGTGTAAATGCAAAGGGACACCTTACTAAGTAAGAGTCCTTGGCTCTTAAGAAATTATCAATATTGGCTTCTTTTCATAAGTGTCTGGATATCCAACAGTGAAATAAAAATGGTGGTAGTTCTTCTGCAGTTGATCGGTTCTTCACTGAATCTAACAGGAATAATGTAGCTGAAGCTTAGCAGAATTCCAAGAATTTCGTGCTTCCAAACTACTTTTATTGCATCTTGCCAGCTTGATGGGGTCAGTGCTGTGGGGCTGGCATCACACACTGTTTTCATTTGACTGAAGAGAATATTGAGCCAAAAGAAGAAAACCCTCCTCACTCCTTACTGACTTCATTTCATGGATAATATGCCAGCTTCCTATTTTTCGCATTATGTTATCCTCCATCAGGAGAGAGTCTTGCTTGGAAGAAGACTACCATTCTACTGCCCCGTTATCCAGTATCTACCTATTGGCCAGCCAGATCAAATCAGGTAATTATTTCAAAAGGTTGGGCTGAATAAAATAATTGCCACAGAGTAACTCATCTTTTTCATGTAACAACCCAAGAGGTTACTGGCTTATTTCCTTGGTTTCTGCCTAAGCTGTATGTTTATTTTAGCTTTAGAATTTGGTACTTGGAACAGATGCTGTAGGAAAGCAAGGAGCCACTGAAGTCACTCTCAAGGACAGCAGTGAGTAAAGGAGCACAACCTTTTTATTTAGTATCTCATTTGAGTGGCTGTCAAGTTAGACTGCTCTATTAATTGCTTTGGATATAAAATCAGTAGTTCTCTTGGAAATTAATTAATTCAAAGTTTAAGAAATTGTGGGCTAAGTATTTACACATATGAAAAATGAACCAGGTGATCAAAAGCAATTGCCATAACATAAAAACTTCAAAAATAACTAAATGCAAAGCAATCTTAACAAGGATAGTAAATCTTTATCACTTTTATCAAGAACTAAAGATAATTTCCTAGCTGTCATCTTGTGAAGAGATACGTTCTTGCCACAGACTATATTAAACTACTTGGTTTTAATCTGCCAAAAGACTGGTTTGGTTTTTTTTCAGAAAGAAAAAGTTTTTCAAATGTCTGCTCTGACTTTATTCTTTATCTTGAGAGCTTACTATCTCCTGGTGTACAGCCTCAGAAGTCTCCCCACCCAAGACGAACCCCAGCTGTACATTTATTCCAGGAATCCAGACTTAAAAACACCTTTTACTGGTAACTGCTTAGCCGTAAGCATAAACAGAGAAGGTAAATTCTACAGATTTTTGGTCACATCTTATTTCAGTTGGTGTATAAACTAGAGAACAATTTTTACAAATTTCTATTCAGAACTTTTGAATGTCATTTCCTATGTTCTGTTCAATGATAGCTGACAGTGCAAGGAATGATTATGTAGAGCAGCCAGCTTGACAAGCAATAATCTTTCAAACTGTCATTTTATAAAGCAGAAAATCTAGAAAGGATTAATGTCTTTCAGTATTATTGCTTCCCTTTTTAATTTTGGGATAGTACCTTTAAAATTTTTATTCTAGGGAATCTTGACCTACCATGGTAAAAGTCATGTTCTGACTTTGCCTCACAGGCTGGATTTCTTTAGAGACAAGACATTCCTCTTATGTTGCCAATTCCATAAATCCCTGATTCTCTAATTTCATACAGAAGTGCAATACTTTTTAATTCACATTTTAGGTGTTGTTTACACCCAGTATAAGTCTGGTCAGCACCACTGCGGGAAGAGAATTATTTTTGAATTGCATCAGAAACAGAGCAAAACAAAATCTGAAATATATGAAGGCTCATCAGGTGTCCCCATTTTAATTTGACCTTTAAGTGGTTTGACAAAAGTGTGACATAAGGGTACTATTCCACTCATGAAATTCAGCCCTTTTCCCTGTACTCACAGCATTACTTGAGGAATGGGTAGATAAGTACTGGGTTGTTCCTCCTTCATATTTACCATTTTGCTTTGGTGAACAAGATCACTCATTGGTGTGCCTCTTTCTCTCCAGTGATTACAAAACCGCTTTAATTAAATGGCTAAAATTAGGAAATTCAAGGTATAAAAGTCCTCTGAATGTCAATGACTCAAGCAGATATCCAGCCTGCTCTTTTCTTTTCTGGATAGATATTTTAATGTGGCCCTCACAGCTATGCAACTATTCATGAAAGAGGAGGCAAATAGAAATAAGATGTCCAGCTCTTCTTGTCCTTGTGAAAGCTTGGTGATGAACTGCTATTTGTTTACCTTAAAAAGTCTCCTAGATAATCTTTGCTTATGCTAGGGATATTTTTATTTTAACATTTATCTTTGGCACAAATTAATACATGAGAAATGGTGCGGAATGGAAGTTCCAAATCTTTCTGACCTTCAATAAGATTCTTCTTGAATTTTCATTGAAGGTTTGGGTCACTTGTTGCTTTATTCCAGCTCTCTCTTTCACTTACGTTAATCACTTTATGCTGTTGTGGTCTTGTGGGTTGCTCAAATAAAACAGCTGAAAGTCCATTTCTAAATGTCAGTTAGCCACATAATTCCCAAAAGAAAATTTAAGGCTATTAGTTTTATGCTGCCCTTTCTGAAGAGTATATGAAAAGACTCAAAAATGGCTGAAATGCTTAAAGGAAATTATCATGTAACTGAGCTGTGCATGTTACTGCATATCATGCTTCTGCTCAGATACCACAGTGACAGGTGTCCTAAAATTGAAATAGATAGATGTCATTCAGGCATGACAGAATATATCATGGCCTTGGCCAGCAGCACCAGTGAAGAGGTATTACTGTTAAGGTGAATGGTACTATTAAACATGTGATAGGTGTGACCTGTGATAGAATGACTTTGTGTACTGAAACTGACAGTTTTTAAGGTCTTCTAACACATGATGTGCAGGTTGCTATACTTGTCATTTCCAAGTTTAGACATTGCACAAAACCATTTTACTGTTTGGCAAGAGAAAACTGCCTTCTAGAATTTCCTCATATTTCACTGTATACTTATATTTATCAGGTTATATAATACAACTAACATATGCATAAAATATATAACAATATATTTATTAAGTTGTATTTCCATAATACCACCTTTTAATCTAGGGATTATTTATCCCAAATGTATACACACTAGTGTTTTTCTGTCTTTTCTGAATTTTCTGCAAGGAGCCATTTTTATATTTGTGATTTGGTTTTCTACCCAAGGAAAATATTCTTGGTTGTGGAAATGGTGTGTTTGACTTTTTCTTCTTTCTTTCCATCTCTACTACTTCTGGAGTTCAAGATCGGGTGAAAAAGGGGTTTGAGAGTATGCTAGGGCAAGAGAATATCTGCAAGGGTAAACGTCACAGGTTTTTGAATTTCTATTCTTCTGAATGAAGAGAGGTTGACAGGTTACTGCACACCCAGTCTACCTTTAACTTTCTCTATCCCTCTTTTCTTTTTTTAATATTTACATGCTATTTTTATTGAATTTTTTTAATACAAGCACATAAATCCAAAGTAGTAAAAGAAAAAGATAAGCGTGTTCGTAATTAAATAGAAATGGACCTAGCCAAGCAACTTTACAGCAATAGAAATAAACTTACTGAGCTTCTGTTTCTGAGGCTAGATATATAAAGTAGTGAAAATCATACACGAATAAGTGGGTATAAGTTATGGTGAGGTAAACACATGAGACACAGAACAAGTGATACATCAGGCAATTAATATTAGGATACAGAAACTATCTGTGGTTCTTTTCCTGTGATGGTCCGCTAAGCTTTGCAATTCCATGTGTAAACTAGGAATATTTAAACTCCTTTTCAAATATTAATTTAGATTACTTTACAGATGATCTCTAAGCTTGGCCACATTTCTCTGAAGCTCTCCTGTGTTCACATAAATAGCAATGCTCTAGCAACATTTTGAGCATAAAGATGTAAATACACATAAAGATGTACTGCTGCATATATGCATGCACAGGCATGCATATATTTTCATGTAAGTGTGTACATCTCTGTACATGTGTTTTTTTCTCTCTTTCTCTTGCTTTCTTTATTTTAAGCAGGCATTATATCAATAAAAAAAGAGAGGCTTGGATTATCCTAGCAAGGATAAATATAATCCTGAGAAAACAGAAAAGTTATTCTGCTTTTTGCAGGTTTAAGTGGGCAAATAATATGTTATTTGTACTAATTGCATTGAGTGAAACAGCTTCCAGACCTGATTGTCTCCAAAACTTTAGGTTGCCAGTGAGTTGTAATGCACAGGCCTGGCTTGAATAACAACATAATGTAAAAGCCATAACATAGATACCATATATTTAAAATTAGTAAAGTGAAATTAATTTTGTTCCTGCTTTTAAATTGGGGAATTTTATTTCCTTAGTAAGCTACTATGTAATGTTCCCAACTGTTGTTTCTCCAGTGCAAAAATCAATTTGGTCTACCAATATGAATAAAATCAAAATATTTACACATATTTTTATCACACTTCTATTTCCTAGTTCTCTGTGTATATGTATAATACAGAACCCCACCTAATATTTTTTTTTCTTACAGATGATTAAAGAGGGGCTGGGCAATATTGGCAGTTTCAGAGAAGTCTGCCACTACTGAATTATAAACAGATTTAATTATTCTATCACAAAAAGCTAGAAGAGCAAAATAAATACGCTTACTGCAGGCAGAATCTCTGCAACTCTAATTGCCAGCGCGCTGTAAGAGCTTTCAAATACTAAGCCCTTAAATAATAAATTGATATGGGAGAGAATAATGACACCCAGGTGTGAAACCTTAACCTGAGAGTAGTGTTGCATACTCAATGACATAATTGCCTCTATTATCATATTCTCATCTAGCATGGGGTTTTGAGTCATAGAAACTGGATTGAAATGAAAGACAAAACATGTTCAAATCACAGGTGAGATTTGAAACAGAAATATATAATAAAGTCCAGGTAACTAAATTGCTACTTGAGTTTTGAAAGCAGGCTTAGATATTATGTGAAAAATTATATTTAAATACTATTCACAGTCTAACTTACTCCCACAAAAGCAAGGGTTAAGAAAATTCACACTAGAAACAAAAAGAGCCTTTGTTAAAAAGCTCTTAAAAATGCAGTAGACATTTCTTATTTCCCCGTGAAAATCCTTCTTGTTCATAGGTATTTTTTTGCATGCAACAGATGAGGCTGTGGAAGTTTCCTTTAGTAAAGGTGTTTCTTTTCTGACATCCTTGCTGTTCAGAGCCTAATTCTGTTCATCACTCTAACGAACATGAACCAATGTAAAACATAAGTAGTGGATTTTCATGTATATTTTATATTTATTTTTGTGTCATGTTCAGTGTAAAAGAACATGGGAAGGAGCTATTTCATTTAGTAGAGCTCATCACATCTCAGTGTTGTTGCAGGTGTTACCTTGCCAGTTGCCATTCTAAAATATATTGTGCCACCACAGAGCAGAACAAGATGACTGTTGATATAAGTGATACCAGTGCTTTTTTAAATGCCATCTTCAGGAAGCACTATGTCCCGTAGAAGCAGGAACTGGGAAAGATGTAATCAGTTATATAACCCCATACTTCCACTGTTGTTGAGGAAATTTCTACACAAATAAATTACATTAGTAGCAAGCAGAACTGATTCTGACTTTTCTGTGGACATGATCAGCACCAGGTTTTTGTTATTAGTTCCCCAAGTCAGGCTTCTTAAAGTACATGTAAATTTTGGAGAATAAGAAGTTGACATTTGTACTGCAGCAGCATTTTGATCCAAGGGTTATGACAGTTTTCACATTCTGCTGGCGGGTCAAAACTACAGAAATGATGCAAATTCCCCCAGTCCCCAGAAAACACCTTTTTAGGCTGCTAAAAATATCTGTTGCTGACTACTGAAAACCTGACAGTTAATGTCAGCATTATATCTATTGCAGAAACTCCTATTGGTATTAGATACAACTTAAGTGTAGAACCAACAGGTGATCCCTATCTTCAGAACTGTTAATATAAATATAAATATAAATTAAGAAACAATGGAGAGATCTTATTGGCCAGTTCTGTCTAATGCAACAGACAATTATCAAAATTGATGTGATAATGTACATTTCTCCCCTGTCCCTATAATGGATTTTCCAAGGGTTTCAGGAGTTAGGATCTGGATTCTTGGAGCAGAAGGTGTGGCATGCTTGTACCCATGGGATTCCCCTGACTGAAGTAAGAGGTCTAAGATGCTTCTTTTTCCCTCTGTCACCACAAGACCACTCCTGGTTGCAAATTCTGCTATCGCTACTGTTTGGGAAGAGTCAAGTGTTTTAAGATAGTTATTCTACAGGAAGAGACTGAGGGTTTAAGAACATTCCTCCACATCAATGACTGAAGTTTGTGACTTGGAGCGTCTCTCCAAAGGAAGACATTACTGAGGACACTGTATGAATCTAATTGTTCAATGGACTCTGAAGGAAATGGCAGCTTATCGTATAGGTGTTCTGCTCTGGCAATCCTTCTGTTTTTTCATCTTCCTTGATAGCATGGCTCTGAATACCCACTGGTTCCTTTTGTTATCTTAACACCTTACTGTCATGCCAAGGGTTCCCGTAGATGACAGTGCTGGGCAAGAGACAATGTTAATCTTGTAAGAATCAGAGAGCATGAAGGAATACGCACACCCAAATACTACTTCTCTACACATGGCATGCTCATGTCCTCCATGCAAAACTTTTTGCATGTTAGGTAAGGACTGCTCCTAGAAGGCAGGTAAAGGAGATGCAAAGGTGCTCTTATGTCCCTTTTTTGAAGTGTTCACCTGGACTTTGCTCCCTTCTCATTGCATAGTAATTCATCAGCATGGGTAACAACTTAAATGCACAGCAGTATAGTCATTTGAGAATCACATTTAAAAACTAGGTGGAAGGAGGTTCTTTATAGTTAAACCTAAGTAAAATGCACTTTTATGCAGTTTAACAGGACAGTGCAGTTCTTTATAACAGAGTACTAGGATTTAAGAAACTTTTTTAAAAAAGAAGGAACAATATGCCTGTTGTTAAAGCTGATCATGTAAATTGCACAAATTCTATGCTGGGTACATGTCCATAAATACTGATAACAGATATGTACTTGTGCACAAAAAAAATTATTATTTAAAGGGATAACAATTTGAAACTACTTCTTTACAAAACAGTTGAACATTAGTGTTGTCTCTGAAACTCCTTAACAACTTCTATGAGATAACAACTTAGAATTTTCTATTTTAAAAAATTCTTTCATCCTCCCTGTGGCTGAACAAATTTCGCCTGTGGAGAAACTCACTATTTTGCTGTAGTCTAATGCTTGCGCACAAAGGTCTATGCTCTCATTGTAGTTCCTTCTTTAAGGGTTCTCAGGAAAACTGGAGAGAAAGGTAAGCAACCTAAATTCCACTTCTCGTCTTCTGACTGGTGCTTAGCATGTGATATAACCTCTCTGTGCCTTGGGTCTACTTTCTATAGAGTGGTAGCAATAATATCCATTTCTGTAAAGAATTCTGAGGCCTGCAGCTGAAAAGCACTTCACAAGTCTCTCCTATATTAATACTATTATCACATATAGTTAAGCCCCACTGAGTTTAGCCATCTTTTATCTTCCATGGTTTGACTTTCTTAATCTGTTCAGATGAGTCCTGAATATAAAATTCCAGTCCTGCTCTGCAGACTTTTCTTCTGATTTCCTGTCATTTATGTGTCTGCCTTCTTTTCTGCTCCCTACTAGACCATCAAAGGTTATTTGCTCTATTATTTGAGTAGCACTCCACTTCGACCCTTAATTGGTCCATTGCTTTCTCTCGTTTTCATCTTTACCTTCCAGTTTCCTTTTTCAGATTCTTGTTATCCTCCTCCTTTTGTTCCCATGGATGAATATGAAACACAGACTAAGAAAGGGCCCTTGGAGTACAAAAGTGTTTTATTGTTCATTGTATTGTGGTGCTGAGTTCTCAGCATTAGTTAAGTATGTCTTGGCATTTCAATTTGTAAACTCCACTTCAAGGATTTGATAAATAGCTTGGTTGGATAAGTGATGCAGTTAAAGGAGTTCTTTATTTAAAGACAAACTTCTGGGTTTGGGCTAGATTTTCAATATAAGAAAAAATGAATTATAAATGGTGGGTCCTGTGAGAACATATGGAAGCACATTCCACTCTTGGTTACCCTTTTAATGGGACAGTGGGAGTTCTGTGTATTCAGTGGAAGCTCTGTGTATTCAAGAGAGGAATGCAGCCTTCAGGGTCTGATTTTTCCAAATATGAGAAGCTCAGGGCCATGTGCAAAAATGCATGCATAATTACACACTTAATCTGAATGTACATTTACTGTGATTGCAAATGCAAATCAGGTTGTGTGCATGAAAATGGTCAGTTGAGTTTCAATACCTGAGTGTCACATGAAGTCACAGTAATTGTGCATGCGGATTAAGCATGTAATTGGGCGTATATTTTTGCAAGTGGCCTTGTGCTTCAGTGCTTTGAAAATAAGACCCTTTGAGCTCATTGTTAATGGGTGTCTCTTGTTATTTTTTTTTTAAAATTGCAGTGCCAAAATTAGTGTATAATACATTGAGTTGATCTCGCACTCATTATTCTATAATTTGGACTTCATCAGAGATGCTTCCCAATGTCTTTGTTGGGTGGAATGGTCTTTTATATTTGGGGCACATTTCTAAGCAGAGTACCTGAAAGAAAAAAAAACCAAAACCAGCACTACTGGGGTCTTTCCCATCAATGTCAGTATTTTTAGTTTGCTATTCTTCTATAGCTTTATAGTACTGAAAGTTTAAAAATAACTGCATATATATCAGACCCCAAAATAGCTCTTTTATGTATAAGATAATAGAAAATGTTCCCCATTTCACGTGACAGCAACCTTATCTGGAACAAAGGGCTGGAAGTCTGTGCAGCTAAACTGAATGAGGTTTATTGCTAAGGAAACAAAACAATAGCCAAGCAGAATGAAAAAAATATAAATGATGCTCTGATTTCTGTTTTCAGATGTTTTTAAAAAATAAACAAGGAAGCAACAGTATAATTTATTCTCAATAGTCTTTGCTTCTTCTCTCTGTTCTGATTGACCCTAATCCTACAGAAATAATTGAATTCAAGGTGAGTTGGCTGATTCTTACCCCTCTTCAAAAGAAGACTCCACTCTGAACTCTTAGGAGGATAAAAAGGAAAAATTTAAAAGTACCACAGTAAAACTTGATTCTAAAATAGAATTTATAGAAAGTTTCCTTTCCCTTCCCTTCCCTTCCCTTCCCTTCCCTTCCCTTCCCTTCCCTTCCCTTCCTTCCCTTTTTTAAGAATATGACTTTCAAAGGAGACTCAAGAAAGAAAGAAAGAATGTTCCTAAAATTAAGATTTAGGCAAGAACCAGATCAGTGTAACTTGGAACAAATAATCAAACTGTTCATTACCATCTAAAAAATAACCTGAGATGACTAACAGACCTGGACATTTGATACGTTAATCAGGAACAAACTTAGTCAAATCATTCCTGCAAGATGGCAACAGGACTTATAAATGGGAAAGGTAATAATAATTGGATACTAAGGTATCCAATAATATCCAATAATAAAGGTAACAATAATTGGATAGAGAATCATGTGAACAACTGATAATCTAAATTAGGAAGTACTGTTCTGATGATACATCAGTAAAACGGTGCAAAGATGGGAAATAACTGTTGCTCAGAGAGAATTTGCCATTGTTCACTGTCAAAAAGAAAGATTTTTCTGAGTGTGGCATTGTAGAAAGTGACATTGATGTAGCTGAACATGTTTAAGGGACTAGGTCTTTCCAGTCCTGTCCTTTATGGTTCCCCCAAAATAATAAAGTCGAACCAAAACATTTTATTTCATCAAAATCAAATACAAAACTTGAAATCATTCATTTTGACATATCCTCATATAAAACTTAATGGAAATTGGCATGTTCCACTGGGGGAAAAAAATCAATTTGATGAAGCTTCATCTTCTGATGTAAAACTGTTCCATCAAAGTGTTTTGACTGGGTCTTACTTTCATCAGATAAATCATAAAACCATGACTACTTGCAATGCTTATAAAAATCTTGCTGATAGCCTCTGAAGACAGGCTGAAAAAAATGGCTGTAGAGCTTAATTAGTCTCTCAGACTAGTGACTACCTCTGCAGCTTGGTCTTCAGGAACATGAACGTGAATTCAGGACTGTGGAATAGAAGTCAGGATGTGGCCCATTATGTGTCCAGACAGAGGTCTTTTGTCTTTCAGAGGCTGCTAATCTGTCATCTTTTGCTAGTATCAACTACCTGTGTAATGCACAAAAGGATAAAATTTATGTAGCTTAGAGAAAGCATGAGTGGGAGAAACTGAACTTTGGATCTTCAAGTTAGAACAGGAGGACTTTTTAAGATAATTGCTTTTTGAGGAACTATGTGGAAAGGAAGTGCAATGGTGTTTTGCCCTGAAATGATGCTATCTCAAGGCTTTTGATCAGAGCAATCACTGTAGAATGTGCACATTCTGCTTTGTTGTCTGTCAATCTGTGCTTGTTGAATGAAGTATACTTAGAAGTCGTCTGAAAATACTGCCCTAATCATTTTGAATTATACTAATCAAAGTACTCATCTACTGTTCAAGGGAAGGGTTTTTTTCTATTATTACTTTTGAGGAGAGTTCATCTTTTAACAGGAGGCCTTTGCTGTATCTTTTGCATTGGGTGCCAAGAAAGCCCACTCTGTTAAGGGATTTAGACCTTCAGCAAATGTTTGATCCCAGATACAGGACACAGTGAAATAGGCTCTGTTGTCTCCTCAATAGTGCAGAGGAGGGCTCTTCGCAACTGCAAGGATTCTGGATCTCCACTGACTGTTTTGAATTATGAGGTGTAAGCAGTAAAGTAGCAAGAAATATTGATAAATGATTGTAGGTTTCTTTGTGTAAGAAGATTGTGTGTATGTATAGAAATCCTATTAAAGAATAGTAAGATCTGGGGTGAGGAACTAAATTTTCAGTGCTGAAGAGAAAGAAAAAGGCCAATTAAAATATCTTCTTATGCTGGGAAGTAAAAGCAAGGTGGCAGAAGCTATGTTTACAGTTCATAATGTATCGGTCACTTGTTGGAAATAGTTAACTTGGATTAGCAAGAGTTATATCTCCTTACTAGAAGACCAATCTTGTCTTAAATCATTAAAAGTAATTTGCATGTACTTCATTCCAAAGAGTGAGATATGGAACCTGTAAAACTACTGAGATTCTCTTTACACATAATGAGAAAATAATTGAACAAAACCACTGCTGAGAGCTCTATGGCAAGGTACTGACCAGGCTGACCTGTACTGTAATGTTGTGAAGATTTGTGGCATTATATTTCTCTCAAAAATTACTAAATTATTTTGATTTCCTGTGAGATCAATTTCCATATACTTTTCTCCTACCTTAATTGCTCTTTTCAGGAACAAACCTCTTGCAGGTTATGTTCCTTTTTCTCATCCTAACAGGTTGGCTTCTGAAAGTCCTGTTTGCCTAGTCACTTAGGCATTACATCACTATGTAAAATACAAATATTTTCATTGGACTGGTGATTATTGGGGAGGAAGGGGGGAGTAGTAGTTTGGCAAGTAATAAAATGGGATATCCCTTTGGTCAGTTGGGGTCAGCTGTCCCAGCTGTGTCCCCTCCCAACTTCTTGTGCATCCCAGTCTGCTCACTGTCAGAGCAGTCTGAGAAGCAGAAAAGGCATTGATGCTGTGCAAGCACCACTCAGCAAGAACTCAAACACTATCTATGAAAGTGCTTTTTGAGTGGAAAAGAAGTTGCCCCAAATCAAAATTCTCTACAGGAAAATTTCCATTTTAACAATTTTTCAGGTGGAAAATCAAGGTGAATTTTTTTGCCCAAAGTGTACTACATGTAGCATGGTCTGCCAAGTCCACTGGGAAGTAGAAGCCACAAGAAACTGGAAATAAAACTCCCATGATGCCCCAAAGCAGTTTGGAAACATGTTAAAATTATTACAGTAAAATGTTTTGAGTTTGGAATGTCAAAATATTCTGTTTTGATCTCAAATGCTGAAATGGAATGTTGGATAGTTTGAATTTTCTTTATGATTCAAAACAAAGTCAAATGTTTGTCTTGAGACCAACAGAAATTACATGACACCAGGGAAGGCCTGATGGATAGAAAAACACAACTGTGAAAGAAGTAGGAGACACAGTTGGTATTATTTGTTGTTGCTGGCCGCATTAAAAGGCCTATAATATCAGGTTGGGAAACCTGAAGAAATGTACTAAAAACTGATGGTGGTAATCTAATCATCTGGTGGTATTTCTAAGGCATTTGATTCTCTGGGGAGAAATACACAGAACAGAACAAAAAATCTGCATAAAAAGCAAACCAATTAAAGAGAGTTTATAAAATACTTTTACAAGAACAAGCCTTTGAACAATGTCAGATGAATGCTGCCTGTAAGCATTAGGAAGTGAGGCTGTGCCCCCATCTCCAGCATTGTCTTTTTGCCTCCAGCTGAAGAACTGATACACCATATGTGAGCAATCTGACTCCACCCCCCTCATTACACCTGCAGATAGGAAAACATTTTAAACTTGCAGTTAATTACCCCTTCAAATAGAATGTGTAAAAGGTACAGGAAACCCCTGTGGAATCCATGAATTATCAATCATAATATGAAAGGAATTAATCCCCAAGGACAAACGACTTGGCAGGGTAGGGCTGGTATTTTATTAAAGGCCTTATTTCCCCAGTAAGAAAGGGTCTATTAACTTCAAACACATGGAACCACATGAATTAAATTAGGTCACTCCTCATGTTACAGTTTCAGATTTCATAAAGTGCAGCTTGTGGTTATATGTCATGTGTTTCACATCTAAAGCACTGGTTGATGACTTCCCAAACTCTTCAATACCGTACTACCAGTGATATTTACCATAGCTTGACCACAACACTTTCAAAGCTGATGTTAATAATACATACACCAGTTTTGTAGGTCTGACCATCTTTTCCTTCTCAATAAACAAATATTTGTGGTGTGATTGTGGGTAGCTTAACTGTCTGAGTGCCTTGCTGTGAGCAGCTCTTCAGGAAGAAAAAGGCAGCAATATGGTCCTGGCTTAATTACGGGTAGTGATAATGGCTTGTTGAAAGCATCCTTTTAAAAGGGATGTAACTGCAAAAGCTTACTTAGACATGAAGAACAAACAATTGCTAGAGAGCAAAGTACAAATAAAGTAACTGGTTTAAATCTCTCTCCCTCCTCTAATAAATTTTGTTTCATTTTCTTCTCTAGGGCATTAGATGGAGAGGGTGTGTAAGGCACAGAAAGTTTGTTAATCACAGTAGAGCTGCTTGGGCATCATTTGTTATGCAAGCCTTGGACCACAAATCACAGATCAGCAAATAAATAGCTAAACATAACAAGAAACTTTTGTAATTTACCTTAGTATGTTACTATTCCCAGAATGAGGGTCTGTTGAAAACAGAGACGTCAGCATGTCCATTCAGCCTGTCTTCTTTCACTTAATTTATTTTGTTTGCAGACAGAACAAGCAAGTTATTTATTTAGTTTATTCAGTTCTAAGTAAATACCAAACCTAGGATGCATTCGTTTTAATCATTTAATTTAACAATCACATACTTCAGGAAGACAAAGGCATTTCATGAGGATTGGAGTAAAGAGCTCTGTTTCCTCTTACGTTAAAACATATATGAATATATGATTTGTAATATTTCATTATACTTGATATTTGGGCTTTCTCTCATTTGACTTTACATTGGTGTAACATCATCTGAAAGTGCTATATTACCATCTACTGCATGCATCCTTCCAAAGCATCTTTAAAAAAACAAGATCAGAAAAACTTACATCATCAAATAGTAAATGTGAGAAACCAGCTAATCTGCTGCCTGTAAAGTACCTGGGCTGAGTCCTAGTTCCCATCCTGCCCTGCCCTGTTGTTAACACCTGCTTTGGTTTTGGGGCCTGTACACCCATCTCTTACAGAGCTCTTTCTATCAAGCTTCAAACTAACTAACTTAGCTTTCATGTGTCCTTTCAAAGCCTTAAATTTTCTTTGCCGTCTCACTGCATCTTCAAAAAGCCAATTAGCATTTGGATTTCTAGGATGGTTTTTACAAGTCCAGCCTTCAGTGGGGTTGCAGCCTCGTGAATAAAGAATCATTTACTTAGTGGTAAATGCCAACAGATACACACTGACTTTGAAAGGTAGATTTAAGGTAAATATTAGAACACTTCATTGTACTCCACTAGCACCTCCCAAATACATCGACCCACAAGCATAATTTTTTCAGTGCTAAAATATACAAATACTTTCCAACTCACCCTGTGTTGCTGTTTGTAGCTCTCCAAGTTTTTTTGATTGTCTTGAGCACTCTCTTGTCACCTTAGATGACCCTGTGGGTCAATGCTTTTATGAAAAAATGCTGTCAAAATGCTCTTGTATATACAAGAGCCACACTATTGTCCCATTATCCCCTTTGGTGTGCCTCTTTTCTGGTTCATGTCCCTCTATGGGTTCTGCTGATGAAGGGAGCTGTTGACAGATCATCTTCACAAGGCATGTGAAGAAGTTCACCACAGAGGAGAATAAAATGCCAAACTTCCAGCTTTTGAAAGGTGGCCAGGTGTTGTCATGGCTACGTAGCATTAAGAAGGTCAAGGCACAGATGTGGAAGGATCTGAATGAGGCCTTGGAAATTTTAATACATTGTGCCTTGGCAGTGGTATGTCTTGAGAAGCTTGTATACTTTCATGTATGCTAAAAAGTTAGAGCTGTTGGTCAGATGGTTCAGCAATATAAGTCCTTTCTTAAGTTTCACTTATGATCTGAAAAATTATTTTTAAAGACTTTTTTTTAGTAACTTACTTTGGGCAAACTCATAAAAACTTCTCTGGATGTGTAAATGAGAAGGCCAGCTTAATCCAAATTCTGTAACTCAAGCTCAAAACTGCCATATGAAAAACTGTCATTCTGTGGTGGCCTAACTTCAGAACAGCTTAAATGCAGCACTACTTCTTTGTCTGATCTTTCTGTGTCTGAAGTCCTGCTTCTGCAACTGTCTTGTCTCACTCTCCAACAGAAGCCTCAGTAGCAGAGCCCTGGCTCTCCTGTTCTTTCACTATGTGTAGTTGTGGCTACATTAAAATGAGTCTGTTGAAGGAAAAGAAAGAACTATTAGACTAGGTTCCCATGTTTTGATTGATGAATGAATGATTATAGCACTGATCCAGAGCTTCTGCCCACCTCTGCTTTTCCAGGGGTTCAAATCAGCATTTGCATACCCTGGAAGAGTAGTCAAACGAGTAGCCTGTGGCTCAGCTTGGAACTGGAGGTATAGTCTACCCCGCCAAGTCCTCCCCTTCTAACCAAAGTAGTGGGTTATTGTAAAATAATGTCTTATTTTTACATTTTCCTCATAAGTTGCTGATGCTATGAAACAATACCAATAGAAAGGTTTTAAAAATAAATATCCAAGGTGTTAAATATAAAAAGTATAAATAATTAGCTAGTGGAGTGAGTTTTTATTGTGAAGTAGCAAAAGTGAATAAAAAATCATGCTCCCAAGAACAGGATAAGAATAATTATAATAGGTAAGGTAAAACAAAAAATAAGGTAAAACAATACAAAGGAAGTAAGTTTCAACACAGACATTAACATACATGAGAAATGTGTTTATAATATATAAAAGATTCCTAGGAAACTGAGCATTATTACAGTACAAAATGTAATGGGATTTCTTGTGTTCTGTATCTATTCTAAGAAAATCATATAGATATAAGTAGTGGTAAAGTCCTTTCTACCTAAGCTAGACTTCTAAAGGCAAGATATTCCTTTTTAAATTGTATAGAGTGTCAAAGATGTATAGAAATGTTCTCATTCTCTAATACTGCATTTTCAGTCCACTTGACTCTATTTCTATTACATTCTATAGTCTTTTAAACCTGAAAGAAACATAGGAAATTATGAGATGAAGGACATAATTTTCCTTAAGAATTACAATCCTTTTGTAATTGCAAAAATGACATGTAAAAGGAAATAATGGACCTCTAATATATCTACAGAAAGAAAAGAGGTTGATGGAATCCTGACTAAGGGATTGCTAAAAAGTCCAGCTAATTTGGTCAGAGAAAGAATGTGTTTGTAAAATACAACCTCTTTCACGTAAAAAGAGGGGAGATTTTTCGTTAGGCTTTCTGCAGTTCCAATCTACAAAGGAGGGAGAGCATAAGTCTGAAAATAAGACTTCATTTATGCTACCATATGAGTCTGTGCATAAGAGAGAAAGGGGTTGTACAGGGAACATAAGGTTACTTTATAGTTACTGTGAAATAAAAGCATTTCACGTTAATAATGTTGCAACTGCATGGTTGTTGTATTGGATATAATAAATGTGTGGCAAATTGCATTATTATGCCATCACTTTTTCCATGAGGTATTTTTTCACAAATGTTACTTAGAAACTGGACTACAGGGAAAACTAACTCAGTACAAATGGGGCCTATTCCAGCTCCCACTGAACTCACTGTAAAAAGTCCCATCAGCTTCAATGAGCCTCACAGAAAACAAATGAACTATGTTTTTATTTACAGCTGGGACTCATATAGTTCAGAGACACAACTTGAAACCTGTAAGTGTCAATAAAGGAGTTCAATGACAAGGGCTACAAACTAGACTAGGAAAAAACAAAAGTGGGGGGGGGGAATGTAAAGAGAAAGCTCCATATTGTGGAGATAAGCAAAGCAGCTGTATGAGAAGAGAAGAAAAACCACGTCAGCATCTAAGATCTCTTTTTCCTGGGGCAAATGTGGAGCAAAAAGCCAACACACCTCTCCACCCATAACTGCCACTCGGTGGTGTTTTACCCCTGTATACCTTTTCCCATATGAGGATAATAATAAACTGAGATATATCTCTATGGATAATAAATCTAGTTTAATATAATTAATACACACATGCATGTGTGTGTGTGTGTATATGTATTTATATATGTATTCCTGTGATGATGCTAGTACAAAAACTGCTTACACCAGGCACTGGAGAGAAATACCGAAAGTAGATGTAGCTTATCTTGTTGCTAGGGAAATTCCAGTGGCTTGCAGTGCCAATAAACTTGTGGTTTTATCAGCATCGAACATTTTAAAAGAACATTTCTCCAATTTAACTACACTAACAGGACAAGATCCTTCTGGAACCTCAGTTCATATCCTGCCAACTGACAGGATTTCTCCTGCTGGTATCACAAAATAATAGACCCATACAATACCTGAGTTGAAAGAGACCCACATGGATCATCAAGTCCGACTCCTGACACCACACAGGGCAACTAAAAGTTAAACCATGTATCAAAGAGTGTTGTCCAAGCACTTCTTGAACACCAGCAGGCTTGGGGCCATGACCACTTCCCTGGGGAGCTTGTTCCAGGGCTTGACCACCCTCTCAGTGAAGAACCTTTTCCTCATATCCAGTCTGAACTTTCCCTGGTGCAGCTTTAAGCCATTCCCTCACATCCTATCACCGGACAACAGGGAGGAGATCAGCACCTCACACTCCACTCCCCCTCTAAGGAAGCTGTAGACAGCAATGAGGTCATCCCTCAGCTTCCTTTTCATCGAGGTGAACAAATCCAGTATCCTCAGCCACTCCTCCTAAGTCATGTCCTCTAGTCCTTTTACCATCTTTGTTGCCCTCCTTTGGACACATTCCAATACTTTTATATTATTCTTATATTGTAGAGCCCAAAACTGCACACAGTACTCAAGGTAAGGCTGCACCAATACTGAGTATAAGCAGGACAATCACTTCTTTTCACCAGTTTGCTATACTGTACTTAATGCACCCCAGGGTATGGTTGGCCCTTTTGGCCACCAGAGCACATTGTTGACTCATATTGAGCTTACCATCAACCACAGCCCTCAGATCCTTTTCTGCAAGGCTGCACTC
This sequence comes from Haliaeetus leucocephalus, assembly GCF_000737465.1. Lineage (NCBI taxonomy): Eukaryota > Metazoa > Chordata > Aves > Accipitriformes > Accipitridae > Haliaeetus > Haliaeetus leucocephalus. Next base: position 5,282,353 of record NW_010972687.1, on the reverse strand, counting down.
CAGCCTCTTGTCTCCAGTCTATACATACATCTAGGATTACACTGTCCCAGGTGCAGAATCCAGCATTTGTCCTTGTTAAATTTCATATGGTTTGTGATTGCCCAGTGCCCTAATCCATCAAGATCTCTGTAAGGCCTCTCTTGAATCAGTGGCTCCTCCTAATTTAGTACCGTTGGTAAACTTACTTTGTGTGCACTTAACCGCTGTGTCCAGGTTATTGATAAAAACATTGAAGAGAACTAGCCCTAAAACTGGGCACCTTGAGGAAGACCACTAGTGTGTTACCGGATGTTACCCCATTTACTACAACTCTTTAAGCCTGACACTTCAGCCAGTTGTTCATCCATCTTACTTTATCACAGCCCTAAGACAACGCTCTCAACCTGTTCAGGCCCCAGAACTCAAAGGTGCCCTGGAAGCCCTGAGCCTTGTGGGACTGTCATGGTGGTGTGTAGGTTAACTCATATGCAGCTAAAAGGTAGCAGTTTGCAAGATGCCTGCTCCACGATGAAAGGGGAAGAAACATGTAGAGGAAGGAGGGATCTGTCTTGTGCCTTGGTGAATGCTACATCCTTGGTCCCCAGGTAAAACTCATGGGGTGTTCTGGGAATGGGGCAGCTCAGAGGATCAGAGAAAGTTGTCTGGCTGCTCTCTCCATTGCATTTGGGGAAATTAAAACCAAAATAGTTTTATTTCTGTGAGTTCTTTTCTTAATATTTTTCTGAAGGAATCACTTGCTTTCGTTCTGAGTGTTCGCAAAGTAAACAAATCCACAGTTTCTGCCAGCTCATTTTAGGTAGTTTATTTTTTGTAATGAATATTAATCTGTTTCAACTAAAGTGAGAAAAGTCTAAGAAAAGGCAAGAGAAATCTTACCACCTACACTTCTCTGGAGATGGAAGGAAAGTTGACAGGAAATATTACATAAGAAACTAAACCGATCATTATGAAAACAGCTGAAATAACAGACAATACTGAAAATAATGTATTTTTTTAAATGACATTGGTGTAGGGCTTACAGATGTAGTCTCATGAGGATGTCAAGCATGGAAAGCAGCTGACAGAATGACAGCAAAGGATTTGATATGTTTTAATGCAGATTTGCCTTTACCTGCACGCAGGAAATAGCTACCAAATATGCAGCTCACTTTTCTGATGACTGGAAAGGATCATGACAGAACTTGGCAGGATGTTTTTTATTTATGGAAAGCTTATGGAAGATTTTGGAAGTGACTGATTGATTTACTTGTGCCATTTTTAGGACTCTAGCTGGTGGGCTAGGAGACTCTTCTGTTTCTGTTCATTCCATGTTGCCTGAGAAAGCTGATATAAAAGTACTTGAAATTAATAGTTTTATTTTGATTCTGTAAATCTATTACAATTCAGAAAGGAAAAATGGTGAAAACAGAAGGGATAGCTATTTTGCAGTAATTAAGTATTATTATATCATTTTCTTATGAACATGTATTTTAGAGAGTTACAGTTATTTTTAGAAAGATTAGACATAGTCTAGCTTCAGAGAGTGATAACACCATGCAGACTATCTTCATCTACTCTCATTCCAAATGCCACTGATAAGTAATGTCACCATCTGATGAACTACATGGAGAAGCTTTCTAGTTAACAATGACCAAACCCCAATGTGTTTGCAAGCACCCTGAGGGAAACAGCTGAAACTCAAGGCTTCCCCTCTCCAACCCCTGCACGACATCCTCTGCCCTAGAGTCAGTTGACTTCTTAGGTGATAAGTCAGCCTGGAGTTTGCATACAATGGTATAGCTTCAACTGGCAGGATGAACACCACCTTTGAGACAGTCTGCAACTTTCTAGATGGTGAAAGGCAAAGGTATGGCCCCTGAGACTCAAAGGAAAGAACTGCCTGCCTCTGGGTCAACTGGTCGAATCGTGAGACCTGGTCTAGCCATGTTAAAAAAAATGGTGTCCACCCCTCCCCATGTTTTAGGAGAAAACCCTGGCTGCTGCCATGGTTTTTTTGCAAAGCATGAGGTAAGCCTTGCCCTGAGTATTGTCTTGAAACATTAGTCCTAGGTGTAAAATGAGGGTGACAATATTCCTTTCTTTTACCCTTAGTCTCTTTATATACAATATGATCCATACTTCAATATATGTATGGCAGACTGAACACAATAGTGCTGATGACAGTTGGTACTGTTGGTACTGTAATACCCTTTCTTCTACATGCATTGTAAAAATAATTTAATTTTTATTTAACATTTTGTTATCTTTAGACCTCAGAGTGTTTTGCATAGAGAAGTATTATGACCTCCATTTCACAGATGAGGAAACCGAGGCAAGTAAGAAAAGAGTAAAGGCAAGTAATCCAAAGAAACCATGTAGGGGAAGAACAGAGTCCCTTGGTTTGTCTGTTATACCACATTAAATAAAATGACTTATAAAAATAAGATATTTTTGGCTGCTTCAATTTCCTAGAGGGGAGGGAAGTCAGTTGAACAGAAAAGCTAGAAGATGCCTCAAAGTGATATGTTTACAATGTATTTAGTAAAGATAAAAATGTTTTTCAGGGGTGTTACATGTATCGATATCTGCTAATGCTCCATAAATCTGTTTGAATAATTAACTCCGATTTAATTAGTGTGCAATATGAAGTTTAATCTAAATTATCTGTTAATTATATTTAAGACAAGCTAACATTTTATTATTTGGATTGTTTTGGGAGCAAATTTTGCTAAAAGTATTTTAATTATTTTACAGTTGTTCTAGGAGAACACATTAATTAGACAATAAGTTAAAAATTACCAAGGTGTTTCTGCGTTTTTGTTGTTTTTTAGCTGTGAGTATGTAGTGTGAATGAATACTGAATGATGGCAGTGTTACTAGGACCAAGGGAGAAGAGAGACTTAGGAATTGGATGTCTCACAGAGTCAAATTGACTTTGCCAGCATGAGTCTAACAGCCACACCAGCCAAACCAAGCAAAATCAAACCATTATCATTGAGGGAGACCTTGGAGCGAATAGCAAAATAGCACCACATTCATTCCACCTCTCAAAAGATTATCACAGCAGTTGCTGTAACTACAGTGTGGTTTTGTGGTTATACTTGTGCTGCACTCTAGTGCACTATGGGGGGGGGTGCAAACAACTCATGGCCACTACAGCTTTATATACCATCTACTACTGCCTCTCTGACACCTGGACAATGTTACACTGAGTTTAATGAAGGACCCCTCATGAATGAATGTTCACGGTCATACAGGCAACATCTATGTAGATGAGTGAGAAAAGGACTGAATGCACTGTGTCTCCTAATTCATTGTCACTTGGTCGCTTTCCAAAACTCTTTGCTCTCAGCCATCAGCAGTGATTTTTTTAATACAAGCTGTAATTTTCCATCTCTGACTTTCTCAAAGATCACACAGTGGCCAAAACATTATCAAGCCATTAGTAAAAAATCAATATGCAGCTTATCTCCCTGAATCCTGTTCTGTAGTCTTAATTACAGTAACAATGAAGCCAATGTTGCAAGAGCTATCTGAGATGGCCTATTCACAGGATCAGAATGTTTGCACTCATTATAAACCTGCTGGGATGAAATTTTCTTTCAAAAGCATTAAATGTCTTCTTGTGCAGGCTTTGAGTAGTTGTACACATTTTAAAGATTCTGTGTAAACACTCCATTTGAGATCTGTTGGAACAGGGAAATAAATACGTAACTACATGTAGCCCTACCAAGCGCCAGCTTGAACTTCCAGTTTTCCCTTTCTGAGAATCTGATATAAGTGCAAAAATCCTGTGTAAGCACAGACCAAGTATTCCAGGCTGAGTGAAAAAAACTGAAGAAAAGCCATTGCACAAGCTGTGAGTAACAGAAACATTTAGTATATTTTTACCAGACTGCACTGCCTTAAGAAGACAGTATCTCATCAGTGAAAATCAGTTCTCTTCTGACACTGAAATAATACTTCACAAGTGTCCCTTGTAAGCACTCTGAAAACCATGAGTTTACATGTTTATTTCTGGGGTTAGGTGAAGAGAGGCAAGCAGAGTATCTGGAATGAATATGGAACCAAAGCTTTACAAGAATACCCTGTATGTTGCAGCTCTCTTTTGGTGGTGATGATGCCTATCAGGACTGGTGCCTGTGAAGAAAATTCCATTTTCCTCATTCCAGTGCATTGTATGCATCCAGTCAACTTCAGGTTGTACAGTCTTCTGTTCTGGTTTTTGAACAATACCTCCACAGGTGTCACAGGGTGAATCAAAAAATGAGAGAGGGGTTCAAATCACTTAAAGAATCACCTCTAATTGTATTAGCAATAGAAAAATGATTTAATAGAAATTTGTATAAAAGTGCAACTTTACAGAATTTGTTGGCAAGGTTCACTCTGTTACTCAGTACATGGATGAAATGCACACAGGAAAATTAAATCAGAATCAAACGAAACTTATGTATATAGGGACCAAAAATGTAATAGGGTAAAAGTAAATGTAAGAAAGGGTAAGGGAGACCCTCCTGTTGAGTCACAAGGTTCAGAGAAGACCTCCTTGCTTTCTAAACTCCTGTCAGAGTCTAGATACAGCTGGATCGACTCCTAGTCCCAGACTTGGACAATGGTTTATATCTAAAGGGATTATGAGTATAATAGTAGTCTAAAATTAATTCACAGTTGAATGAAAATCATGACAGTAATTTAATTATAAATTTGAAAGTATTAATTTATACCTTATACTTGCTGTAACATACTTAACTTATACTGCTGCAACTTACTTACTATAGGCTATTCAGGTTAGTACACAGGCATGCATAAAGACACTAAGAGAAACAGATATAAGAGAATAAAAGAGAGTAAAAGAGGGAGAAAAAGAGGTATACCTGTTAAAAATTCCCCTCAAGGTCAGTGAAAATTTTCACATAGAATACTTCAGCATTTGTCTCAACGGGCAAAGGGTTAAGCCACAAGGAATGAAGAGATTCAGCCCAGGTTGTGTTAGTTTTTGGCGACAGACCTCTGATTTTCACAAACTGGACAGTTTGTGAGCTCTGAGAGGTGTCCCACTCAGAGGGAGATGCTGGTCACAGCCCTCTGTAGTCCAGGAGAGCTCAAAGGGCTTCACTTAGTACCGCTGCTTATAGGTTCCGGAGATGATTGACTTCTGTCATTAACAAATTTCTAGAGTTCCAGCTGTGCTGGAAAATTCCGAGATTGTTAGAGAATAACTCAAAACATAGATGCAGGATGCTCCAAGACTGTCAGGGGAAGATTGTAGTGTCTCAAGGTTGTTATGAAAAAAAACTGGCTGCAGGTTGTTACGACAACTGGCTATCTCTACTCTCATCCCCATGCCTTCGCTGGGCAGCAGGAGTCCTTGAGACACACAGCGTATCTCCCTGTCTTAGCTGTGTAAGAGCTCCTGGCACAGTCAAGGGTAGCTTAACTGCCTGACTCATTAGACTTATGCTAAGGCATAGGAAGCCTTCCTAAGTTTGTAAATCAGCCTGGAAAGGGGGAAAGAAATGCACCATCGCAACAGGTCAACATGTCCTGTAAAATACTGTTAGTGTGCAAATCTGAGGTCTTGGGAAAGTGAGGCCTGATCCTACTGCCATGAAATCAGTGGGAACATTGAGAAGATCCAGCTCTTAGATTTGTAGTCAAGAGATGAGGTAGACCCAGCAGTTCTAGTTCCATCTCATTTCAGCTGAGCTACTGTTTTTCATTAGTGTCCACTGCTTTTGTCTTGGACAACCTAATTGTGTCATTCTTTTCATCACTAAAGTCTAGTAGAATAAGTACTAGACCAGTAGGGCTAGTTCCTTTCCCCGTGAGGTTGTCTCATTAAATGTTAGACAAAGCTCTAACCACATGTAAATGCTCCCACACATACTAATATTAGGAAGTTTGCACCATGCTTTGACTTATTTTATAAGTAGTTCTGTTTCCCTCCTAGTGTGTTGCGCAGAATTAATTTTCAGTGCAGCTGCAACCTTTTTAAGTGACTGAGAAACAAGTGTGAATACTGAGAATATATTGTGATAGTTTAACTTCATCCATGAGAAAGTGCAACTGCCACAGATGGTATTGCAACTTCAAACCCTGCTGGTGCTCAACAGCACTGTAATGTTAATTTAAAACAAGAATGTAGAAATCAAATCAGGATGCTGCTGAATGGCATCGGAAGACCTTGACTAACCTGAATGAAAGGGCTTGGCTAAATTGTCATGCAAATCTTGGTTTTACCATTAAACTGTTTTTAATAAAAGGATTTGGTGATTTCTCTTCTTCTAATTAGGTTAATTTCTTTTCTTAAAGTGTAATAACTAAAATAAAAAGAGGCTTGACGACAGCACAGGTCTAAACATGTTTGATTGCAATAGTAAGTTGTTAACTGTTTACCAACTAATAATTTGGACATTACAGACATTTCTGTAAGATGACTGTATCTCTTACTGGGTCTTTTGTAAATTCTCTGTGTATGTTTTACAATTTTAGTAGTATCTGACATACAAAAAACATCCATTGAAAACCAGATTGGAATTATATTTTAAACATTAAAGAGATGTAGAGAATAAGCTACACAATTTGCTATTTCACAAGAAGCAGGACATTTCAGTGAAGCTTTACCTTATAGAAAAGGACAGGCCCTTGTGATGACTTTTTAAGTGTTTTAAAAAAACTGTTGCAAAACATTATTGTACCTTAACAGATGATGTGAAGTGATGCCTCCTTATTAAGAAAAAAAAGGTTCCTTTTCATGGGTTAAGTTGAGTAATTTTTGTTCTTATTTTTGCTGTCATCTGTTAGGGACTTAAAAAAATTGAAAGGATGTGATTTTCCATAAGGCAAGAACATCAGCATAAGAAACAGACTTAATTTACTGTGCAGTAGAATGCACTACTGACTCTCATCCTGATCTCTGAACAACGTGTCTTCACTCTGTGTTGAAGTGGTTGTCTTTCTTCAGCTTGCTCTTTGAAAATGATCCATCTGGGGTTCATCAAGAGTAGCTACAGGAAGAGCTCCAACAGTGGGACAAGACACAGGGAAAGTGCTTAAGAGGTTGTGCCAGAGCTATCTTAAGAATTGAAAGGTTTCAGTCATATTTTCTTCATGAAGGTGCATTTGGCTCAGACTGGTGCTTGTGGGTTCTCTTAATTTTTCTTGCTCATCTAAAGTTTGATGAGAATCCTTCAGGTTTTTTACCTCTAAGACCACATTCAAATGCTATCAGCTCATTTAGGGTGCCAGACAGTTTTCATTTGGGGAAATGGTTAACCACATACTTGTGATCTATATAATTTTCAGCTAAAGAATACAGCAGTATGTAACAGAAAACAGCTGTTGGAAAGTCTACTTTTGCTGATTGGAACTGTTCTTAATACAGAATTTTTATTTTGTCTCTCAGATGACAATACCCTATTAGCCATATCCAAAATCATATCTGCAAAATGACTGATTAAAAATCTGTTTTTAATGTTCAGACAAAACAGGTAATATTATGTCCAATTATACCTCTTTGCAGAAAGATATCACTGTTCTTCAGCAGGATTGCGTTATACCAGTATTTGTAATGATGCCTTGCTCATTAGATACAAAATGCTATTTAAAAAAACTGTAAGAAAGGCTAGATTGTTCACCATGTGGAGATGACCATTTCTTTTCTAAAAGAACCCAAATCTTTTTAGAGTGGATTTTGCATAAAACCAAGAAAACATATTTTTACTGATTTTATCAACAAGGCATTTCCTTCTTTAATTTAAATTTTAATAGGCATAGCTGGGAAAAGAATGCAGAAGAGATACTATTATAGCAGGTTTTTTTCTAGGTAAGAGCGGTAAGTAGTTAAATATGCTCATCATATAGTAGGGTTTTGTAATTGTGACTCCACCTACTCAGTGTCCATTCATAGTGGATTACTGAATTCAGCCTAAATGCTTGCATAATCATTTTAGGTTAATGAGATAAGAGAAATCTAAAAGTGAAGTAGAAATAAATTTCAAGTGTTTCCAAAATTTTACGTCTTAGTTCAGATTTCTTATTAAACTTATTTTGCATTTGAGGAAGAAAGGAAATGAAGGCTTGTATAATTCTTCTCATAATATCCCCAAAACAATGTGTGCAAGTTGTGCATACCATGCAAATCAGAGTAAGATATAAAAAAGTATTATCAGGATTAAAGAAAAGGTATTATCCTAGGTGCTTTACAGTGCCATTTTCAGCCGCAGTATTTTAGGAAATCTGCCTTAGAATACAGTAACATTGTGTTTGGGTAAGAAGAAGATATGAGACAATGGAGAAAAATCTCTTTTCAGGGTCAAGAATGTTTCTAAGCAGAGTCCTTTCAGGCTTTAAAGCAGCGATGCTGAAAATCCAGCATCGGGGTTTAGGGTTGGGAGGGAGTGAGTGAACGGGTGGGGCACAAGGGAAGAGAAAGCTTAATACCTAGTTAGAGAATTGGCAGCTTTCCCTTTCTTCACCACTACATAGACATGCACAAAAGAAGTGTGTTACAGAGTGACCTTATGACTCTAGTTAAGCAGCAGGCAGTAGCATAAAATGGAACCTTTACATTTTCTTTTTGTTAGACATGTCAAAAGTTTAAAAAGCTGTTATTTTAAGAGTCCTTTTTTTTCCCCCCCCCAAAAAAATTCCGTTGGGGGGGGGGGGGGGGGTGTCTTACCACCAGAAATACTATACTTATTTTTCCTCCTTATTAAACTTGAAAAATGTTGCACATAAAAAGTAAGCACCAATTTCTACTGTCTTTATTTTAAGTATGTACCCAGCAGTGCTTCAGCAGGGTCACTTTTCAGTCATATGGACATCTCTCTGGAGATGCCTAGGCAACAAAATTCAGTATATTTGTATTTCTTTAGAGGAGAGCACATAACATTTTAGAGGCACCTGAGGAGCTGCATCCATTTGACTTATGGCTTTTCCAAGAAATGTAGAATACTATCATGGTATAAGCCTACAAGGGGAACATCCTCAGCTGATCTGATGATATTTTTAACCTAAAGAGTAGTAAGAAGGTTAGACAAGTAGGGCAGGATTTGTTTTAACTTTCTTGTCTGAAAATACTGAGAATAACCCTCTCTGGCATCCTGTAGTGCCCTGGCACTCATCTTCTGAAACCCTCATAAGAATCAGTCCTTCCTTTATAGCAAAAAGTTCACAGTAACAACTACACTGCTAATTTCAAGGACCAGTGCCATTAGAAATCAGCTAACCTGTACTTCTACACCTGTTAATTACTATGCTTTATATTGTTAATTAAAGCCACATATGTCTCTTTCTTCACTCTGATTTTTGTAAGCTATCCACGAGGTTATTTTCAAGGGACATATTTTTAAATGCATAAAATAAGTGTTACTGCACCAAAACAGAAAATTGAAGCTTCTCAAATACAGCAAGCAGCAATGTGGCAACAGAGGAGTAGGCAGAAATAGAGGGCGGCTCATTCATCGGCTTGGAAGACAATAAGCAATAAGACATGAAGCTGGAACAGGGAGGGATATGGTAGAGTTTTTCATTTCATGTTATTCTCCTGGGGCAGATCTCCCATCCATATCCAAGCCTGGATTCAGCAAGATAATCAGATCCAGGTTCAGTGCTTGAACAGTCCTGCTGGTTTCTTTGGAGCTGCATCTGCACTGGAAGTTCTGCCTTCTTTTCATCTTGCTAAAAGATAGTTTCAAAACTTTACGTCTGTCTTTCTCAGTCTGGCCCCCAAACATTTGGAAATAGAGATTTCTTCTGTGATTTAGTCTAGCATTTCTTTCATGAAGCCAAGTACTCCAGAGTGATTTGATAATATTTCTATGGTAGAAATACTTTGCTATATATGAGGGAACTCAGCCTGCTCCATTAATCAATGTAGAGAAAGCCATACAGAAACAGATTTGTGAACAGCTTGTGAGGCATATAATCAAAAAATGTTGTAAACTTTGGTAATCAAAAATGGAAATATTTTTTACGTATCTGGTGGTGTAGGACCTTTAAATTAGTCTGGGAAAGGAATATCTATCCACATTTTGAAGAGACTGAGCATTATTTTGGCAGTAATTTGATGTTGTTGATGAAGCTGTCAGAGCTGGAATAACAAGAGAAAAAAGATTTTGCATATCTTTAGTTTTTCCTATTGAGTCATTTATGCAAATAGTAATGTAGAATAAAAACAGCTGATGGCTGCAGCTAGTCACACAATTGGCATTAAAGAGAAACCAAGCTTTACCTGGAAATGGAAGAAATCCTTCTGTAATTTATTTATGTTTTATTTAAGTAGCAAGTTTCAATCTGTTAATCTAGAAAACCACGTCTAAACTCTTTCTTTAAACAAAAATAGGACAGGTTTAGCCACTGTGTAATGGTATCAGTTTCAAAGGAAAAGGATTGAGTGTGTATTTGGCAAAAAATACATCATATTGTTTTATGGCCTTTACCTTATTTCAGAGAGTTTGACCTTGGGCTTATTTGCTGTTATAAACTTCAACAGCAAAAGAGGGAAGGCAAACATGGCAACAACCCCTGTTAAGCTGAAATAGTCCTTTCAGAATTTCCAATAATCTGATATGCCTATGATTTTAATGTCTAGGTTACATATTCACTGAAGTATCGCAGCCTGATCCCACTAAATCCTCACAATTTTTTTTTGCATTTAGAATAGTGTAGGCCTGATTCTTAGAGGTACGTAGAACTAGGTCTTATCTCTAGTAGTACAGAATTAAAATATTTTGGCAGTTTCTGAATCATTCTGAATAGGAGGGCTGTTTCTGTAGTCTCGTGGGTACACTAAAGCTAAATTCTCAGCTGACATGAATTGATGCAGTTGCATGGAAGCCAGTGTAATTCTCTCGATTTATAGCAACTGAAGCTTTGGCCCATTTCTTCAAAACTATGCAAGAAAAAATTTATACTATTATAAGATAGGGACTGCCTGCCACTGTAACATCACTCCCTAAAGTATCACTTTCTGCATGGTTATTTATTAATTTGTTAGGCCCATTGACTAACATAGCACTGTGCATATATTCAGCTTTCTTCAAAGTCTGCATTATAGCAGATTCTGTTGAAAATATACTCTCTCAGCAAACTTTGTTCTATATCAAGGGCCATAGAATTGAATATCAATATTAAAAGCAATTTTTGTGTTCAACTTACTGTTTTTTCAAACCTGAATGCAAATATGATGTTACTAGCAAGCTTTTTCTCATGTCCTGTGATACGATGGAGTAATTTTTAATATGGTATATCCTCTTTCATTGTCCAGCGCCCTTTGAAGTTACAGACAACTTTCATCTAATGCAAATATCAAGAAAGAAGGTGGTAAATTCTGGTCAAACTGTGCTCTTAGTTATACAGGTGTTACAACAGGATCTTTGTTTCCTTTATTTTAGTTTGTTTCTTTTCTTTGTTTTCACAAATCATATTTAAACAGAATGGAACAATATATAGCACAAGCATGACCACACTCATCTAGGAATGCTGAACTTGGGTTAGAGGGGTTGACTGTAAGTATGAAAGGCTTTGGAAACAGGTGAGAAGGGGGAAAGTGTCCATGCATCCTTTAAAATCAAAATATGGTACAGTCTGTAATGAATGGATGCATGACCATCCTACGAAGAAGTAAATGTAGCATGTTTGACAAACTACATCCTTACAGGACATGCCTTTAAATGTATGTAATTATGCCTGTCCTTTAAATATGTGCAAAAATTAACCGCTGGTAAGAGAAGATCTAAGCATAAGGACATATTATGTCAAAAGTGGGTTGTTAAAGGTAAGCTTGTAAATACAGACAGAGGGAACAAAATAAGAATTGTCAGGTTTACATTGAAAATTGTCTCATGGGTTCAGGAGTTTAAATTACATTGCCAGTTTTAAAATCATAGTAACCTCAGTTGTTATAAATAACTGCAGTGCTTATGTGAGTAATCTAGTATGTGGTCTGCTATATTCTCTTTACATATCTTCCCATAGCCAATGTTTTCATTCTGTCTTTGACTTGGAGTTTGGAGTTGACTTCCAAAGAGTTTGGTAAACCATAGTTACTCTCTTGCATGATGCATTTAGAATTTCATTTTGTCCTCTAACCTCACAAGTCATAGTCTCAGTTTCAATTTATATTTTGTGTGCTTTAGTTTCTTAGCCTCATGTGCTTATTTCATGTCCTGATCACGTTTTTTCTGTTATGAGTTTTTGGTCTGTACTTTCTCTTTTCTCATATATTTCTCATCTATACCTTTTGCTTTGGTTATTCACTGTTCCTTTATATGTTTTTACTCAGTCACCTACTTCCCCTTTCTTCAAGGCTCTGTTTTGTGCATCTATATTCTGTCACAGCCAGATTTGATTCAAGGAGATGGAACTAGCCTAGAATTAGGTCATATTGGGCCAGCAATTACCTTCTGGTGTTGCTACAATTGTAGGCTAATCACTCACTTACTTCACAATGAAGTTGGCAGAGCATATCTGAGTCAAAGCAGTGAAGAAAAATCAATGCATGTTTCATCGGGAGACTTCATGTATCTAAGAACAGGCTAACAATTTCAGTGCATCTTGTGTTTATAAAACCTGAGTGCAAGTAAGGCTTCTTTATATAGGTGTATAGCTACATCTGGGAGTATTAGCATTGGTCTCTTTTATTTTTAATTGATTTCTTGATTACACAGCACATCTGATGGTTTTGTTGTTTGGGGTTTTTAACTAAAAAAATCCCAGTATTTTTCTATATATTTCTCTAAAACTCAAACCAAACTTTAGTGAATTTTGGAAAAAGGTCAATTAACTTTTAATAAAAATGATACTCATGTTAGCTCTTTTTTATTTCAGAAAGCACAAGAAAAGATAGTACTAAACAGTAATATTTCCCCACCAAATTTACCAAAGAGCCTGGTATCACATAAGCTCCATTATATGAACATATTGAAAAGCAATTATCAGTCAAACGCTGCCTTTTCCCTGGGGCCAGATTCAGGAGGGTTTTCAACATTTTCTGGCTTCCAAAACAGTATTGTAATTATTTTAATACCATTTTCTTTTTATTTATCTTCACATTACCTAGCTACTATTTCCATTGCAATTCAGGATTTCAGATCTAGCTGAAATCAGTGGTATTTTTGCTTTGACTTTAAGAAATCTAGATTTCTCACCTCTCTAAGAACATATATCACATGCCACGTGGTGCCTATGAGATATCAAGAAAAAACAAGAGAAATATGATTATTTGTATTCTTTTCTCTAGGTATGATTTTCAAAATACAGTTGGATTTTCAAACGACAGTTTTAGTTTGATACCTGACAAGCTGTTTGTATTCCAAGGAGATCAGCCAATGTGTTTCACCTTGCAGTGAAATAAAAAGTTACATTGAATAAAGCTCTTGAATTCAGCTCGGCCATTAAAAAGGCACTGAATCTTCTTAACATCTACTTCCTTAATCGTAAAGGTAATACATCTTTAAATAATTTGTAAGTGTGTTATATCTGCCACCATAGTTATTGAGAGCTTTCCTTCAGCAGATAGTTGGCTGCAAGCTCCAGATTTCAGCCAGCTGTCATCCATTAAATATTTTAATATTGAGGGAAATTAACTTTTAAATCAATAGCAAAGAGGAAAAAGAGGAAAAAAAAAAAAAAGCCCTTCTCCTTAGCCAGAGCAGGAGACGTCAGTGTATAATTTGTCATTTTCTTATTCAACTCTCTCCATTTGGTTTTGATTTAGTACTAGACCTCAGAAATCAGAGCCGGCATCCACACACAAAAGCTGTTTCAAATTATGTGCAGCAAGTTTTTAAACACATTAGCAACAAGAACAAGCTGTCCTCATGCTAACTGGTCCTGCTTTGTTCTTGATTGTGGAAAATCTCACTTTAACTGCCCTCTAATTTGTTGCAGATAGCTACTGCACCAGCAGCTGCCTTGGCATAGGATTAAACACACATGAAAACGTTATTTTTCCACACAAATTATTAGCAGTGCCAAAAGCCACGAAATCCCTTTTGGAAAAATTCTTTTCTATTTTCCTACATTTTTTTCTGTTTTCATATTTTTATTATTACAGTTCTGCCCCCCACGTTCTTCTCCAAAGTCCTTCTCCATCCAATCCTTTAAAAAGTACTTGAAAGGAAAAAAAAAATTACAAAATGTCTTGTTTTTCTAATGCAGAAATACAGGTTTGATATTTTACTGGTTGAAAAGGCTGCACATTGTCTTGCATGAGCTGAGCTCTGTCTGTCACAATATCAAATTCCTGAAACTTAAGAGCAGTTCTCAGTAGCTGGAAGTACCTAAGATAAAGATAAGCAAAGGGAAACCTACTAGGGTCACATACTTTCTCTTTCAGATATTTTAAATGTTTTAAACAAGAATATATATGAACAGTCCAGAACCATGTTACAAAATGGGAGGGAAGAAATTCTTTAAATTGTTGTCGTCTACCAATAATTGCATTTAATGCCATATCTGTGATGTCATTGACATTCCTCAGCACAGCTGTTTCTGCAGTATCATTTGGGGATTCGTAAGCATCTGGCATTTTTGTGAATGGTGACCAGGGAGCACCTAGGCACTTGCTTTTTGTGACAGCTGAAAGGATCCTTGGTGACTAACTCAATATGCAAAGAAATATGAATCTACTATTTGTTTCACCCTTGGGGAGTGCCAGAGGATTTGGTGGTGATGGTGGTGTCCCTGTATGTGCAAACTTTGCCTTTATTCCATTTCACTGAAGAAGTCTGCTACCTGCTTATCAACCATGCTGTCATACCCTTTGAAAAAATATTGATTTCCACCAAGGAGAACAAAAGACCAGTTGTTGGCAAAGGAGGGAACCTGATGGCATGACTGTTGTCAGGACTGATTGTCTCTTCCCTGAACTTATTCATTAAATTCTGTCTATTTCAGCCAAAAGGATTGGCGTTGCATTTGGTTTTCCTTCCTTCATGCAGCGCTCCAGGAGCGATTCTTGTGTCTTGCTGGAAATACACAGCAGATTTGGTTGAATGCATGGCCAAGTTTAGTTGAGTTTAATAGAGCAAAGTGCATCCTTCTTAGCTGAGGTTCAAAGCAGACACTTGTTATATAGTGTATATATGAACATGTTTTTTTCTACATGATGACACCAAACTGAATGGTGCAGTTGACAAGACTGAGGGACAGGATGCTGTTAGAGACTGAAAGAGTTAATGTCTCAATCATTGTGGTGGGGCAAGTTCTGCACAATGACGAACTCTGCATAACAACGAACCCTGCACAGCAAGGAACTGCAGGTGAAAAGAAGCTGATCAGCACAGGTCAGCACCAGACATCAGCAACAGGAAGAGGAGGGCTTGCTGGAGAGGGAGAGTGCGCAGCTCCCTGTTCTGATCTGCTGTTCTGACAAGCTAGGCAGGGCAGCTCACCATGCATGGCCAAAGATCAAACAGTTGTCATGTCTGCAGGGAGGGAGAAGTTACTCCCCAAATGACCCCCAAGCCCGCTGACCCATTTCCTGAAGATTCTGGAAGCACAAACCATGCATAACACCTAATTAGCCTAATGAGTTCAAGTTCCTGCCTTAAAGAGGGGCAAGGAGACAATAAAAAGCCACAAACTGAAGCCCCACGTGCGCACGCCCTCTGGAACTGGACCCGTAGACTGGCTGGACCAATGCTGGACCGAGGGCTTGTGAAATCTTTCTCTTCTCTTTTCCTCTCTCTCTCTTTCTCTCTTCCTTTTCATAATCCCTACACCTCATCTGTTTAAGACATAAAACCATTGACCAAGCCTGGGACTAAGAGTGGATCCAGCCGCCCCTGGGGTCCTCTCTGAGAAGGAGTCTAGAAGGCAAGGGGGCCCACTCTGAACCTTGTGACTCAACAGGAGGGATCTCCTCCTTCCCTGAACTGATGTATGTGGTTACCATGGGTTCCATGGTTTACCATGCCAATTCCTGTTGTGAGAAACCCCACCACCTACTGTTATGGCTCCAAGTTCAGGTTGCTTCTGCCATGAATAAAATGATTAACTGATCTTTTGGTATCACTTCACCTTAATTTAGCTCAAGGGAATTGCAAACTCAACATGACTCCTGCTCTGTCCAGCCTGGGTCGTGACAGATGCTATCCAGAGAGACCTGGACAAGCTCAAGAAGTGGGCCCATGTCAACCTCATGAGGTTCAACAAGGCCAAGTGCCAAGACCTACACCTGGGTCAGGGCAACCCCTGGTATCAATACAGACTGGGGGATGAAGGGATTGACAGCAGCCCTGCCAAGAAGGACTTGGGGGTACTGGTAGATGAAAAGATGGACATGATCTGGCAATGTGCTCTCGCAGCCCAGAAAGCCAACTGTATTCTGGGTTGCATCAAAAGAAGCAGGGCCAGCAGGTCGAGGGAGGTGATTCTGCCCCTCTACTTTGGTCTGGTGAGACCCCACCTGGAGTACTGCATCCAGCACTGGACTCCTCAGCACAAGAAACACATGGACCTGTTGGAACAGGTCTAGAGAAAGGCCATGAAAATGATCAGAGAGGGCTGGAACACCTCTCCTACGAAAGAATGCTGAGAGAGTTGGAGTTGTTCAGCCTGGAGAAAAAGAGGCTCTGGGGAGACCTTACTGCAGCCTTTCAATACTTAAAGGGGGCTTATAAGAAAGATGGGGACAGAATTTTTAGCAGGGCCTGTTGCGATAGGACAAGGGGTAATGGTTCTAAACTAAAAGAGGGTAGATTCAGACTAGATAGAAGGAGGAAATTTTTTATGATGAGGGTGGTGAAACACTGGAGCAGGTTGCCCAGAGAGGTGGTAGATGCCCCATCCCTGGAAACATTCAAGGCCAGGCTGGATGAAGCTGAGCAACCTGGACTAGTTGAAGATGTCCCTGCTCATTGCAGGGCAGTTGGACTAGATGGCCTTTAAAGGTCCCTTCCAACACAAACTATTCTATGATTCTATAACCCTGTAAGTAATCTCTCTTGCTCCTGTAAGGTGAAATGTCCCTTGTTCCTCCATGTCAAGGGAAACATAGTGACAAAGGATGAGGAAAAGGCTGAGGTACTTAATGCCTTCTTTGCCCCTGGGAACCCAGCCCCCTGAGCTGGAAGACAGGCACAGGGAGCAGAATGAAGCCCCCATAATCCAAGGGGAAATGGTTAGCAACTGGTTACACCACTTAGGTACTCACAGGTCTATAGGGCTGGATGGGATTCACCGAAGGGTGCTGAGGGAGCTGGCAGTAGTGCTCACCAAGACACTTCCATTCATTTATCAGCAGTCCTGGCTAACTGGAGAGTTCCCAGTTGACTGGAAGTTAGCAAATGTGACATCCATCTACAAGAAGGGCTGGAAGGAGTATCCAAGGAACTACATGCCTGTCAGTCTGACCTTGGTGCTGGAGAAGATTATGAAACAGATTGTATATTAGGAAAAAGGTCTTCACTGAAAGGGTTGTCAAGCGCTGGATCAGGCTGCCCAGGGAAGCGGTTGAGTCACCATCCCCGGAGGTATTTAAAAGATGTGTAAAAATTGTGCTTAGGGACACGGTTCAGTGGTGGACTTGGCAGTGCTAGGTTAACAGTTGGACTTGATGACCTTAAAGGTCTTTTCCAACCTAAACAATTCTATGATTCTGTGCTGAATCTGGTGGGTTGTTGCTCTACCACTTCCTGTTCCTTCCTCTTCCTGTTTTAACCAAAGGTGGTTTATCATCCTTGTACTGGTTAGGTCTTGGAATGATACTACCTCTTTGATTATGGGAGTACTTCAAATTATTCTAAATTAATGATACTTCAAATAATTCTCATATAATCCCATTGTAAACCTCATAAACTTTTAATTTTTGGTTATTGCCATCACTCTCAGGTCTGTTTCCTCAAGACTTTGTCCTCCATCAGTTTTTCCTTTTAGGATAATCTATTCCATTTACCTCTGTGGCACTATGGTCTGAAGAATGTGCTTCTGGCTAATATGGATGATTGTTGCAACATATTTATGAATAGTATCATCTCCAGTTTCAAAAGTGAATAATAACACAACTAAGATCCCATCTTCTTCAGTGACTTCTCTTTTAACAAGCTCAGAAGACTTTTTTTTCCTTCCTATATAGTATCCCTTAAAAGACAAGATTAAAGTGCAGTCGACCTGAACATCTTTGTACTTGCCTGCATCACTGTTTCTCCCTTTTGAAAGTACCAGCATATTTGCTGTTTTCCCATGACAGAATATTGCCTGGACTGAGTAGGTTTGTGTTAAATGTGCAATACTGGTTGCTACAGCCTCATTTACCTTTTATTTCAGTGTTCTGGCATGGAGAAGAACAACTCGTCCAGCTTGCATCTATTGTAGTTTTAAAATTTCACTCCCACCTCCATTTGAGCAACTTCTCTTTTCATACTGTGTCCTAACCTTTGTTTCCTTCAGTGTTGCAATTTTCATAGAAAACTGAATTGAAATATTCATTTTCTTTTGGGCTATATAAAGAGTCAGGGAAACCAAACCAAAGAGATATATTTCTGTATATCCAATTTGATATATTTTTCAGAGTAATTCCACTTGACTTTTACAAGTTTCTTATTTCACCTCTATGTTCCTCAATCTTTTAAAAAATAGCTTCCTTTGTTAACCAGTTCCTTTTTCTGTTCCCTACAAGATCTATACTTTTTCCTGATATGATTCCTAAGGGAAATTCATCTGGAGCACTTCCTACAAGTTCTTTTCTTTCTTCTTCATGGTATTTAACACCTTTATCTTAAAGAAAGTTCTAAAGGTTCAATATTTTTCTTCTCTTAGTGTTGAAAAAGACATTCTTTTCCCAGCTTCATTACCTTCTGGCTGCCATTTCCAGTCTGGCTTCATCCTTCAGTCCTGCTTCCTGTCGTGAACATGACCATACAGTGGTGGCTGGACTTCAGCGGTGTGGATCTGTTTAACTTTGTAAAACACTTTGCTCTGCAGGTTTTCATTCCAATGTTAAACAAGCTAGCCAAGCCCTGAGTTTGGCACTCAGTGAACAAGGAGTTTGGCTGCAGCTCTGTGGTCTGGACTAGACTCCTTGCCAGTTGAAATTTGTTCATATCTCAGGAGTGGAGGTCTTCCTGGAAAGAAGCCAGAGATCTGTTCTTCCCTGAGGTGAGATAATGGTAAAATGGTGGCTGTATCAGAATTAACAGTGATAGTTTTATCACTTAGTGGTCTCCCTGGCTGCCTTCCACTCAAAAAAAGCTGAGCTAGAAAGGGATAAAACATCCCTCCTTCTTCTCCCCATGCCTGGCATCAATTCTGCTTAAGAACTTCAGAAAATGATTTGTAAAGCAGGGATAAGGCTTTTCAACGTCGATATCTTGTCTTTCATCTTTTGCAGTTCCTTCTCTTTGAGGACCTTGTGTGAGCTATCCTGTTACTCTCTGGAGGTCACAAGCTTCTCTGGTGTCTCTGCAGGAAAAAGGTAGCCAGATTAGAAAGGTTAGGAAATATTAGGAGAGATCATATCTTCTAGGACTTCTATCTTGAGAACTGTTAAATCTGTTCCTTTCTGTAACAGAAAGCATGCAGCACAAGGCCCAGAATTTGATTCTAAAATAACACATTCTTATTCTCAAGTGGGAAAAAACCCCACCCTCTTTTCGAGTTTTCTCCATAAGATATTTGAGGAACAACCCTGAAGAAGATGCAGAGAGACTGAATAGAAGAAAGATTCTTCATTCTTCAGGGAATGGGATGAAACATGAACAAGGCGTTCACTCTAGAAATTGACTTTCTGGTATGAATTATTAGCCATTTTTTAATTATGTTTTCAGAAAAGGCAAAAGTGTGTTGTTTCATTTAGCAATGACCTACATCCCTGGATCTTTAATGGTGTTACAGAGTTGCCATGAAAACCAAACCCCAGGCTTCTGATCTACTCTCACTAAAATTTACTGTGTTTTTGAAAGAATGGCCTTGTGACGATATCATATATGTTTACATAGGTACACCTTTCCTTTTAAAAACTTACCTGACTGCTGAGTAAGCCTGATTTGATCTCTGATGTTCCAGTTTTGCAGTGCCATATAGCTTACAGATGAACTGTAAAGGAGAAGTAATATTTCTCTTGTGAAACCTGGGAAAGATCTTTGAGGCTAAGCCACATCTCCAATTGTTTGTTCAGGTGGTTTGACGCTAGCTGCTCTATACTTTTTCGGCATTACTCAGAAAAGTTTTTCTCACTTCTAGACAAAAAATAGAAATGTAGTTTCATTGACTAATAAGAAACACAAAGGATCAAATTCTGTTCTTAATTATGCCATTACAAATCCAGAATAAATTCACTGCAGATAGTTCAGTTAATTTGGATTTCTCCTAGATGTAAGAACCCAGTCCTCATCACATTATTTTGAAAATCTTCTGCCTTAGCAGGCATCCACCCCTGATAAAAGAAATACTTATACATCTTTGAATTAGTACATAAAAATCAACAGTCATTCTGGTTTGTGTGTTCCTGGTGTAAATCAGTTCCCACTTTGTTTTTAAAGAATACTTTTCCAACACTGCAGTTTACCAGAGAGACCAAGGGAATTACTTTTGCCAAAAGAATGCAGTCTATTCTCCTTTCCCTCATTCTGTTCCACCTTTTTTCTGCTCACTCTTGGCATTATTCCAATACCTCCCACAGTATTACTCAACCAAAATTTAGAAAGCAAAAAACCCCTCCAAATTAGCATTGTTTTAATTATTTTTTTCCCCAACTTGTTTTGGTAAATTTCCATTTTACCTACCATTAGAAACATTCTGCTGCAAGAAAGGGAGAAAATTTCAGACTTGTTTTTAAGGATATTTTGTTTGAATATACTGACAAATTTTTTCAAAATGTGAAACTAAGCTTGCAGAATTCAGTAACTATAACCCATGTGGTACCACTGATACAGCAAAAATATTTTATAAATTCTAACTGGATGTCAAAATGAGTAGAATTATAGCATCAAGAATAATTTAGATTGGAAGGGACTTCCAGTAATCATCTAGTCCCATCACCTTCTCAAAGCAGAATTACTGTAAAGTTAGATGAATTTACTCAAGACCTTGTCCAGAAGAGTTTTGAATATGTACAAAGATGAAGATTTCACAGGTTGTCTTGGCAGCCTGCCCCAGTGTTTTACCATCCTCATTGTGAAGATCTTTTCCGTATGCTTGGCTGGAATTTCTCTTGCTGCAGGTTGTGACCATTGCCTTTTGCCCTTCTGCCGCTCTTAGAAAAGTCTGACTCTATCTTCATCATACCCTCTTATTTTAGTTGATGACAGCAACTTGATCCCCTTAGCTTTCTTTTCTTGGATTTACATGTATATAACTCCCGTAGCTGCTTCTTATATGTGATATGCTTCAGCTTCCTAACAATCTTGGTTGCCCTCTCTTGGACTCTTGCCAGTTTTTCAACATTTTTCTTATATTTGGATGCAATACTTCTCATGCAGTCCAATAAGAGCTGAAGAGAAGGGAAATAATCACTTCCCTCTGATGTTTGGTTTGTGTGGATGAGTTTTCTACATGTTGTCGCTAGCCTCTGGAATGCTCGCTTGTAGATTGGAAATTCAGGACAGATTCCTGGTCATTTTAAGCTGTCATTGCTCCATTGACTCCAAAATGACTAAGACAATTTACATGAGATGAAGAATTTCCTCCTGAAGTGATGAAACCAAAATGTACTTTGGTATGTCAGCAGGTGCTGAACCTTGAGACTATGACAGGTTCCATTGAAATCAGTGTCAGACATTTTTTGATGTTCTGTATATGTTGAATGTTTCCTAGTGAGTGATCTACACTTTTTCCTTACAAGATTCAAAAAAACTTATCTGTACTCAAAAAGATTAAGGCAGTCACTGAACCATTGTGTTGTCATAGACATAAATATATTCTCATGTACAGTCATACAAACATAGGGAAGACTTCCATAAAAGTCTTTCTTCTGCACAAGTGTACCCATGACATATATTTGCAAAATAAAAATGACAATTTCTTTCCATACTGATTTTGCAAGTAGAAAAAGTAGGAAGGTTACAGTTTTTCACACGACTTTAACCAGACCTTCTTAACTTACTATTGCATTCTGAGGTAGCAGGAGTCAGGGACCAGAATCCTCTTTACTTCCAAAAGCTAATTCTTTTCAATAAGGTACTCACAATGCTACATTATTAATATATATTTTTAACAGTCATATAGTCAGACATTCATCTTTGTCATCAGTGTTACCTAACTAAAAGTAGACCTTCTATAATTTTCATACTTAAATCTTCATAACTAAGGCTTCTGGAAGATACACAGTAGTGCTCACTTCTTTAATCAATGAGAACTTAAGATAAAAGAGATCATCTGACTTACTATTTAATAAAATTATCTACAGTGGGCTAATGCAAGGAAATGGGAAGTTTTTCTGGAAGCTTGCCAACATACAATAGCCTGCTGTAGCTTTGATTCTGGTGAAAAATGTATTTTAATTTCAAACTAATTAAATTTTGAGTCTAGAACCAGCATCTCAATCATGAAATAATTTGAAATTGTTTACAAATATTGTGTCACTGGCATACTGTTAATCCTTCAGAAAAAAAAGAGTTTCTCTACTGTAATGTCACATATACACGCATTTGCATTTCTGACTTCCAGGAGTTAATTCTACCATTTCTGACAGCAGTACTCCGAGCCACATTCTAAGACCCCAACCCAAAAGAAACTATGAAGAGGTATTTCAAATGATAACATGTTGTTAATCTCCAAGCTTGAATACTTTATTTTGAATTCACTGTCATGTTGTCATGATCAGTGTAATTTCAAAGTAATCAGATATGATTTCTTGGAAATTTCTGATGTATTTCCAATGCATTTTCTAGGCTCCTCTAATGTAATCCTTTACAATTACTTCAATTCTTTTCTTTCTTTTAATTTGAACATATTAAATTATTTGAAAGAAACACAAAAGTGATGAGGTGGTGTTAATATTCAAACCTGAAAATATCCTCTCCAGTAAGAAAATGTATTGTTCAGGCACTGGAATGTTGTTTCAATATCTCTTGCTTTTATCACCTATAATCCTTCATTAATTATTAAATTGTATTCACTCTCTAAATTAGAAACAACCTAAAATATTTAAAACATTGGAGTATTATTAAAATAATTAGCAGGCAAAGTGGCAAGTGAGTTGCTCATTAGAGCAGACACTGAACAACTCTATTTGTTCTCAGTCTGTAATTAAAATACAGAATAATAGGTGACTTTCTGTCAGAATAGTTTGCAAAACCCTGGGCAGCCAGCACTTCCAGCATACATCACACTTCAAAAGCTCCAGTTATTCATTTAGTTTGAAGATGGAGGATTTCTATTTGCTTACACCTTTCCTTTCTTTTGTGCATTTCTAAGGCAATGGGTAAGATAGAGGTCTAGTTCTGTATTTGTGTTTGTTTATGAAAGTAATGTCTTGAGTCTAGGAATTAAAGCAGTGTGATCTGGCTCCAGCTGGGAACTCTACATGGAGAATAGTGACCTTTTTAATCTATAGTAAATCAGCTGGATACTGAGATATACAAGGAATAAGTACGGTAAGGACTTTCTAATTTGACTCATGGACACTCCTGAGAACTGGACTTCTAATGATTTTGGTTATCTGAGGAAAAAAAGAGGACTTTGGAGGTAAAGCACGAAATAAGTGTTTTCTTCTTGTATTTCTGACTCATTGATGGTGAGTTTATATACCTAAACTGATTAAAGTGCACTTACTAACATGAATTTTGGGAGTTATTTCTGGTCTTTTTCACATTTCTTGTCTTTTTCTTTGCTATCATTTGAAATTTAGTGTGTATGGAGTAGAAATGTTGGTATACGTTGTAAAGAGAGATGGAGCTTTTAGAGGCTGCTGTGTTCACAGAGTACCTTTTCCACCAAGGCCAGGGAAAATAATTGCTGAATTTTCAATGCTACTCCATTTTGCAGCAACTTGAAAACTGTTCTTAGAGCAATACAATATCATGTTTCCCCTATGTTTACCAGACCTCCATTTGAGAAAAAAAGGGTTGTCACAACGCCACAGAGAAACATTGTGAATAGATTTGTGACTTTTAGCTGTAGGCATCAGTAACTCATGGAGTAACCTCAGAAGGACATGCTGAGACAATCCTATTACAGAGTAACTTAAATCTCAACAGTTATAGCACCAACCTCAAGCTGTATCACTTGAGTTCCAGGCCCTCAGCTGGTTAACCTTAAAGTGCTTTTTTTCCCCTAAACTGGAATACTTGCAATGAAAATGTTGCCATAAACCTACATCAAATATCAATTACCCAGCTATGCAATAGTCTCCTGAGACATAAAAGACGTTGGTTCAAAGCCAACCCTGATTTCCAGAAAACTGACCTTGGAACTCACTTAATAGGTCATCAGAGGAATATGTCATCCAATGACCAAGGTGGAACTTGTGCCTAACCTTCTCCCAAGCCTAACCTCCAAGAGAGCAAAATCTTTTTACCTGCAGCTGCAAAATTAACAATTTGGCATTTTTTTAGTCAGAATTATTCACCAGATTTCTGAATAATTCAGAGCCAACCTGCTTTTTGATGAATAAATCATTCACCAAATAAAATTTACCTAAGTATGTTAGAAAGCATAATTCAGATTTGTTGTAATTCAGAGCTATTACACAGACATCAGCAGACTTATTCATTTTCTCCAATGTAAATTTGATGCTGTAATTTCATATTATGCCATTACCCTAAACATGAAGGCCTTGCAAGGATTAATTCTGTATTTTCCATGGATTCAAATCAGTTTTTTATCTCCTTATTAGTAAAACAATTAAATTGTTCTTCATAAATTGTAACTCACTGTTCATAAACAAAAATGAAACAGTGAATTTCTGCACAACATATGTAGTTATCTCACATGTAATGAACCTGATAAGAAACAGCACTAAAAAGTAAACCAAAAACCAACCCCCCAAAAGCCTCCAACCCCCCACAGTACTTTTAATAAAAAGTCACAAGTATATACAGTGAAAGAATTTCAACATAGACATATAAAAATTGTTGAACTCTTCTTGCTTCCTGTTTGTACACAGAAAATAACATGCATAGGCAGGCTGCTATGACTAAAAGTTTCAATACTTTTTTTAAAAGAAATGGAAAAATTTACAGCAAAGAAAATATTTTAAGCTGCTCCAATTTTTGTCTTCACATGAAAGAGTTTATATTTGGCTGTAATCTGCTTGAAATGTACAATGAAATAGTTCACTGTAGAGAGTGGGGGAAAACAGTAGCTGTGATCCTATTATCTGATGATAATAAAAATTAAAAACATTTACATATCTATCTTCTAGCTTATATTAAGATATACCAATTTTAAATCTGGGGACAGCAGTGAAGACAGTCAAAGTAGAGTACTATTACTGTTCTTTATTGAAATCTCTTATTCTCAACACTGCTAGCATTCTTAGATGAAAGTGCAATAGGACTGAATCAAGATTAAGGCTCTCTTCTGGTAAAAAGACATGTATTTCTTTAACTTTATATGGTCTGAATGGTCTCCTTAAACTCCTTTTGCAGAAATTGAATGGGATCTCAAGAATATTGAGCACAAACCAGAAGCTGGCAAATGCAAACAATTGACATAGAAAACTAATGCATCAGTTGGCAATGTATGACCAGTCAGGCAGAAGATACTAAGTCAGTCTTAAAAATCTAGCAAGAACTGCTGAAATTCAAGAATGGAGAATAATACAAAAGAAAATCATGAAAATTACTCAGGGTGAGAAGGAACAAGTGTTCAGTAAACATTTCTTTCCTGCATTCAGAAAAAAAGCAGGTTGATGTATCAATAACAAAATTTTGTGAGTATATGTTTGAGTTTGAGTTTCTTAATAACGTTTGAGTTACTTAAAAACTTGAAAGAATCTTCAGAAGGTTAAAAAGTTAAAATGTCATAACATTTAAAAAGTTAAATACTGTAACAATAACTCTGGTTGAATTAACGAATTGGACAGGGTGATCTCCTATACCTCGGTGTTCATTTTTCTAGAAATCATGGTGCAGTGGGAAACATTTAGAATTTGTAGGTAGGGAAGACTGATGGAGCAAAAGGTGTACTAGATTATTGCAAAGGTTAGATGGTTTAGCAACTGAGAACATGGTTTTCTTGATAACTTGCAGTAGCAAGTATTATTTAGTATTCTATAAAACCTATACAACAAAAGTCAAAAGATATGTTTCTCAAAAATATAGATGTTCTTCTGCTTTTTCTTCCCATGTGTGCTCCACCAGCTTAATAATTCAGGATTTTATTTGTTTATCATTGATATTGATTCAGAGCAAACGTTTGGGAATATGGAAATGGAATACAAAGAGTAAAGAATAAGACCTTTTGGATAATTAATGAGAATGGCTGTAGTGTTTCAGAAAAAGCCCTGACAGCCATGTATTTTGTTTCAGTGGTCACTGGATCACAAACAGAAAGAGCAACCAGCAAAAAGCTGACAGCAAAGTAATCAAAAAAAAAGCTGCGAGCAGACACCTAGGTAAGAATGAGAAACATGTTATATGTTCCCCTACAACTCTTCCAATTATCCAATATGATGCTTTCAAAAAATTGCCATGTTAAAAACCTAGTGCTTAGTCAATACTGTTAATATGCTGAGGAATAGACTTCTGTGTGATGTTTGAATAGGCTCCACAATCTGATGGGGAAGGGGGGGAAATAGAAGCACTCACAAAATCAATGCAACCTGTATTAAAGGGATTAAAATTTGTCTAACCAATAGACCACAAAATGTAACCCGTAAATGAAGACTCATCTTCCTGTTGGGGTTGCTTCTAGTTCAGACATGCAGGAATTTGTCCTCGCCCCATTGATCTTCAATACCTTTGTAAATGAACTGGAATAAAATATGGAAGCATTGCTTGTAAAATGTGCAGATGGTACAAAAACTGGTGGAGAGGGAAGTAACAATGGTCATAGGTCAGTTATAAAACAGACTGATCTGAACCATATAGTGAAGTTGGCTCATTTGACCAACATGAGGTTGAACATTGCCAAACACAAGGTCACACAACATACAAATAAAAAATGTAGACTGTGATTACTAGATGAGGGATAGTATCATGTAGTGCATTAACATTGAAATGGCTCACTGTAAATAATCAAATAAACATGAGGTTTTTTGTACCAATGAAAAAGTTTTCTTAGGTGTATAGACAATTCCCACAGAGAATATGGCCATGGTATGAATTCTTCACTGTGCACAAAGAATACTGGCAACTCTGCTTCAAAAGGGAACATTAAGATATTGTAAAGGATTTTAGAAAGAGCCACAAACAGTTTTCAGACTAGAAAACTTGTCTATTGAAAGACAGTTAAGACACTCATTATGCTACATTTATCTAAAAAAGGTTGAGAAGTGTCTTCATTATCATCAGTAAGTGTCCACATATGATAGAGTTTTCTTACAGTGAATGACCCTTCAGTTTACCCGGAGAAGCCATAAAGTCCTAATTTGTGGGTGACAAAGCTAGAAAAATTCATCATGTTTGAATTCAGTTATGATTTTTAAAATGTAGTTATTCTTATTTTATTAGCAATTCACCATTTGAATAACTTATTTGGAGGTGCAGTAAAATTTTCATCACTTCAAATTCTGATATCAAATTATCATCTTTCTGAAATACTTTGTGATTAAGCACAAGTTACAGGGTTATTCAACAACTTACTGAACAGAAGATTTTGCTAGAAGATCAGATTATTGCAATTGTCCCTTCAGGCCTTTAAATAGTTGCACCTAGATGCAGTTTTACGAAGGTTTTTCTTCCATTTTGCAGCCAGTCTGATGCTACACTGCTACACCAGCCCTAGGCTTCCCAATGAAGAGCCAAAGACAGGGTGCAGGAATTAGGAAATGATTGATAGATGGAGGGAAAAGGAAGACATGCTCAGAAGGGCTGATGCTCACCCATTCCTTTTCAGTTTATTGCATCTGCATCCACAATCCAGTGAGCTATGAGAATATTGGTGCTTTTGTGCTGTAAATATTTTTAAAAGGCTAGTCAGGTTACTTCTAGTGATGTTCATGTTTTATATCCCTCACACGCTAAAAGATGTGTCCTTCGAATGGAATAGAATAGTTCATTTGGAAGTTACCTATAACTATCATCTAGTCCAACTGCCTGGCCACTTCAGGGCTGACCAAAATTTAAAGCATGTTATTAAGGGCATTGTCCAAAAGCCTATTAAACACTGACAGGCTTGGGGCATCACCCACCTCTCTAGAAACCTGTTCCAGTGTTTGACCACCTTCCTTGTAAAGAAATGCTTTCTAATGTCCAGTCTAAACCTCCCCTGGTGCAGCTTTGAACCATTCGCACATGTCCTGTCACTGGATCCCAGGGAGAAGAGATCAGCACCTCCCTCTCCATGTCCCTTCCTCAGAAAGCTGCAGAGAGCAATGAAGTTGAACCTCAGCCTCTTTTTCTCCAAACTAGTCAAACCCAGAGTCCTCAGCTGCTCCTCACAGGACATGCCTTCCAGCCCTTTCACCTGCTTTGTTGCCCTCCTCTGGATGCATTCAAGGACGTTAACATCCTTCTTAAACTGTGGGGCCCAGAACTGCACACAGTACTCCAGGGGAGGCTGCACCATCGCTAAATACAGTGGGATAATCACCTCTTTTGACCGGCTGGTCATGCTGTGTTTGATGCACCCCAGGATGCGGTTTGCCCTCCTGGCTGCCAGGGCACACTGCTGACTCACATCAAGCCTGCTGTCCACCAGCAGCCCCAGATCCCTTTCTGCAGGGCTGCTCTCCAGCCACTTCTCTCCCAGTTTATACTTGTGCCTGGCATTACTCCATCCTAGGTGCAGCATCTGGCATTTAGACTTGTTAAATTTTATGCCATTAATCATTGCCCAATGCTCAGTTTATCCAGATTCCTCTGCAAGGCCTCTTGTCCCTCAAGAGAGTCAACAGCACCTCCCAGTTTAGTATCACCAGCAAACTTGCTAATGGTGCAGTCAACTCCTGCTTCCAGATCATTGATAAAAGTATTGAACAGAACTGGCCCTAGAATTGAACCCTGAGGAACACTGCTGATGACTGGCCACCAGACAGATGTAGCCCCATTCACTACAACGCTTTGAGCTCTGCCATCCAGCCAGTTCCTCACCCAGCGCACCATGTACCTGCTCATTTCACATTTGGATAACTTGTCCAGAAGGATGCTATGAGGGACAGTAGCAAAAGCCTTACCAAAATCCAGAAAAAGCTACATCCACTGCCTTCCCTTCATCCACTGGGCATGTCACCTTATTGTAGAAGGGTATCAAATTAGTTAAACAGGACTTTCCCTTTGTGAGCCCGTGTTGACTGTGCCTGATGATTGCATTGTCCTTGAAATGCCTTACGATAGCAACTAGTATGATCTCCATAATTTTTTCAGGAACTGAGATTAGGCTAACAGGTCTGTAGTTCCCTGGGTCTTCCCTCATGCCTTTCCTGTAAATTGGAATAACTTTGGCTAGCTTCCAGTCAGCAGGGACATCCCCAGACTCCCAAGACCTTTGGCAGATGTTTGAGAGGGATAGTGCTGTAACAACCACTAATAGTCCTTCAGTGCTCTGGGATGAATCCTGTCAGGCCACAGGGACTTGTGAACATTCATCAGATATAACTTATCCCTTACTATTTCAGTGTCTGCATATGGAAAATTACTGCTCCTGCAGCCATGGTCCTCAACTCAGGAGACTGGGCAGCCCAGAGTCTATCAGTATTATTAAAGACTGAAGCAAAAAAAGCATTGAATGCTTCCACTTTTTCTTCATCCCTGACCATCTTCAACATTGTTGTGGTTTCAGCCCAGCTGGTAACAAAGCAGCTGCTCGCTTACTCCTCCACCACCCTCCAGTGGGATGGGGAGGAGAATAAGAAAGGAGAAAAGAACAAAAAACCAGAACCTCGAGGGCTGAGATAAAGACAATTTACTGGGACAACACAAAAAGACAAGTTACAAAAACAACAAAGGTACTAATAAAAGAATACTCAAAACGAGTGATGTACAGTGCAACTGCTCACCACCCAGAACCCCATGCTCTGTCACTTGCCCCACCGAAAGCCCAGAGCACCCCACAACCCGCTCCCCATTTATATACTGAGCATGATGTCACAGCTATGGAATAGCTCCTTGGCTAGTTCAGGTCAGCTGTCTTGGCTGTGCCCCCTGCCAGGTTCCTGTGAAAATTAACTCTATCCCAGCTGAACCCAGGACAAACATGTATCAGTCCAATGCTTTTCTTGGACCTCCTCTTGCTATTAACTTATTAAAAAATCCCTTCTTTTCTGACAAAAGGCTGGCCATTTTCAACTCCACTTGAGCTTAGGCCTTTTGTGTCTTCCCCCTGCATATGTGAACCACAGTTCTGTAATCTTCCTGCGATGCCTGAACTCGCTTCCAGAGATCAGGAAATTCCTTTTTCCTCCTGAGTTCCATGAGGAGTTCCCTGTTCAGCCAAGCTGGTCTTCTGCCTTGCTTGCTTGGCTTACAACATAATGAGGGTTCTGAATACCTTGCTGAGCTCCACAACATTTTTTTTTCTGTGGAATCTGCTGTCAACTACATTAAAAATAGTTGAGGTTTGATAGTAGGAGCTTGCAAAAACCCCCTGCTTCTTTTCTCTTCTGAAATAACTTTTTTCCTCTGTTTATAGGAGAAACAGTTGCGATTTGGCACTTACTCTCTATTACATAAACCCTGTTCTACAGGGTATTTATGTATGTGTCTTCATAGATTGCTCAATCATGACAATTAGGGCTTGAATCCAGAACTAAAAGATGTAAGTGCCTTAAGTGCAACCTACAAAAACGTCAAAGTCCTTGTGAGTTACCTATAAAGTGTTGCCCAAGCACTTAGGTGCTTGAAGAGGGTATAGGTGTCTTTGAGTTTGGTTGGCTTTTAACTCTTCTTCAAACATTGTTCACTTACCTTATTGCATGACTCTTTAATGCATAAGCAGTCCCTAGAGACAGGACTAGAAATCTAGAAGGCTCGTATCTTATGGAAAAGGTCTCCTCAGGGCAACAGATCTCTCTATGTTCTCAGCCTTTATGATTGCCTGAAAACTGGTTTGCCTTCTAAGCCCTGTTTTTTAACTTCAACAGGAGAGATGTAGGGTGCCTTCCATTCATGTAGACCACAGAATAATGTTAGGCATCTTCCTAGGAGGCAAGACTTGGTTTGAATGGCTTCAGTCTGAAGGAGGTCTAGAAGCTACATTTTTCACTTCCTAGCACTTCAACCACTACCATGGCTGCTGCCATTTTTTGAAGGCAAGATCAGGATACTTCTTTTCTGTTTCCATCCTGTTTCGAGAATGGATGGTGTGAGTAGCTTTTGCCTGTGAATATAGATCTTGAGCAGGCTCTCTGGAATAGGGGAATAAGTACAGGTACATCCCATATTTCATGGTTCCCTGTGAGCTGATTTAGACACCTCTGCTGCTCCACATATATAGATTGTTAATAGACTGCACTCTAGGGATCTGTATTTCCCCTTATGTTGTATGAGATACATAGATGACTTACCTGACTGTGAATATCACTCCTTGAACTGATCAATTAAAGGGGAAAAATGGAGGACACAACATTTCTATGACAGTCTTCTTTTTGTGAATCTGGACATCCATGTTACAAGGCAATGTGTACAGCCTGGATAAGAATGAAATCCTTCACCTGTTTTTGGCAGGGCCAAAAGAAACTAAAGAGAACTTACAGTTTAGAGTTGTTTACCATAAACTGAACATAGAAATGAATATCCTGATTAAAAGATAATTATCACATCATTCAGACTGTTTAGAAGTCATCTTAAAACTAATAACTAGACTATTAAATATGTAATGGTGAAGAAAGAGTATCTGTGTAAATAAAATAGCACAATACAAATAACCAGAAGTTGCAGTCTGGAAATTAAAAAATAAAATTACAGACAGCACAGTCTATAAAACATACTCAGTAAATTTGTTTTACCACTATTATTGTCAGCATAATGTAACAAACAGATGGAGGATTTAATATAATTTGGTTAGCTAATTTTAACAGGCTTGGCTACAAGTGTTAACTTATTTTTGTATTTGATTTTTACTGTATTTGCTGTAGCCCAACTTGCATGATAAAAACTGGAATTTGCACACAAATACAGCTGGTGTGATGTCAGCAGAATATCATATAGCCCCAATTAGAAGAATTTATCTTTCTGTCCCACAAAAATAAATTGGGCTTGATTTATATTTGGGCAGTTCATAGAAATTATTGTAAGCCATCAGCTACACTACTAAGCGCCTAGGATCAAAATTACATGCAAACACATGCATCCCAGAATGCTACTAGACAAGAAGAAGAGATACCAATTAGCTGAATCAGTTACTGCTATTAGATGTAATTTTTAAGTCTCCCTGGGAAAAAAGTAGGCTTCTTTTTGAATGAGTACTAAACTCACATAATTTTCATGTCAAATTAAGCACAGTACACTATCTCAAAAATACGAGGTAGGAAAGAAAGAGCACCGTTCCATGATTTATGACAGCAGGTATTCTCTAGTTTCAATTGAACTCTGTGTAACAGGTACTATATTACGTGGGAAGGTTTCACTTTATCAACACTAGTAGCCAACTAGTACTTAATTGAGAACCTATATAGTAATATCCACGAAAATGGGCTATTAACTTCAGTTGCCCTATGATCATAATTCTTATTCATAGAAATAGAATTAATCTATAAAAATAAAATATTCTGTAATAACTATTGCAAGAGAAAGCCACTAGAAAAAGCTCTTTGACTTCACACAATGATTAGACTCATTATAACAGTGGATGGAAGAAACTTTGGGCTCAAGAAACAGAGCAGCTCAATCCAGAAAATGGGGGGGGGGACGGATGGACACTATTCAGATTGTCATAACCTGTAGTACTTCAGAGATTTTTGGTGTTTGTACTAGGGTCTGAAAGTAATAGAAAACTGAAAATGTTGGTGCTTATATGACTGTTTGCATCAAGACTGGATGCAAGACTCTGACTGATTCAACCTAAAAAGCAAAACAAAGAAAATTTTTACATCATGGAGGGGACAGTATTCTTGCTTTCCTACTGGTTTTTTATTTCAGCAGAAATCCGTATTGATTTTTTGTGGTAAAGAAGTGAGCAAAATTGTTTGATTTTAAGAATATATTTTTCTACCTGGTTCTTGTTTGAGAGACCAATAGAAGAGAAAGTCTCCACTGATTTTAGTTGTGCATAGCATAGATTAGCAAACCTACTTAGAGCATAGTTAAGAGGTTGTTTGCTTGTTCTTTTCTAGCAGATTCTCTTAAGAATTATCATTACCATTATCTGGCAGACATTGGAATAATAATTTCCATTAGCCAATAAAAGGCAGAAAAATACTTACCTTGCAAAATTCTTGAAATTCTGCAGCATGTTAATGAAATGTTGCTTTTTCCCCATTAATAAGGACCAAAAAATAATCTGGTACTGACCATATTAATATACTTGTTACATTTTTGTGATGATATGAATATAATGTGCATTATTTGGCCCAGTACTGAAGGAATACTAATCTATTCCTTTTACTATGAAAATCTAACATGCAGGACAGCAAGGCTGGCATTACAGGCTGATCAAACGTGCAACTCAATCTGTTCATCTTGAAAGAAAGAAAAGGTGGAGCTAAGTCTTCCAGGTTTTAAAAGTGCAACTATGGTAAAAATTAACTAGCAAGAACACGTAAAGAGAGGAACAGTGTTTCACATGACAAATGAGAAAATGAACCACACAACAGCTTGTTGACTATCCACAGGAAGGGCAATATTGCATTTGCCAAGGCCACAGATCTCTTGTTTCAGTGACAAAGAAGTGAAATGATCTTGCAAATAACTCTGTGGAATGGAAAAGAAGGCTATGTTTTTCAGTTGTTTTCCAGAAATTCTCCAACAAAGTTGAAACATAGTTTTGGTTATGAGAACTTTTGTAATTGTAAAATGTCCCCAGGTCATGGGTCTGAGTAGCAGACTGAAAGGTGGTGAGGTTGAAGATGATCAGAAATGAAGGAAAGCAAAATCAGAGGGAGATGATTGAGATGTGTAGTCTTAAGGCAATAGCTGATCATGAAAGGTTGCCAGTACAAATACTGGAGGAGAAATAGATATCCAAGCTATTGGCATAGAGGCTTTAGGTGAATATATGCTTGTGGGCACCCCCTGCACAGAAGTAAGAAAAGAAAGGGACCAAGCATTGTATGCTATCCACAGTACATTGTAGAGGCGAGGAGAAGCATTCCTTGTAAGTGCTGAAGAAACGATTCGAAAAACCACAGAAGCTAGAATCAGATACAAACAATTTGTCAGAGAAGATAAAAGTAGATTTATGATTGTAAGTTTGTTTTGATTAAGAAGAAGTCATTATAAAAGTACACTGGGGGGGAAAAAAAGAAAAAAGTTTTAAATAAATTTAAAATATACTGGTGTAGAACAGTGACATTATGCTTAACTTCAATATACTGCAGTCAGAGCCTTACCGCCTAACGGTCTTATATTGCAACTGTATAGTTTACAGTTTATAGCTATTTTATACATCAAGTCACCATCTTCATAGCCATGTCCAGACCATTACAACTTGTGCATGTTCTAGTACTGTTGTATGCCTCTACTCATTGCCAGATTAAGAATTAACCTAGCCTGAAATTAAATTTTATAGACGCCATCCTAAAGATAGGAATAGAATGAAAGTATCAACAGAAAGGTTTCTTTCACTGGAAACATCACTACGTCAATGAGTGCTGTGACCTGCCAGGTGTGAGGCTGAGCTAGATGTAAAGTACCTGGCAAATTGACCTTCAGCTTTTAGTTTAACTATTGCAGAAGTGATAATGCATGGTAATCTCAGTACACATTAAATGAATCTTGTGTAA
Source organism: Haliaeetus leucocephalus (assembly GCF_000737465.1). NCBI lineage: Eukaryota > Metazoa > Chordata > Aves > Accipitriformes > Accipitridae > Haliaeetus > Haliaeetus leucocephalus. Next base: position 5,247,447 of record NW_010972687.1, on the reverse strand, counting down.
TGGTGAAAGAGCAGAATGTGGGTCTGTCATCTTTTGAAAATTATATTGACTTTTCAGACTGGATAACTAGTGAGTGATTGATGTGAACATGAGGTCACTGAAAGTCCTTAACTAGAAGAAACCAGTCCAGAGTCACTGTCAATTGACTCTGCATTGACTGAGAAGAAGATACAGCACCACAACATTTACAAAAGTCATGAGCTATATTCTGCCCATAACTATACTTGTGTAACTCTGGAATATGCAGACAGTTTCATAATTCTTGAATTATTCTAGTGCTTAATGTTTTAATTTATCCTCCCCACTTGGTCTTTTTCATAATTTTCAGAATATTCCTCTCCACACATAAAAGGTGGACAGCATCCCAAAGGTCCACATTTGTCCCACAGTTGCCAAAAGCTAACAACTACTTTGTGAATCTTCTTTGTCTCTTAGTGCTAGACCCAAAGGGTAGGAATTTTTCTATTGATTTCAAAAAGCTGTCCAGCTTCTTCAATACACAGCTGGAATGTCAGCAAACATTAGTTTGATCCTTCTCCCTTTTTAAATATGAAATATAAATTGAATAATATCTTAAAAACAAAGAAAAAATGTCCAAGCCATACAAAGCATGCAGTGACTTCCTGTGTACAGAATATTCTCTATTTTGTGCATGCCTCTAAAAAGAAAGGAAGATAGGAGGGACGGTAAATCTTTTAAATAATTTGGCTTACATAAATATTGTACAAATATGAAGAAGACTATAGAAATATTGTTACCAGTGAATAACAGTTTGGTGGATCATTTTTTTACAGGGAACATTGTACTGCACAGTATCTATACTGCAAGCAGCATTTCCTTTCTGTTCTGTTACTACCAGAAAGAAGTTAATGTAGCACAGCTTGCCTTGAAATGCCTGAATAATTATTTCAAGGCAAGGTATTGGAAGGCTAGGTCTAACAGATACTACAACTGAACTCAGTCAGAGAGCAGCTAGATGCATTATTGATTATGCATGCGCTTCAGGGTCTTGCAGTTTGCACATCAGCACTTGCATGAAGTAATAAACCTAGAAAAGTCCTAACATATCTGTTTAAACCATCTAAGCAGAAATCATTTATTCCAGCAATTAAAAATAAATATGGTCATGAGGTTACCACAATAAAGGATATTTATTTAGTTCAGTACTTTAAGGCTTCTATTAAACATTGCATTCTCAAGATGACCTCTAGCTTCTACTCATTAGATAATATCAGCCAATTTTTTATTAGGAATTGATGTTTCTTTTGCACATCAGTGCACAGTGGATAATTTGAAAAAAAAAAAAACCAAACCAAAACCCAAACACATTGGTTAAAGGAATAGATTATGCTATTAGTAGCCTTTGATCTGGGAAAGCTGCCAGTCTAGCTGGTGTTAATTTAACTAGTATGTAAAAGAAGGAGCCTATACCTCCACATAAGCACTATTTATCTCCCTTGTATTAGGATTTTCCTTTTAGATCTGTAGAAATTTTGACTATCAAAATGCCTTCTCTTCACTGTTAGCTTATTAGGGAATGAGCTTGTCTCCCGAGATCCTTCAGCCCACTGAGGTATTCCAAGAATTTCAGCTTTTTAAGAAGGCACTTTTGGGAAGAATCTTCTCAGGCTGGGGAATTAGTATTTTCTTTTTTGTAAATACACTTCCTGAAAATTACCATGAAGCTGTTCTCCAGGTTGCTGTTTTTTCCTCCTCCCCATCACAGACCATTATCTTTTGATGCAGCATATTTAGCCCTGAATTGATAGCCATTGCCTGAGCCTGCAAAGTGTAAAGTATCCCTTGAGAACATTAGGAGCAGGACCTAAGGATCTCAGATCTGAGGATTTCCAATGAGATGGGGGGACATAAATTCAAGGAGTTTATTTGAACAGGGAGCAAAGAATAAAACTAAAAACTAAACCAACAAAGTAGCAAATCTGTCTGGTCACTCTTAACTTTTTAGCTGATGTTGAAACCTTCAGGCAGCTGATGATAATTAGTGCTCCATCACAGAGGCATTCAGGGCTAGATGATCAAAATGTCTGCTATGTGAAAGTAGCTTGACAAGTCAATTTAAGGATCAGGATAGAGACATGATGAGGAAAAAAGTCAGATCACAACTCAACTCATTATTTGGTTGTTCTAAGGGCTAGTATTTTATTATTTATACCACTGATGAAGTCTGAAGTTCACCACAGTCTCAAAAAGGAATTTCATTTGCACCCTCAAAATCGAAATACTTTAAATGGGCCAATGCTTTTACACCTGTTTCTTCACTTAATCTAAGATATTTTCAGCTGTCTCCCAGATGTGTTCTTTATCACCTTCTTCCAACTATTACACAGGCTGTCCCCAAAACCCAAAGTCTGTTTTTTTCCTACTTATCCAAAAAAGCCAGAAGATGAGTAGTGGGATTCTGGGGAAATGTTCTGGCTTGTCACTCAAAAGAGGTCTGTAAGAAGAGAGATTACAGATGTAGCTTCCATCTTGCCATAATTGAGGAAATGGAGTGGTGGACAGACAGGGAGGAACTGAATAAGGACTTGTATTAGAAATGGAACCAATTTAAATTTAAGCATTCACATCAGAACAGATTTCCACAAAGTGAATGTGTTAGCTGTGGTTTTTTGTTACAGGCTGAGCTCTTGCTCCCTTTTTGTCAGGGCTACAGGAAGTTCCCAAAGAGCAGTAATGCTGGCAGATTCGTGGGAACAGGAAAGACCATGGATTTGAAAGTACACAGACAGCGTAGTAAAAAACCTCGGGCGTGACAGGAACAACAGTGTCCTGTAGTGGTTGTGTTTGTATCCCAGACATTTTCTGTGATGGAACTTTCACAGCATATGGTACAACCCAGGATATTTAAACCCTTTGACCATAATTTTGCTATAGCTTTGGAATGAGGCTTTTCAAGACTGGGTGGGAATTTGATAGAATTGGTAGGTTATTGGGGCATACAACAAAAAGAAGCAGTGTAGACAATCAGCATTGCCTGATGCCAGAAGTCAGTCCACCTATTTGAAGACTAGGAACAGCAACATTATGTCTGTTACCAGAGACTATGTATAATCTATAAAAAGCTTGTTACAAACATTAATTAAACCTGACTGTATGTGTTTGTGATATTTAAATATTGTGGTCCCATGTGAAAGGATTAGCTGAGACACAAAGAGGTGAAGGGCTTGACTTTCAAAGGTACAAAGAATCCTAAGACACAGGTTGTGTCTTACTGGGAGTTTGACAAGTGCCTAATTACTTTTAGTGCCATTGAGGCTCTAAGGAAACTTCTGAAAATCCCATTTGGCACCATAGGTACTTAGATATTTTTGAAAATCTGGCTTCCTGCGACTTGCCTAGTGATGTACCAAGTCAGAGGTAGTCAGACTGGGGTAAGTCTGTCTCAGAGCAGCTGCACTGATAACATTCCCTAGCATGCCTAGAGATAAGCTGCACCTTTTCGGAGGCTGATATTGGCCTGGATTGTGCCACAGAGAGAGGATCAGTTAGGCTCAGTGCAGCTACCCATAGGCTGCATATATGTGATAACTTAGACTATATTTTAATTTCAAGAAATACTTGGAGCATTTCATATTTTAAAAGTCTCAAAGCCTGCCTTTCTAACATGTTCACTGGAATGACATTGTCACTCATATAGTAGTCCTGACTGGGGTCTGGGCTGTGAGTATGTTTCTTTGTGTGAATATACTGGGCCTTCATTTGTTACAGGCCACGAAGCAAATGGCTGTCAACGAGCTCTCCTTTCTGTTCCTCTACCACATAAACCCTGCCCGCAGCCCTTGTAAAGGAGTGACATTGTCATGTACTCAAACCCATTGAGTCTTTTGTCTGAGATCTTGTTATGCTAAAATATGTTTTGTGTAATTTTAAGTATTTGATCTCTTCTGCTCTCAAAAGCCCATCAGAGAGATTCACCACCTTATTGAGAAAAGCAGGCTTGCAGGTAGACTGTAAATAGTGGAATATCATGGGCTATCTGGAGTAGCTTAATGCAGAATGGCAGTGCTTGATCAATGGCTTGCAGAGCTTGGCTACAAAGCAGATCTATCCCAGACAATTGTACCTGTGCAGACAGGGTAGCACAGCTGCTCCATGGGGTGCAAATATCCTCAATGTAGTGAAGACTGCTATGACAGAGCCAGAAATGGAATTCCCAAGTCTTTTCTTCGGTTTTTGTGATTTCTGCATTAGCAAAAAACCCACAAAACCTCTGAGCACTGTTCAACTGTGAATTAAAGAAGAGAGCGGACAGCCCTTGATTAACATTTTAACAGAGCTTTTGGACAACATTTTATATACTCTGTGCTATCCAGCTGGAATCTGTTTGGTGTGCCCCCAAATCAGCTTGATAACGAGCTCATAACAATTTGTTGATAGCAGACTGGCTGATTCATAAGCTACTTGTCACCATTTCATAAGTGATATATGAGTCACAGATTTAAATAAATTCAATATAAGAAATATTGGGGAGCCAATAAATCTGACTATTGCTTATGAATCTAACCCAAAATCCCCTGCACTGTCATTCTGCTTTTTCACATTTTGCTAAGACCATCTTCTCAGAATTTACTGTATATGCAAAACCAGCAGTGCAAGCAAGATCGTAATCGGAGCATAAAACAGAGACACATGCACTCTCCTATATATTAATAAGTTAGTAGGGGTGGGAGGGAAAGAAATGGAAAATAAAACAGGCCTCAGATAATGCCAGAATGACAGAAGTGATGTAATGCTCAAATAATAGTTCTTTGAAGTAGGCTTTGGGTGAACTAAATACATAGCACATGGCAAAAAATGTGTGGCAACTGTTGTGGTAGAATTTGTCTTGATTAAGGCTCCATATGAAAAGATAAATCTTCCTAAGTAGCAATAGGAGTTCAATGAATTGAAGCCAAATATTCAGCATGCCATTTGAGTTCAGGAAGTGAACTAAACATGAGTTTGCATAATGCATTAGAAACCACTGTATTGCATTAGAAAAATTCACAATGTCTATATACTTTCTGAAAATAAGATATAGCTGTTGCTAAACTCAATGTTTAAATTTTAAAAAATCAAGATCATATTTATTCAGAGTTGTGGTCTTAACATCACTAAAATGTATTAAGATCTTTTTGTCACCTTGGAAGGCCTGGGTTGTGTTTCTGACAGCATTTGTATCATCCCTGTATAGAACACACCAGTACTGGGAGGGTACGGCAGAGAATGATGTTTCGGAAGTGGTTTTAGTATGAATTGACTTGCTCTTGCTGACCAAACAAAGGGTGAAAACCTGTTTTTATTGACTGTAGCTTATAGATGGGTTAATCCTATGTGAATAAAGGATTTAACTAAAAATACTTCATATGAAGTAGGTAAATGTAAGCCCTTAATTAAAAAACAAACAAACAAACAAACAGAAACCCTGCAATGATTAATCTATATAACTTAAACAACAGGACCAAAGCTGGCACAGCTTCATACGTGCTGTAAACTGTTGCCTATGAATCACAGTGGAACAGATTTTAATCCTAATGTTTAATATCCATAATATATGATAACTGACATGACTATTTTTCCGATTACCTGGAGGAGTTATATCTAATAACAATCAACACTTTGATAATGACGTACATAATAGGAGATCTGAGGCTAGTCATACATTTTGCAGTCAGTCATGTAGGCAAGTAGAGCTGGATTTACCCCATCACTGCCTGTAGGTCTTGACACTTCTTCCAGAATTTTCATTTTTTTGTGTTGATGTAATTCATGGACTCTAGGGCCTTTTCTATTCTTTATGAAGGAAAGATTATTCTCCCACCTGCTCTTCAGAGTCATCTATCAGCTGATCTTATTTTGATAAAAAAAGTTCTGTATCTTTGTTAATAATACGGGAGCCACTTGGTTGTTGAGAAGCATGAATTCAAAATTAACATCCTGCTGTTCATCCCCAACAAAGTCAGTAGAACTGCATATGTTAATTCTGTATATGTATGTGTGTAGTGCCTTAAAACATAAACTTGGCATTGGGAGAAACAAGCAAATATAAACAAATAATATTTTGTGCTCTTCCATAGGGTTTTGGGGTCTTTTCTGGTCACATTTTTGCAAGTGTGTAAATTTTATACTCCAAGCCATTATTTAACAAGGGAGGACATTGAAGTAGAGCATTTGTTAGAATATACTAGTAAATGAAGATTTGAATTTTGGCTAATTCAGAATATGCAGGGTGTAACTTTTTGCTGGCGTAAATCAGCACAGTTCCATTTAATTTAGTAGAGTCACCAGATTTGAAATGCCTAGCAATATAGTCTTAAATTTTTAATTATTTGGGATTCTTACTCCTCCATACCTAGAACATGGCTAAAAGTCCGGCATACTGCTTGCAGGGTTACATCTAACATGGTTGGAGAGGAGATGCGATTGTGATGCTGAGCAGTCAAGAAAAGCTGGGTTGGTGAAAAATTAGCATAGAAGGTGGCTTTGATTCTGCATCTTAACCTGTGTACAAACAAGAATTAAGAGGTGCTGTAAAGGTTTCCATTCTATTGTGCCTGAAAACTCCAGAGAAGGTGAAAAATGTGAAGAAGATCCAAAAGAGAAAGTATATACTAACTAATGATTCCGGGCACTTCAGTTATAGGTGGTTGCTTTTTTTCAGGAAATATTTTTCTCTGGCACCAATGTCATGATCCTTTATGGTTGAAATACATTCTAATGATAAAGGAGAAAGGTTATGCAATTCAGCCAGAATTATTCTAGGTAACTCAGGACTAAATACTTAAGGTAAATTCTGCTAAAGTGGTGGGATAGGCTACTCTTTTCCTCATATTTGCCAAATAGCAATAAGCCCACCACTGCAGACAAGCCCAGAAGCATTGGTCAGGCTGTTTGGAATGTGCTGCCTGCCCATCGGGGTGGGTTTGGGTGCTCTGGGTGTGCCTCCACCCATGCTCTTCTTCTGCCCCACTCACGGCACTCAGGATGCAGAGGCAATATCTCACTACACAACCCTATTCCTCCACAGCTGTGGTCCCAAGGAGGTCCCAATAGCTGTGGTCCTTCAGGAGATGACAGCCTCTTTGGCCCACACAACTGGCTACAGCCAAGCTGGAGGAGAAGCATCCAAGGTTTTATGCCCTGGGGTCTTGCACAATCAAAAGAAAATGCTGTTTTGTTTCCAAACCAGCAGCAGCAACAAAGATTAGAGCCCAGTGACCATAGTGGAGTGCTTAGTGCATATGTGTGACTAGAACAATATGCCAGTTCTTAATGAGAAGCAGAAATTTTTGGCTCTGACAGTACTGTAAGATTTTCAAGACTTTACAGCCACTTTTAACATAAGAGGAGTATGTGATGCTTTTCTTTGTCTGTAGGTACAAAGGTACACACATATATCAAATGTATATATGAAAGAGGGGAGAAACGATCCAGGCATAACAAAACAGACAGTGTGGTGATGACAACTTGTAGGTTACATATTAAATTTATTTAATTTAATAGACAATAGCCTGTCCTAACATTTTAAGCCAACAAAGTCTTCCCTGGCTCCCAAATGTTTGCTAAAATAACTTCTTTTCATTGTAAATTTCCAGTTCTTGGCTGCATTTTGTGATAATTTCAAACATATGTCATATACAAAATATGTTAATTTTGAAAGCCAAATCTGGCAGGAGATGATTGTAGAACTGGCATAGAGAGGTTTGGGACAAACAAACAGACAAGCGCAAAGCTGGCAGGATGCATTTGCAATCCACAAAGTATATTTTTTTTTAATCTTTTCCAGTCATTTCCATGTGTGTATGGGAGGGAATAGTGAAGGAAAGGCAAATGGTCTGTGATAAAATTTCAGTATGAAATGAAAACACCTTTAATTTAGGCATCTGCTGCATTTTAATTTATCTCATAAAAATTTAAAAAGTTAGAGTTCAGCGGTTAACACAGACCTTCTGGTCCTTAAATACTGTAGATAAAAATTATGGTAATTGAAATGTGATGGTGTTTATGATACTTATTTACACTTTACTGGAACAATTGCTAATGGAACTGGCCATAGGAAGGCAGAGGGTTGTTATGATTTTTGCAAAAATCCTATAGATTGCCGTCAGTTGGAAACAGTTGCACTTCTTCACTTGTTTAGTATGCTGCTTTGCAGAAGTGATATCTTCTCAAACACACTCCATGAAGTATTCAAATCAGTTAAAAATAACTGAAATCTCTTTTTCTCCTCAGTACTGATGTCTGTATGATTTTAACCCAAATCTTATTGAATTTCACAGTCTATGTTTTCATTTTTGTTTCTTAAAGATATTTTTACATGTGAGACTAGGTATTTATGCTTAATTCCTTAATTAGTACTGCACTTATTTGTGCATATATATTTATTGAGCTGATTGTAGCAGTAGTACTTACTATTTTTTAATACACATAGATATTTTACCACACAGAAATTTGATAAAGATGGACTTAATTCTTAAAGGTAGATCTCTAAATAAAAATAAACACAGCTGCATACTAAAGTGCAAAACTTCCTCAAGAGAATGCCATAGTAAAGTGTAAGAGACTTCTATAAGGAGAGACAACGGAAGTCAGAAGATAAGAATACCACCTTAATTCTGTCCATTTAGTTGGATACATTACAAACTCAAATTATGGGAGCATTTATCATTTATCCTATCTTTTCTAATTCTTTAGTTTTTTCTTTTCTGTATGATTTGAGCATAAGTGTTTCTTAAAGTTTTGAATTGGAACAAACACAAACTTGTTAAAATTTTCCTTGGTTGGACATTCTGTAAATTTTTAGTAGAAAGTATTGATGATGTCAGGCATCACAAAATATATACCTGATGTTAAATTATATAAATATATTACAAATTGTACTATAAAAGCCAAAATAAAATGAAACAAAATTATAAAGTCTAAATTAACACTTTTACAGTGGGGAAACAAAATTTTCTGTCATTATACAAATGAAAAGAGAGTGAAAACAAGTAATTTTTTAAATAAAACAAAACTTTTCTCTGTCAGAATATTTTGACTTCCCTGAGACTACATTTTTAGGCAGAAGACTATTCCACTCTGCAAAACAATTGCCCTCCTCTCAGCTAACCTAACCTATGATCCCCTTAGACAGCAATGTTATGAATAACTTCTGTGGGTGGGCAATTCCAGGCCTACTTCTGCTTACAGTGGTTGATCTCCAGCTGCCTCAAACAGAAACATTATTTCCCCAAATGCTGAGGAATAAATCACTACAGATCTTCTGATTGAACAAAGGGAGAAATAAGGTATAAAAGAAAGAACTGACAGAAAGATTGGCAGACTTCTTGGATGATTGATCTTGCTGCTGAGTAAAAACAAGACCAGCCAACAACATGACTTTTAACAGAGAAATTTCTGCAAAAATCCTGTTGGAAGATGGTAATTGGAATACAGCTATTTATTTTGGAAATCTATAGAAAGGATTACCTTGCAATCAGGTACCATAAGATGGTTACTTCTGGATCATACACTATACAATGAAAATAATGTTATAGCCCTGGACAATTTAAAAAAAAAAAAAAAAAAAAAGGAAAAACTGTTTAAGTAAGCTTTAATACATAAAATGTATGGGATGTAGAAATAAGATTGAGAAGACCTAAAATATGCGTAAGTGCAACTCCGGATGTTTTAAAAATTGTACCAATAGAAGGTTCTCCCAGCAGACTGTTGAGACAGTTACTCATGTACTGAGGGAGATACTGCTTGGCTAATAATATTACATACACTGATCCTTGAACCATAACATTGAATTGAAATAAGGCAATAAAAGTGGAATTCATGTTATGTACCTTTAACTACCCAGGAGTTTAAGCCTTTTAGATTCCCGTATACTCAAGGGAAAGAAATAGATCCCTCCATAAGGAGATTTATCCTGTGTCTTTTGGATAGCTGTCCTAGATGCCTGAATTGCCTCTGGAGTTTTCATCTTATCCTTTAAATATGAGAAGATAAGTTAATAAGGTAACAAGAAGTGACTAGCAAGTAGCACAGGTCAGACATCTACTGCTGAGATAAACAGAATCACTGGAGGAATGTCCTGTCCAGAGGGATTGTTCATTTGCAAGTGGGGAAGAAGAAATTTACAGCCAGTTAGGAAAACCGAAGAAAAAACTTTCCACTTGAGCTTTGCTCTCAGGACTCTAGAAAAAGATTTAAGTGGTTTAGCATTGAATTTGTGGATTATAGAAATATCAATAGAATGGCTCCTGGCTGGACAAAAGTTTGTGTATAGACCCCTTCTCTTCCTACACATACTGAAAATGCACTTCTTCATAGTTTGATGTAGTCTGCAAACAATGGTAGGTAGTGGCAAAACAGAAAGAATCAGCAGACAAAAGCATAGTGGCCTGTATCATGGGAGTGTGGGTGAAACTTTTACTGTCCTTAGGCAGGGATTAATGGAAATGACATTCAATACTCAGAATAAATACAAAGAGAGCTCAGCTATTCTTCTGTTAATTCAACGTAAGTTATTCTTTTTTATATGGGACTTATTTTTCTTTATTCAAGTTAATTGGTCTCATTCTTTTGTAATGTGCACTGAGAGGTAAATAGTAATTAAATTGTATCTTCAGCAAGAGATCCAATTCAAAATGAAAAAACAAAGTTCGTTTTTTTTCTTTACTAGAAGGAAAACACATGAAACTTGAGAAAAGAAGCAGAACTTACCTGGCCTTGTTAATGTGACACTTTATAAGAACAAAAAAATATTACAGAAATCAGATTTATCACAGCTTGGATATTAAGCTTACGGAAATGATTAGTAGTATTTACACATTTATATTTGGATAATGTATATGTTCTCAGAAAAGAAGTTCATAAAAATCCTGTTACACCAAAGAAAGAGTTAAAGCAGAATTTTAGTTTACAACTAATTTAAAATAAGATCTTGATCCTATGGACATTTATTTCAGAAGCTTAACTTCACTTATGAGACTCACATTACTATGCATTATAAACAAAACTGGTAGCCCTGCCAAGTATCAAGGCTGCCCCAAAATTCTCATTACTAAGCTTTCTCATTTGCTTATATATTTGTTAAAATTAAATGAGATGGGCAGAAATTTTGCACACTGAATGTCCATTGCAGAGTGATCTCATTAGTTTGTTTCTCATAATTTCACTGAAAGAAGTTCAGACATTTGCAATATTTCAGAGGAGAGATATTCTCTTTTTGCCTTAAAAGAATGGTTAACCTTCCCTTTGAGAAGCTTCATTGTCTCCTTTTTGAAGCAGATACTTGAATCTGGGACTCGAGAAAGTCTACTGTCCCTTGGAAAAGGCAGAATTTTATATTAGGGGTGTAAAGCAGCATAGGTAAGGATTGCATATTCAGTTCTAAATCTGGGACAGCATAACTGTGTGTTTGACTTTACAGTCTTAACAATTTTTTTACCATGCTGTTGCTGTGTTTTTTTCTTAAATATGTAAGAAATGGAGTTGTGTTCTACAGTTCCATGAGTAGTTCCTAGAATGTACAGCTGAGTCTTCAGTACAACTAGACTTTGGGGAACCAAATTGTGGGAGCATCTCAGAACACCTGGCATTTGTTTTCAAGAGTGACCGTTAGGATTTGTGGTGCTGCAGGTTTGCCAAGCCTTTGAAGAACTAGTTTCACAAGATCAGGGTGGAGGATGGCCTGGTGTATGCCTGGGAAGAGTGGCTGAAGACAGTCTCGAGCATGTGTATGGAATGTTTTTATCTTTAACTGTTCTGAGGACTGGCAAACATCCCAGATGAGCCAGATATGCACTCATGTGTTAGTAGTATTGGCTGTATGCCATTAGTTCTTTCTAGACCTTTGTTGAAACATATATAAGTTTGATCCTTCTGCGAAACAAAGGGAATCTTGTACAGATAGCTTGAGCGCTTAATTCAGTAGCCGCACCAAATATTGAGTGGGTATCTGCTTACAGATTTGCAAGATATTTTTCCCCAAAATGCAGTGATCTTTCGGTAACGTTAAAAAAAAATCACCTGTTAATTTCATAGTCATTTAGTGCCTTATGAAAAATTACCCCCCTGACTTTATTAAAAACACTGCCTTCAAAGATAAATGCAGATCATTATGCAGCAATGAGAAGATAGTTCATAAAATAAAAAATAAGAATTTACTGGTCCTGTCCTTATTGATTCAGACTGAATCCATTTTTAATCCCCTGTGAGTACGTATCAAGATTAGTTAGCGTGTCAGAAAATACTGAACAGTTAAAATTTTCTATTTTTTGTCAGTACCAGCGCTGTTGACAAAAGAAAGCTTTTTGACAGTGTAGAATAGGTTTTTATTTGGGCAACTTTACAGGAATTTAAATGTTTAATTAATTTTTGTAATGTTATGAACAAATTTGACATCAATGCAAAAATATCATTAACAGAGAGTAATCAGTGATCCTTGAATTTCAAAGAGGTTCCAACCAAAGGTGACAAGTTTTCTGCTTACCCTTTTTGCAGGTTATCCTCTTTCAGAAACCCTAGATAAAACAAATAGCATATAAATTCCTTTAAAAAATAAATGAATAAAAGAATATCTTCATATAGATTTAATTAGATGTAAATCGTGTGTCTTTAAAGGTACTAAATATTGTTCTGTGATGATGTTCCCACAAAACATTGTATCAGCATTATATCAAGACAACTTTTACCCACAAACTTCTGTTGAAAATTTTGACTTCTCCTGTTTCAAAAAAACTAATGAACTTCTTAATATTGTGCTGTATTTGGTATATTATAAATGCATATTGTATAAGAGATTTTGATATGCATATATACACATTATACATATTAATTTGTGCATATCTGTGCATATGTAATAGGATTTAATTTGGCAGTTACTCTTCCAAAAAAAAAAATGCTACTTGCAAAGACTGTGTTCCTACTTTTATCTCTGCCATTCTTACTCTTTCTCTTTTTTTCAAGTCTTTTTTTTAAGCCAAGATCTGTATGTCCTTAATCTTGATAGTATTATTGATGTCTGATAAATGGGAAAGCTTCTGAAACTCTTACTTGAAAATTATGAAAATTACAATTTATTGGTTTTAATTCTTCTGTAATAAGGATTTATTTATTTAATAACAAATATAATTTACCACTTAAAATCAAAATTTCTGTCAACTCTATTTTAATCGATTTTTTAAATCCTATTTTTCTGGTTGGTTTTTTTAGGTTCATAAGCAGCACATAAGTAGCATCTACAGCTCTTGGAATTAACTACATGATATGGTTATTCCTTTGGCAAAGATTTCAGCTTGCTGTGTTACACAGTAGAATGGTGCTCCCTTTACATACTACCTGTCTAAAAATATGTATTTTTTTCATTTGACTTCAAAGCAGCCAAGGTTCGTAAGTGACTTTTACAAACTGAAGCACAGAGAGCCGAAGTGATGCAACCATAGCAGAAGAAGATTAGAACTCAGGACTCCAATTCACAGACCATTCTATTTTAAGGTACACTGCCCAGTTCCCCCTAAAATACCATTTGTTCTGAGGATTTTGCAGGGGCAGACCAGTACTGACAGAGCAGGATTAGCACTGAGGAAGGTATTGTCTTGGTTCTCTTTTGTCCCAGCAGGAAAACTCTGGAGATTTTTCAGTAATTTTCTCTATGATTTTATAGCATTGGGGATGTGTTTCTCTCCCAAAATCTGTAATGATGTTGTTTAAAGGTACTAATGCCATCTATTATCTTTTAAGGGTGTTACTAACTTCAAGGGAGCTAAACAACTGCTTAAAGTTATACATACACTTAAATCTCTGAAACATCAGATCCCTGATTATCTTTAATATTATACCGTTGTTAGCTAGAGCAGCAGTCAAAACAACCACGTACAGAAAAACGCAAATTTCCTCCAAGACTGAAACCAAAAAGCTGTCTTGCAAATACACTCCTGCTCATTGTCTATAGTTGCTAAACAAAATAAAACTAAAGAACACCAAAGAACTAATGGAAATTTTGAACAAGCCTTACTTTCCAGGGCATGCTTTTGGGAATGCTGAAATTAAAATGGCTTTTGATAAAAAGTTTAGTTTGGCGGAAGCTTGCTATTATGTGAAATAGTACTAGATGAGTTTGAAACAGGTCTGCTATTAAATATACAGAATGTAATTGCAACTAACAGAATTTGAGTTCATTCAAATCTGCCTTACCTTCTTAAAGAAAATATAAGTAAAAATTTGACAGATTGCATTTTGCTTTTAGGTATAAAGCCGTGGAAACTTTTCTGAGGCTGATAGTTTCATACAGTTGGATCTGAGGGAAGAATTTGACCACCGAACCTCTCCATGTACCAAACCAGTTACAGGTGTGTTTTTGTTGCATAGGAGGAAATGTTTGTGTAAGCAGTGCAGCTGCCAGCTGATATTCACATCATCACAGAAGGTGTACAGAAGGTGAAGAATGCGACTCAACGTGCAACAGAGGCTGTCACTGAACATGAACATTCAAAATTTTCACACCAGTTCCTACTAACCTGAAGTGAAAATTATGTGTGTGTAGGGGAGGGCTCATCACTCTCATGAGGTTCTCTTGAACTCTCCTGGGCATGACAGCTGAAATACAATGCACACTATAAAAAACCTCCCCTCCCTACACCCAGCACAGGGCTTGGTGGGTAGCTGGGTGCTGCAAAACAGCCTGTTCATCAAACAATACCTGGACTGGGGAATTGGTGCACTCGGGCTTGCCTACTAGTTGAGTGCTGGCCCCATCCTGCTTTACCAATGTGTTTTACAGTGCTTAGCCTTTGTCCTAAAAGCCACGGTAAAAGAAATCTATATAATCTGTGAGATGAAACCCAAATTGTCATTTATGAAAACAACGCGACTCTGAAAGGCTTTCATTTTTCTTTGATGTCTCCAGTGTTTTACATTATGCTCCACAGACTTGGGGTTTGGTGGCAAGCTTCAATAGGGAGCTTTTGTAGGGTCCTTCCCAGATTATCTCCACCCTTGTCATTACTATCCATTAAAATTTATATGCTCACATCAAAACAGTAAACAGCAAAAACCCAGCTGCAACACTTTTAACATATCCCTCCTATTTCCCTGCTGGATGGTAGGATTGCTGAGAGATTGAAAGACTGGTTTGTTAAAGAATTTTGAGATTTAAAAATCCGTCTTTCTTATGAAAACAAAATATTTAAAATTCCTAGCTAAGGAAAAACTTTCCCTCCCACCCTTGAAATTTAAAAAAAAAAACTTGGCCTTCTTTCAAGTTTTTAAAAATACTTTGTTTTGATGCTGACTTCTTCTAGTTCATGTATTTTACATTTAAAAAACCAAAACATTGCAAAATAAAAAATGGAAATTACAATTTCAGAGTGTTAAAACAAGGTATTTCTCAGACAAAGAAATTATTTGTTCTTATATTTTATTTTGAAATGCAATTCTGATACAGTATCTGTGGCAATCCACACCTGTAAAGTATTCTGATACAGGGTTCTGTAGAAAATTTTTGTCTAAATTTTCTGTTGAGGTAACAATGGATAATATATGTTTCTCCTGGAGTATGTTTTTAAAGATTACTATCCATGTGAAAATTATCAATTTGTATTATGTACACACTCTGAACTAAATCTTTTTCAACTTTTCAACTACCGATTAGACAATATTGTTTTGAATGTTTTAGAAATGCTCCATTGTCACAAAGATCACATTAAAATTTTCCACTTCCCACATGAACACTGAGAATGAAAACTTTAAATAGTCTGGATTCATCCTCTAGCTTCAAGGAGAAATAGCAGCTGTTCCAGACGTTAGTCATTCCTAAAAAGCAATAGATTATGCTTAGCTTTATTCAAAATGTGGAACTCCCTGTGAGTCACATTTATGCCCTGCTGCTAGAGTGGAGGCAGAATAAATGTTCCTTATCAAACAGGTAGAGAAAAAGAAAAGCTTTAAAACCCTGAGAACAAAGAAGGAACAGTTTTCCATACACGATGAGTGAGTTTTACATCTGATTGTCGTTTAGGGTTGCCAGTTTTCAATCAGAGACATTGTCAGATCGTTGAACTCCAGAGAAGTATATGTTTTCTTCAAAGTGAGCGGAAAAGTCTACTCTTTCTCCTGTTATAGCTCATACAAGGAAATGGGTCAAAGAACTAAAAATTCCATCTAGTGTGCAAAAGTGTGCTTTTATTATGCTTCTATTTTGCTGACACAATCTCAGTGCAGTTAGTAAGGAATTTGTATGAGAACTGAGGTCACTAAATCTATGGCAGTTTTCAATTTCTACTTTAAATGGTTTCACATGTTCATCAGAATTTGGGTTGCTTAAGAAATAACTGAAAAGGAAATAATCAAAGACATGATAGGTGTCTGTAATTTCCCCCCTCCCTTACTTCCCTTCCTCTTCCGGCGTTGGGAATTCTTTCTCTTCCTTACACCATTCATGCTTTGTAGTCTGCTAATGCTGACCACTTCCTTCATTTTTTTTTTTCTCTCCTGATTTTTTCTGGCCACCATTCTGAGTTTAATTGTTTTGTGCCTACTAATAGTTCTAAGGTAAAAACTATTCCTTTGGACACTAATAGAGATGATGCTATCCTTTTGTATATGGCCAACAGTTGCTCCTTAGTTTTAAATAAGGAAAGGATTTTGGAAGGAAAATAAAAAAAAGTATTATACTAGCTTTCTTGCTATGTACAATTTATGCAATATATGCATTTTGATGCATTGTATATATGTTACAGATAACTATGTACAATTATAGTAGGTATTATATTGATACTTATATGCTTACATTATTATATTTGTTGTATGGGCTGTTTAAACCCATAAAATATATTAATATATGTATAAATAGATACCTCAATAATAGCACTTCTATATTTGTCACAGAAATAAAGAAGTGATCATGTTCAGAAGGTCTTCAAAATCTATTTCTATATTTGTTTAGGTCTCAGTTGTCATGGTACCCTGAAGAGTTAGTCTAGAAGCTCAGAATCACCATAAAAACAGAATTATGGGAAATATACTTAAGCTGTACAGAATCTTGGGAAGTTCATTGCTGTTTTTTGCAGGGATACCATTTATATGAAGCTCTCGTAACTCAGATGCTGAAAGGTGAAATAAAGCTGCAAAATACCTGTTAACATTGGTCACGTGCATTAGGGCCACACATGAATTTCCAACTCCAAGAAGGTTTGACCAATGCTGTAGTAAGTTTTACACCTCCATTTCCTCCTTTGTGGCTATGACATTATTGGATACCACTTTATGAATTGTTCTACTACTATCTCATCTGTTTAAAGTTTTATTTTTGGGGTACTGAAGACACAAACATGCACAGGTTTCACCCACATGATTTTATTCAAGTGAGATTTAAGACCAGAAGGATGCAGTATTATTGCTAAATGTACTGAGAATTGCTGCAAAGCTGTTAGCAGTGAGATAAGAAACACACAGAAAACTGTTAAAAGAAGAACTTACCAAAAATGTCAAGAACCTTAGGGTCCATTTAAAATTTAATTTTTAATACAGCTTTTAAGCTATTTTTTGTGTGCCTGCACCACAGTACTACTTGAAACATGAATATTTGGATTTAAAAATTAAATGGGGGGAAAAAAAAGTGCATAAAAAGTCAAATGCAAAAAAATTAAAGCACAAGAAAGTTTATTTTAAATGTCATTTGAAGTTCATTGACTATAAAGTTACCATTGGCTACATGATGCCTTCCATCAAACTTTATCTCACTGTATGTGTCACTAATAAACACACTATAAAATCATCACAACTCCTACAAGGAAGAAATCTTTACAGATTTAGTATAGGTTGTTAATAATATTTATTTCAATTTATAATATCTAAGAGAGAAAAAGACCCTTGTGACTGGAAGTCTACGTCTTCTAGGTGTTCTATATTTAAGAATTTGGTGTGAAGATATGTCATGGCAGAGGAAAAAAACCTGCTAAAGAAGCATGATTTTCTGTGTTCTGATTACAGTTCAGATCAGGTCATTTCTTACACAAGGAAAGATGAGATCAGATCAAAATTCAGTGGAATCATTCACCCTGTCTGATCACAGTTTTTAACTGTCAGAAAGATTCAAGAATTGTCTAAAGCGAGCTTTGGCTATTTGTAGGAGGAAAGGAGAGAAAGAGGAAGGAAAAAGAGAGATTGAACATTGCCACTTATACAGCAAAAATAAGAGGCATGGTTTTGCTCACATAAATATTTTCTGTGCAGAAATGGAAATGGAGTTCCCCTGGCATTACAGCATAAAATCTACAGATCTGAGCAAATTTGAATTACAGCTTGATTCACAAAACTAGACATACAAAAAAGATGTGATTACTGATTATTAAGCAACAAATGGAGGTGTGCTGGTTTTGGCTGGGATAGAGATAATTTTCTCCATAGTAGCTGGTATGGAGTGATGCTTTGGATTTGTGCTGAAAACAGCGTTGATGATAATGCTGAGATATTTTTGTTACTGCTGAGCAGTGCTTACACAGTATCAAGGCCTCTTCTGCTTCTCACCCCACCAGTGAGGAGGCTGGGGGCCCACGAGAAGTTGGGAGGGGACACAGCCGGGACAGCTGACCCCAACTGATCCAAGGGATATTCCAGACCATATGTCGTCATGCTCAGCGTATAAAGCTGGGGGAAGAAGAAGGAAGGGGGGAACATTTGGAGTTATGGCATTTGTCTTCCCAAGTAACCATTACACGTGCTGGAGCCCTGCTTTCCCAGAGATGGCTGAACCCCTGCCTGCCGATGGGAAGTGGTGAACAAATTCCTTGTTTTGCTTTGCTTGCGTGCACAGCTTTTGCTTTACCTATTAAATTGTCTTTATCTCAAATCTCATCCCAAGAGTTTTCTCACTTTTACCCTTCCAGTTCTCCCCCATCCCACTGTGAGGGGAGTAAGTGAGGGGCTGCGTGGGTCTTTGCTGCCAGCTGGGGTTAAACCAGGACAGGAGGGAAGCAGGGGCAAGGCTAATGTTTCAGATAGCTGAGAAACAAAGTTGCTCTGTTTGTGAGGCATCAAGCTTTTGGGGTGATGGATACTCAATTGTTTTAGTGGGAAGTGACCTTCTAGACCTACTGAATGCTGGCTGGTGATGGTTTTGTCATACTTAGACATGCTTATAACTATTTACTATATGTGTGTTTGACAGAGACTTCATATGGACTGATGAAAATGTGTTTCTTTTCAGTACTTTCCACCATAAAATCACTGTTTAGACAGCATTTTCCCGAGTAATCATTGCTTTATTTTGAGTTGTAACTAACTCAATTCTCTCTCCAGAAAGAGAAGGCTTTGTATATTTTTCAATGGACTGGATGACACATAATTTTCCCTATCCTGGACAAATTCCCTGCAGATCAAAAATTGCTGTTCTGAAAGGAATAAAGAGGATTGGGACAGGCCTTCTTTGTTGGAGGTGAGAGATCTGTGGTGCACCAGCCCATGTCAAACTCCAGTGAAATTATATTAAATTCTTTTTTTAAAGGAGGGTAGGAGCAATAGCAAGACAGGAGTGGAAGAACGTACAGCTATGTCAAGTTTTGCTCTTCCTGTTTCTGATCCCACAGAAATCTGGTGTAGATGACAACCTGACTCAATAACCAAAATATAAAATTAAATATCAGTGTTCCAGGTGTATAGTACTACTATGTTAAATTGCTGAGCTCTCTGGAGACCATACCTTTAACAGTCACTTTATGGGTGTGGAGTTTGGAGGTCATATTTTCTTTCCTTCACAGCTGTGCATTTGCCTTCTCTCATACCCTGTAAAGGCATGATAGACTAGACAGAAAATATTAGGCAAAAGTATTGTCAGTTTTGAGCTGAATTCAGCTTTAGATTTCAGGCATCCAGACAAACGTTCAAAAGGTTTGGTTCAGAATGTTGTCAAAGTGTAACATCAGCAATAGTTGGGATAAAAAGGCTCAAGCTTATCCTTAATTCTGAGATTATTTATTTGGATATCAAATGTTTGAGATATTTGATTATGTTGCAGATATTCTGCTTGGAATTGTAAAAATGTTTAGAAAATCTGATATTATAGGCTTGATACTTTTCAAGTCATACAATTTGGCCTTCCAGGAGCACTGGTGTGTCATTTTTATGAAATCCAGTTCTACGCGTCCAATAAAAATCTTTTGCCATTTTTTTTTCTTTAAAATAATTCTTCAAGATTTCCTTGGAAAGGGATTTTTATAATTTGCTTTAAGATGACACAGTTAAAATGTTCTATACGTATGCATCAATATACAGTGCATTTGTTTTTTCTGAACAGTACAAATGATCCTGAGTAGTTTGTGTGAGCTGATTACACCAGAGTTTCAAACTCAAGGGGGCCTACAGTATGTGTGGCATTTTACAAATCAAAAGTGGGAGGCCTGTATTTATCATTTAAGCTGTTGCTGAAACACATTACAGCAGATAGAACTGCAAGGAACTGCGAAGTGATTAACTGACAGTAGGAAGTATGACATTTATTTAAATCTAGTACTGTATTCACAGTTGCCTTGCACAGGGACTTTGATGCATATGTGAAGTTTATAATAATAACAACACCACTCTTAACGTCCACTATGTGATTTACTACAAGGCTGAGAGTCACAGTTCCCATTCAGTTTGCAACCAACTAAGTTTTTCTACTAGCAATGAGAGTATTGATGTTGCTGACACTATGAATATAGAATCCTGCTAATTGCTCACAGGCATTTTCATCAGCCTTCTTTTAAAGCAGAGAGGCTGTACAAAGACTGGCAGTCATAGGCTGTGGATACATAAACGTGAAACTTGGTATGTGCAACAGGTGCTGTAAATTAGGGTGAATAAGTGTAAGTGTACACAAGCATGAAACAAAATTCTAAAAATGTGTCATGGTGTGCAAAAATTTGATAGTTATTTTTTAGTTGTACTTGCACAAAGGATGAGACTAACACTCATTTCCTGTTCAATCCATACCAGATTAAATTGCCTTGGAAGTCCCAGAAATTCACAGAAGTAAAAAAGAAAGATATCAAGCATTATGCTAGTTCATCAATCCAGAATTTCAATGAGTTCAATATTGCCTTATTTTATATTGCTTACACTGAATTTCCAAACATCCCCCTCTTAGCACACCCCAACATAAATTTGACTTAAAAATACTGAATTTTATAAATATTTGGGGGGTCTTTGCTTATTTTTTGACTTGTAACTTCTGACATTAACTTTTTGAACTTTTATCCATAACCTAGGAAGCTAGCAACTTGTTATATTTTTAAGCCATGGTTCTAATATAACAGACTTTTTTTTAGCATTCTATATGAATCTGGGGTTTAAAAACACCTTAGTGCATTACAGCACTAGTGATAAGATGATGAGCTGACAATAAGTTGACAATAATTTCATAATGTTGTGTATATAACCTGCAGTCTTGCACTGTGAAGCTGTGTGAACAAAGCCACAACAGTGTGGTAGCTGACCAAAGCTAATACAGCAATAGGTTTACTGTGAGCTACGAGATGCTTAAGGGCCTCTCAATGACACCTGTAAGCACATTCCCAGTGGTGGTTCCCCCACCTCTAAATCTCTGTTATGTGGGCCTTTCTCAACCCATGACCCACTATGGATAGAGGAGATGGCTTAATGACAGTGATTGTTAAATGTTTGCATCTTGTTTGCATCATTGTTGCATGTCTGAAACTTTTATACTTTGTATATTAGCACATTTGTGTACAGGTGTATTTCTACAAAGAACAGTCATTCTCAAAATCTTTGCATAAACAAAAATCTGTTCAGTGAACGTTCCCAAATGGGAAGCATAAAAGAACCATGGACAAAATGAACATGTAGCCAAAAATGAAAAGCCTGTTTACTCAGTATTCTTAAAGAGCTACTCAAATGCTAGAAATGTATGTACGTGGCATTTAAAATAAATGCCAATTTTACAGTATTCAACCAGAGAAAAAGCAAGTTTAGGTAAGAATGAGCAGGCTCATGTTTGTTGTGGTTTTAGAGGTACTCACTTCTCTTGGCTGTTCTGCTAGGTTAGATAAACGGAGGATGTACAGGAAATCTTATAAGAAAGCCTTATCTTTAGATTTTCAGACCAGAGAGGTTTGGATAAGCTTTGAATGAACATTTAACCTCACCAGACATCTGAATCTAAGCAAAATGCTGAATCTTTTGAGGTTTACATATGACTACTTATGAATACAGGTGTAGGAACTTGTTAGATTAATATGGATACATAACTTCTAATATTTACACTGATTTATCAGCCTGTCAGGAAACTGAGGAGTGGCACATCTTTTCCAGAAATACTAACCTGACTACATAGCATAGCTATCTGTTGTGAAGGGGTGTGTTGAATATTAGGGAGTTCTTGTACATGCTTGCAAACTCTAGGAGCTGTTTTGCAGATTCATTGTACAAATATAAACTATTATAAGAAAAAAATTCTGTCAGATTTTCATCCTAAAAATTTTTTATTCTACAGATACTCTAGAACTTAGATGTCACTGAGAGTGAACTGATTTGAGCTGAGTCAATAAACTGCTGTTTATTTTTATCCTGAAACATCTTTTCTTTTTTAAACCATAACTGTGTTTTCATTACTTACATTTTGTTGATTTAACTGCACTTTAATTAAATGGGTTTCCCATACACTGTACCTGTCCAGACTGTTAACCACTATGCAATTTAAAGTACAAATACAAATTTAAAAAGTTATGCACAATTACCTTTACAGAATCCTTTATGTTGTAAGCACAACAAATGTATTCCACATCAAAGCATAAACCTGAATAGTGTGAGTTAGTGATGGATAACGACTGAAAAGTACTAGTTGGGGATCAACCATTTTGATGCTTAATTCTTGTTTTACATTAAACTCATCTAATCTAGTAACAGTTGCATCACCAGAAGGTGTTTCTTTCAGTTTGGATGTGGATTTCAAATGTACTTGAATTTCCCTGCTTGACAAATTTGCTCTGTAATCCATCAGAAGCAGGAAGGTGTAAGCAGTTTAATAATGGCATGAAATTGTGACATTGTCAATTATTTGGTATAAATTTATCCTATGCTCTAAGAGTTGGGAATTAAGTGTTCCCCGTAAAGCTCAGCTTTAGACCACTGACAAGTGGTATCCCACAGAGGTCATATTGGAACCAGTAATGTTTAAGGTCTTCATCAGTGACATAGACAGTGGGATCGAGTGCACCATCAGCAAGTTTGCAGATGACACCAAGCTGAGTGGTGCAGTTGACTTGCCTGAGGGATGGGATGCCATCCAGAGGGAGCTGGACAAGCTCAAGAAGTGGGCCCATGTCAACCTCATGAGGTTCAACAAGGCCAAGTGCCAGGACCTGCACCTGGGTCGGGGCAACCCGTGGTATCAATACAGACTGGGGGATGAAGGAATTGAGAGCAGCCGGGCCAAGAAGGGCTTGGGGGTCATGGTGGATGAAAAGATGGACATGAGCCATCAATGTGCGCTTGCAGCCCAGAAAGCCGGCTGTATTAAATGAAGCAGGGCCAGCAGGTCGAGGGAGGTGATTCTGCCCCTCTACTTTGGTCTGGTGAGACCCCGCCTGGAGTACTGCATCCAGCACTGGACTCCTCAGCACAGGAAAGACGTGGACCTGTTGGAGCAGGTCTAGAGAAAGGCCATGAAAATGATCAGAGAGGGCTGGAACAACTCTCTTATGAAAGAATGCTGAGAGAGTTGGAGTTGTTCAGCCTGGAGAAAAGGAGGCTCTGGGGACACCTTACTGCAGCCTTTCAATACTTAAAAGGGTTTTGTAAGGAAGATGGAGAGACACTTTTTACTGGGGCCTGTAGCGACAGGAGAAGGGGAAACAGTTTTAAACTGAAAAAGAGTAGATTTAGATTGGACATAAGGAATAAATTTTTTTATGATGCAGGTTGTGAGGCACTGGAACAGGTTGCCCAGAGAAGTTGTGAATGCTTGACCCCTGGAAGTGTTCAAGGCCAGGTTGCATGGGGCTTTGAGCAACTTGATCTAGTGAAAGATGTCCCTGCTGATGGTAGGGGAGTTGACCTAGATGATCTCTGAAGGTCCCTTCCAACCCAAACCAGTCTATGATTCTATGACTCTAAATGCTTTTTACTATTCATCTCCTGCAAGAACAATATAACACATACCTGGGTCCAGTCAGGAACATTTCTCAAACTGGAGAAAGTTTACATCTTTACCATGAAGTTATCTATATTACTGGATGATGAATCCACTTTGACATAGGGACTGAGCCAAGAGAAGGAATCTCATCTATTTTTTTTAAAATGATATTATCTTTCCCACCCTCACACTAAAGTGTCTGTAGACAGTCATCAATAACATGCTCAGAAGTTAATATGTCTTATGGATCTCTTTGTTCATGTACCATTGAAGTAGAAACTCACCTGTGTTTCACCGTTGTTTGTTGTACCAAAGTACAACATTTTGATGGCATCACTAATAGGAAAATGCCAAGTAGCTCCAGCTGTGAGGTACACATTTTCCAGGGTCATATAGATATAGTCTGAAGGTATTACGGTTACTTCTGTTGGAAAAAAAACACTCTAAGAAAGCTGAGTGAAGGTGTTACTGTCTTTGATAATGGGCTACAGGTAGTAAAGGAAGAGTAAGCAAAGAATGTAGAAGGAAGTGTAACCAGCATATGCAAAAGCTTAGCCAGACTTTTCACTGTGAATTGTACAAATGGGGGAATATGGCTCATTCTTATATGGAGCAAAGAGATTGAAAGAAGCAGTTCCAGAGCAGAAAGAGGAGGTGACAGCAAGCCTTAAGAGTACTATTATATAGTGGTTATGTCCTGTTCAGGAATTTCTCAATTTGTCTGTTAAACAAGAAAAGTTATATGTGTTTCACAAATAAAACAGGCAACAATAAGTTCACATAAAGATAGTAAACACATCAGAGGTAGGAGAAAACACCTCTTCCCCAAGGAAAACCCAAGATTAGACAATCTTGTTCAAGGTTGTGATCTATCTAACTTTAAGGAAAAGCATTAAAAGATACACTATTTCTTGAGTGCTCTAGAGCAGATTCTAAACCACTGTTGCAGTCAAATTAGTTTCAGACCATGCAGAAGCACCACAGCAATAGAAGATGAGTGACTTAGGATGAAAATCTTTCAGAAATTTGCTAAAACTCAGGTTTGGCTGGCTGCTCCTAGAAAAGGCAGCTGACATGAGTGAGAGCAGAGTTAGTGCAACCAAAACACTTCTGAAAATCTCATCCTTAATTTATTTAATCTGTTAAAATAACACCAAAAGGAAAATTGAAGTGAAAAAAACCCAAACCCCAGCTTTTTGACAGAATTTTAGGTGGCTGGGACTAGCAAGTAAAAAAAAAAAGAGGAGTTAAACTGAGAATATCAATCATCTAACTCCATTTTAACTGAGGTAAATCAGACTGTATAATTAGTGGAATAGTACATATTTTAATGGTACTATCACAGTTACAGGGTGATATAGTTGTATCTTGTGAAAAATAGTATATTATGAGCATGACTGACAAACATGATTCATACTTTTGCTCAGTACTCCAATAAATGTTTTTCAGAAAACAAAATACATGACTCTGACTAAGCAGTATCATAATTCAGAGGTCTGCTATAAACAATAAGACAGTTCTAAACATACTTTAAGAACTGAAGAAGGTAGCCACTCATTTTTTAAAATCCTTATTATTTTTTAAATTACCTGTTTTTTCAAAGTATATTAGATACATCGCAGCTGAAGAGCAATTTCTACAATTCAGTAAGAATTTTACTCAGAAGTCCTGAATGCATTTTTTATTTAAATGTCAGCAGTTGTTTAAAAATGTCAAGTAAACATTGTAACACAGAAACCGGCAACCAAATAAACTTTGAAGCTATTTACAGTTCCCTCTTGATTATGAAGTTAAAAGAATTCATATTTCTGTGGTTTAATGTTTTGAGCTCTTTGATTAACTTCTGTTGCGTATTAATCATATTAAAATACACATATTCTCAAAGTCTTTTAAAGAAAAAACACCCAAAAGAAAACATATGTGCAGTCTCCTATTCATGTTAGTAGCAGCAATGTTCCTTGGCAAAGTTCTAGCCCTTTTTTAGTTAATGAGTTGGTCTTACAAGTGACTTCAGTGCACTGTGAACGCTCATGCAATATTGTTATCATCCAAGTCAAATGTGTACCCCTTTTGCTGAAAACCTTTGCTTTCTTCATTGCCATTCACCTTTTTTAAAGCAGTATCCAGAGGTTTAAATTTTAGCATAAAAAGTTTAGAAAATAGTATTCCTACTTCTGTCAGATAACAGTCACACATGTGGTAAATTTTTTTTTCTTCCTCTTTACAGTATGTAAGGGGAATATTGGAGTAAGAAACAGGAAATGTCACCATAGTTTTGGGAATAAGCTTAATTGCTTCTTTTTTATATATAAACAACATTAAAATAGTTTTGGAAAGTACAGGCATGTTTTTTAAAGTGCACCTTTCCTCTGTGACTTACTGACTTATTAACCTTTAGACTACTGCAGTGGATTCTCTTTTTCCTGAAACCTCCAATGAATGTCATTATGAATTTTTTTAAAGTGCAAGTTAAGGACGAGCAGAAGGAATAATTTGGTGAAATGTTATACCTTCTGTTTTATACACAGGATCTGATAACTGTACTGCAGCTGCCCATTGTGGATACATTAATCTATTGTGCTTCATCACATTTTTAAGTTCTGTTTTCTTGAGCCTGCCTGCCTTCAGAATACTAAGTGGATTTCAAAGTGGGATTAATTTGTAGGTTTAGTACCCAAATCTGTAGCAATCATCAATAATTCTTTCTCTACTGTGGACCACAAGGGTGGGGAACTTGTGACCCAGAGGTTAGATACAGCCCATGACTGTATTTCCTCAGGCCAGTTGCCATCTCTTTTTATACACATTTATTGGCTATTACTAGAGCATGTGTTAGTGACTGTAAAATATCTTTGAAAGGCTTATTTTGCCCTGAGCAGGGAGAGGGTTCCACCTCGCCCACCCTCCCCCCAGCCTCTGGTAGCATCAAAATTAGTATCAAAGATTAAATGAGCAATTGAAAAAAAGAATTCAATTAGTGGAGGAGGATCAAATTACAGTGAACTTCCCTCCTGGGTTCACTGCCCATAATAATGACTTTATTTGGAACAAAATTATGGAAAAGTGCCACTTTAAAATATGCCCTATGTCTATTTCAGTGTCAAGTTGAAGCAGATGCTTTGTGGAATAATGGGATGGTTGGACTGGACGTATTTGAGAGTCAGAGATATGTTTTTAAGATGAGCCTTGCATGTTCTTTATGAACTGAAAAATTTAACTGGTAAGGCAGCTTCCAGTCTATTTGAACACATTCTCAAAAGTCTTATGACCTATTTTCAGGACAAGCAGCAATCTCCCAGACGGACGATGTGGTCTGAGCCTCACCCAGATGCTGTCTCTGAGGTGGGAAGCGAGGTATACTTTACAACCACTGCAGGTAACTTCACAGAGATTCTTCCCGTGCCTACATGATTCTTTCTTACATGAACCTTTCTGTTTTGTTCTTAAAAGAAACCTTGTCTGCCAGCTGGGTTCCTCAGAACAATTTTGGCAATAAATCACGACTAGAGTGTGAGCACTTTCCTTCACTTGTAGAACTACTTTGTGAGGCAAATATAACGCAAGTAGGCTGACTGCAGATAAAGTTTGTGTTTTATTGTAAGAATTCTTTGAAACATCAATGAAATTATCTGTAAAAGACCACAGGCTGGCATTCTTCCAGGCAGTATTTTGATCTAGTGTAGAGCAAGCTAAATTTAAGAAAAGAAAAAAGAAATTCAGGCTTTTGTTATTTGCCTGGGCATCTAAGCATGGCTTGCCCCTGTTCCATCAGTCCTGTTAAAGGGTCACATCAATCTTTCCTACTTGTTCCTGTTACTGATTTGTATCTGCTCCTTTGTGAAAATGTTAAGAGATATCCATAATACAATAAAAGAAAAGGACATTAGCCTCATAATTCCGAGAAAGATATGTACATTCCCCATGATTTTTCTTTTTTACATAGACAAACCCAGAAGACAGCAGGGTGGATTTTTTTTTTTTCTCTCAATTCATCTGGAGTGCCTACATATCTACTTTTGCATTAGAAAATGTGTAGTGAAATAAATTAATACTTGATCTTTACCCAGCATATAAAATAGACAGGCCTTTACTTCCACATAAATATTCCATCGAAACATTGAAAAACAACCTGCATAATTCAGTGTTTGGTTGAGTCTTTACCATTTTTTCTTAATTTGTCTGCATGGTGTTTTACTAGCCAATGATCTGCAGAGAAGGAAGGCTTAAGCCATCTTTAACTTTTGTTTTTAGAAAGATCATAAAGTTCAGTCAGATAATTGCTTGTCTGGAGTATAATTCATTGAGTTCAATTAAAAACAAGATTAAAGACTGTAAGAAGTATAGTGCCATTTTTAATTATATATCTCACTTGTGTATATCTTTTCAGGCGTTTACAAATCCAAGATGAGACGTCTTTGCTCTGACTCCCATTGTGTACATCGATTCAGACTAATAACTTTGGGTTGCACCAGGCCTTGGGCATTTAGAAAAATGAACAGGTATTTTGATATCTCTCTACTTGAACATCCAGGTCCTAAAATTTAGCACAGTCATTCCAGTAGGTCTACTAATGGCTCGTCTTCCATGATCCCACTGGGGACAGTGGTCACACAGCCTTTTTCTGCTTTATTTCTGGATATTGCTATGTCCCACCTCCTGAATGGACTCAGAGCTCTAACTTTAACCCCAGTCACACTGTGATAAGGCCAAATTAACCAGCGCTGTCAGATCAAGAGACATATGATTTGGGGGACTGCCGTGTAGTGTTAAGAAACAAGTGAGCTCTAAACCAGTGACAGCAATAACAGTCTGGGTAGAGCAGAGCATCACATTGCTCACAACAGGCAAGCTGACTCAGCAAAGAAGTTGCCTTTGCTGTACTTAGCACTGAGATTCGACAAATGCAACAAAGCTCTTGTTTTTTAGCTGCTTTGTGGTAACTGTTTCCACAGAGACAGTCCTCTGCAGCTGCAGTGTAATTCTGTTCAGCTTGACTGGGCTAAATCAGCTTAGAACATGTCTTATTTGCATGGGCGGAGAGCAGACAGAAAGGTGGCTGCTGTGGCTTGGCTGACGTGAGCTACACATTGTCTCACCCCACAGTTATCAAAATGTATTGAACATTGCTGTATTTTTATGTGATTTTCTGTATCTAGATCTTTACTAGCTTTTTCAGTTGTATAAAGGTATCTTCTAAAATAACTGCCTTGATGTAGCACTGCACAAGATTTGTCTAATTAAAATGCAATTACCAGTTTTCTCACCTTGATGAGTACATTCAGTTTTCATTAACTAATTGAAAAAATGTACTGGAAAAATAGAAAAGAGAAGATAAAAACCTTGACAGGAGAGGTACAGTGGAAGTGGAAATCTAAAAAGAATTTTTTGTTGTTGTTTTAATTTGGAAATTAAACTCGTTAGTAAGAAAGACATTCAGATATGTTAAGTAGGATAAAGATCAAGAGAAGGCTAATTCAGGAATGATATTTTATTTTCTCTGAATACAAAACCTAAAGTGCTTTCAGTAAATTAAGATGCAAACTATATATATATTTCAGTATAGGTTTAGGTGATACCTTTATATTCTGTGGAACTCATTGCCACAGGAAGTTACTTATGAAATAACTATTTGCAGAAATGTGCACTAGATTTAGACTAGTTTTGATAAAATTAAAGGAATTATCATTTTCATGCTTTAAATCAGAATCTGAGCACCTTACCTCTGGACAAAACTTCTTCCTGTGCTACACTACTGCAAAACTAGTTATCTTTTGTTATGTGCATGCCTTCCCCTCAGATATTTATAATTAGTTTGAGACCACCAGATCATGTGTACCACTGTTTTTTTAAGGTTGTTGGCAGATTCATTGTTCCTAAATTATTTAAATAACAAAGTCAGAGACAGCTGATGCTATGGGCCATGACAGCTGGTAAAATAATTGATTAAAATATTTAATAAGCCTGTGTGCAAGATGGAACTCTAGATGGAGCAGTTCCCTTTGTTTGAACTTGCTTTGCTGGGCTGATAATGATTTCACTAAGTTAGTAACTATTAGAAAAATGACTGGCAGAAATATGATAACATAGTTCTGTTGAAACATTCAAACTTAGACTGGATTTCCTTAATAAGAAGCTTCTGTATTAGTATAGGATGAAAACCTGTAGTGAGTGTTCACCTTCCCAAATGTATTATTTGAAATAATGGCAAAAGATATTTTATGAAATAAGATTGTGTAGTGCAGCAAAAACTAATTCAATATTTCTCATCAACATTCTTGAATATCTGATTTGCTCTAATTGCAAAAGAACACTTAGAAAAGACAAACATGGAAAAGGTCTAGATAAATACTGGAGTTATAGGAACTAAACTGCTGTGCCATGTGCAGTGGCATAGATGTTACCAGATTAATTTACAGTGCCTCAAAGCTCTGCTTGTTGCACTGTTTAGAGGGAAGTTGCATGTGGTCAACTTTTAGTCCTGTCTCATGGGAGAAAGGTACAGGGTTGCCAGTGGCCAAGCTTTCTCTTCTAAATCCTTGTTCATAATCAAGATGGCCAGGAAAATATAACCAATTATCTCAAAGCACTCTGCTCGGGCTTCTGGAACCACTGTGAGGAGCATGCTCAGTTGCTCAGCACCAATACTACCAGTGTTCCTGACCTGTATTTCTCTATAGCTTTCTAGGACAATACACCTCCCTAGCATACTTCCAGAGAGGTAGTCCCATTCATTTAGTTTTCCTCCCCCACCCCAACATTTGTAACTGTCCAATCACAGCAAAAATTAAAAATGCAAACTACAAAAACCCAAGAGGACTAACTTCCTTTTGTCTGATTGCCTCTGTTCTCCATGCAACAGAGAAGTGAAAGAGTAGATTCCACTTAAGTTCCTTTTGCCAGTTAAACTCCCCTCCCAGAAAATTGGATGCAAAAGAAATGGCCTTTCATACCTGATCTTCCAAAACCAGAGTGGATGCTTGTGGTAAAGCTGTGCACATTAGTTTAATTCCCCTTCCCTTTAGAATGAGACTTCAATGAAAGCAGGCCTTGGAGTCCTTCCTTTTGTTAATGGCCATTCCTAATTTTGAAACTAGCTTCAAGCTACGCAGGCAAAATAATATCTAATGTGCACAAAGACTAGATGATGGGAAATTAAAAGAATTTATTCCACAGAATATACAGTTCTTTGCACACGCAGAATAATAAACACCACAAGAAGGAAGTTTTTTGTGCCAATATGTAAATACCTGCAATTGAGAGAATGACAATGATAGTTCTTGCTTTTCATTTTCTTCTCTGTCCTCAGCCCTTTACACAGTTGGTATCATGGGCCAAGTTTCATTAATGGGAACTAAAAAGAGATTACTAAATTACAGGACTTTATTTATGCATTTTTTAATCTGTTTTAATGGCCTTGGTACAGTGGCTTTCTGTACTTTCCCTAGGTCTTTGTCATATGTTACTAACAAAGTATTGTAATGTTATAATAAACCTGGAAGCAACTTCAAGACTCCCATATCATGTAAGGATTGATTTAAATATTTCTCATCAAGCACTGTAAATGGATATCTAGTGTAGCATTGACTTTCTTCAACAATATTGCCTCCCAACTTCCACAAAAAATTGCCTTACATCATAACTTTTTTTGCAATGTAATTTCCTAATATTTAATGTATCCCTTCTTAAAAGGATTTTGCCTGCTGTTTTACCCCATATTTAAGTTTCTCCCTTCCCTCTGTCCCCATGCCATCGTGCCAATCAAATTATATATATTCTTTGTATTCTGCCTTCTTCAGGATTTGTTTATACAAAAAATTACTTTAAAAAATTTACTGTTTAAAATGGAAAAAATCTTTCTAATGTGTTAAATGAGAAGGTACTCTAGGGTGTGGATTAATGACCTATTAGTTTTCCTTTTTGATGGTTTAAGCCAACTGGCTTTCATTCCATCCTGCCTGACAGCACACTACAGGCATGTATTCATAAGCTGTTAATAAATGCCCCTCCAAGATTTTTCTGCTAAACTGCAAGCCATCAGTGGAGTACATATTCAAGGAAAGGATAGGACTTGCTGGGCCTCTGGCAAAAAAATGCCACATTAGATTTGGAGAGACAAGGTGTTGAGCCACATTGCTAAATGTGATGCTTTGACAGAAAACAATCCATGGGATACTTCTGTTTGCCAGCAGTCGGAGGTTTCAGTCAACAGAAATATTCTCTACCTCTTTCCTGATCTAGATGAGTTGTGTCATTATAGATGAATAAATTATATGACCTGACTTTATGATTTCAGCACATTAGTCACTCCACATTCATATGCAAGATAAAATAAAGTAGGACACACATTTTCTAATTGGGAATTTCTAAATCAATATTCACTCAACAAAAGGAACTATGTTAACAAATGAATATGGGTGGTTGGCAGAAAGCAAAATTATGCCTGGAAGAGCTTACAAATCACAAAGGAAAGCAATCACTTAATTTCTGTTGAGCAAGTAGCAGGTAGCAAGGCAAACACTGCACTGTACCAATTTAAATGTGATCAGAACAAGGCAAAAGATGAGAAAGATGCATTGGGTTTAATGAAAAATTATGAAATACTGGAACATCAACTCTAAGGTAAATAAATAGCGTGTTTTTCTCAGAACACAGTACCTAACAATCACAATACATAGAGTAATATTATTGCCCATTTCCTTTGGAAACAAGTCACAGTTTTGCCATTAACTTCAACAGCAGTGAAAGGGATGTCTTTATTGAATTTAAGTATACTGCATAGCTGTAGAGACAAATCCACAGCTGAAAAGATCAGTCTAACTCTGCTAAATAAATTAAATCCAGTGAGTATCTAAACTGAGAGGTGACTGAAAATGTTGGTTCACAGACACAGATGTCTCTTGCACAGTTCATACAGACAGAGCAGTCCATATTGAAGCATTAAAACTCCAGTAATTATCAAATTAACTATGACCTGAAGATTCAGAACTTCCACAGCTTGATTCCTTCAGAAGCCTCTTTGTTGTAAAGCAACACGTGGACTAATATTCCATTTCTTAATTCTGTAAGGTTTTTATCTAAAGAAGAAATGAAAAAAAAAAAAAAGGAACACTTCACAATAGTATCAGGGTCCCAGAGCTGGAAAGAAAGACATGTTTTCAGAACATGTCTATATCAAGCTTAAGTATTGATTTAAGGTTTAGAATATCATTGTTCTTTCACTGAAACAATATCCAGTTTTCTAGTGAAGGTCCCAATTTCACATGAAGTCATTGAGATTTAAAATAATTTCCTGAAGGAGAATCTAGTTTCTGTCATTTTATTTCAGGACTCACAGTATCCTGTAAATAACCGCTTCATGTAACACATTGTAGTGTTCTTTAAAAATGGGGCCTGCTTCTTAAAAAGAGGCCTATTTTCATTGCAGTGGTGTTTCTGTGCATTTTTATCTCTCACAGCACCAAATTTTGTACAGGATTTCTCAAGGACAAATGATGTAAAGAACAGCAGCATTGTTAATTTGAGGGTT
Organism: Haliaeetus leucocephalus; assembly: GCF_000737465.1. Taxonomy (NCBI): domain Eukaryota; kingdom Metazoa; phylum Chordata; class Aves; order Accipitriformes; family Accipitridae; genus Haliaeetus; species Haliaeetus leucocephalus. The sequence goes on along the minus strand of NW_010972687.1, from coordinate 5,213,803 downwards.
ATAGATAAGGATTCCTAAATTCAGGCAACAATCTAAAAGACCTCTTGCTAAACTTTCTTAGTAATTCTCTCACAAAACACTTTCAACACACAGAACGTACTCTTAAAAAACCCTATGAGCCCTTTGAGGCGATATTACAGTAGAAACAGTCTAGATGTTTTGTCTCAGCAAGAGCAGGCACAGTTCAAAGCAAGAAGGTGAAACATTTCATAAACAAGTCTCAGTTTTCATGCTTTCCTGAGTCTGAATCTCTGATGAACAACTCCCTGTACTTTCAAGCTGTGGTGCTATAAAGGAAAGTGAGGTGATCTGGCTTTTGTGTTTTTCCTTTTATGGCAATAAAGGAATCTCACTAAGACAGATTTCTCATAAGATAAGTGCACAAGCTATCCCATCCAAAGCTATTCTATCTAATTGTATATCCCGAAGCCAGGACCATGTCTACATAAATTTGCACAAGAACTTTCATGCTTGTTAACATACCAGTAGATATTTGAAGTCTCTCCTGAGACTTTTAAGCTGTACTCTCCTGTGGTGAACAGATTCTGCCATTGTCCATCTTAAGAAATCTGACTGAAGTAAAGAATATAAGGCAGCAGTGGTCCTTACTTTACAGGAGCTTATGTGGAGAAAGGGCTTAGCCCTATGATTTCTGCTATCTTGAGCATTGATTGTTTCTAAGCACTTACCTGGTTTTGGTCACATAACCCTAGTGTCTGCACAAGGAGAAGAAGAAACAGTTGAGTGCTACTGACAGCTGAGTAGTTAGTGTTTTCTCTGCTAGATGTCAGCAATGGTTGCTATCTGATCACTGCAAACAATGTTTTCCAAACAGTAGGCAAAATCCTGCCTCTGCAGATTTCAGCTGGCTTCACTGGGCTCAGAATTTCATTTAGTGCCTCTGTATTTTAAAACTCAGAATTTGCCAGAGGCATACAGTCCTTCAGAGATAAATAACTCTTAAAAAAAAAGAACAAGAGAGAAAACCCTATTGCTTTCCTAGCAGCTAAAAATCTTTCATTGCAATGAGTACAAGAGCAAATAATCTTTTTCACTGTATCGTAAGAGGATTTGTAGTGTGTATGAAATGTAATCTCTCATTGGATCACAAACCTGTTTGTTGCATTCAGGCAAGAGCCACTATTCCTATGTATGCAATTGGATGATCTGTAATAAGTGTTGTCTTGGAGTTGGATGCTGATGATAGCTCCGCTTCCCACCAGTGAAGCTTCACCTAATCAGGGAGATGAAGGTTTTGTTTTGCTCTTAGTGAAAGTGCATTTGCCTCTAGTTAATAGCTCCAATTTAACTACAAAAAATATTAAAATAACCAATAATGATGTAAGAATAAATGAACAAGTTAAAAAATGCACCATTAAGCTTAAGAGTTTGTGTAAATTCACTCCCACTGTCACTAATCACAGGTATTTGAGAACCAAGGCACTGACAGTCTCTAGCAAGTCCCATGATGGTTGTTTAGACAGGTTATAGGTCCTGATAGTCTGGAGAAGGGTGTTTGAACCTACATGCCAGCAAAATTTTTACTTTCAGAGGATGCATAAAAGATTGGCCAGTTGGGGCTCTAGTGTCATTCTTCGATATACATTTTTGATATGCAAATACAGTTCATTCAAAAGAAGACTAAATACTTCCTCCTCATTCATCTTGAAATATCAATATGACATTTGAAAAAAGCAAGGGGAAAGGGACCTCATTCTTCTGAAGATTCAAACCTCTTTAATAAGGATCAAAACTACTGGAATCAGATTAATTATGTTGCTCGTAAAGCCAACAACCACTGCTGTCATGTACATATATATACACACATGTTCATTTGTGTCTAACCATGGTGTGTCTCTACAGCACCATGACTTGTATGTACATAAAAAGTGTCTGACTTTATAACTGGAGTGGCAGAATTTGAATAGACAAAGGGCTGTACAAATTGACAGCATTACTTTAATGCACATGTATGTACATGCTGTCTGAGGGGGAAAGGAGTGGAGCAGTCACATCCCTCTACCACTTTTTAATCTGTGATTAAAACAAGTTGATCCTGCAGCCCTCGAGTTTTTTTATATTAAGGACATAATGTCATTCATTACTTAGTTTTAAAATGTTCAATATACTTTATAACAGGTTAGAGTCTAAAACAAGGTCAGGTTACTACATCTTTTCTCTACCCTGTTCTGACTCTAAGGCAGAAAAAAAACATTAAAGTTTTTTCATTACTGTATGTTGGCTGTATTTTACATCATAGGTTTTGAGCCCACAGCAAGGTAAATACAATCAACCTGGCATGAAAACCATACTGTTTTCTACAATAAGGTGTCTTTTAATTGCTCAGTGTTTTATCTGGCAAATAGTTTCATGCAAAGTGGGATGGGGAAGGTAGAAGAAAATACATTTTGTTGCCCCCTTTGAACATAGTAGCATAGACTTTTGTGATTTTTCAAAATAGTTTTTATTTTCATGCAATAAATATGAATTTGTTGCTTGAATTGGTGTTGACTTTGAATTGTTTCCAAATTACTCCTTACTGCCATGCATAAAAACTGATAAATTAAAAAAAATATAAATAACAGTACATGTAAAAAACGTAACAATTTTCACATGAATATTTTTGTTTCATTTCATGTTAAAATCTTCGTGGTTTGGGTGTATACTCATAGGCATATATCACAATAGGCTTCCCAACTAACTTTATACCATATGTTGAGATGTGAGTCTTTTTTTGTAGGAATTACAAGCATTTAACATTACTTGGTACATTATTTTCCTCTCAAGAATTTCTATTTCTTCTAATTTGTGAGTTTATTTTTACAATGAAAACCAAAAATAAACAAATGTCTTCAACTTTTTTTTTTTTTTTACTTGATGTACTCTGATTCAACAAGCCAAAACAAAACAAAAAAAAGGCAAATCTTCATCATTACAAGACAGGGGAAAAAATGGAATCATATACATAGCTTTGGGTGAATACAACAGATGTTAGTTCCTCCAACCATAATCTACAACATCAAGTAGTCCTTAAAGACTCTACGGGGAAGTGGTTTCCAAAATGCTTGGATTATCATAATACTGCGTTTGAATTCTGACTATTACTCATTTCAGTTAGGCTCAGTTTCAGGGAATCTGAGAAGCTTTGAAACATACGTGCCTACATTGCTAACTGTCTCCCCCCGTCTCACCTCTTCCTTTCATTATCTTCTCCCCACAACCTTTTCTTCATTTCCCTTGACTTCATTCAGCTTTCTCATGCTGGCATCCATAATGAATAAATTCACTGGTACAGCTAGGAATATATTACTGTTGAATATTCCCTGCGGCAAAGTCCCATCAAAATTGCTTATCAGTGACAGATGCCCACTCAGAGATGCAAAACTGCCTAACTCAGTCCTCCCTTTCCTACCTAGTTTTGCGAAATGTGAATGAAAATGGAAGTGGGAGGACAACAGCCTTTGCCTCTAAGGTACAAACCTTTTAAGTGTTCTAATTATTCTGATTCCCATCCAGGCTGCTGGAAGTTTACCTATTCCACGTGCGCTGGCATCCACCAACCAGCAAAAACAAGGCCAGCTTGAATAACCTCATTGTTTGAACTGCTTTCCAAAATTAATACACTCAGGACATTCTTTCAAAAAAAGGAGATGGAAAAGAACACTCTCAACCTGTATGAACAGTTCCTGGTTCACTCATGTTCACACACACACACACACACAGTGCAATGCCAGCACTTTCTGTAATGACGTATTCAGTTCTTTGACTCCTCTAAGTTTTTCTGTAAGACAGGAAAGTTCTTCTGCTTTAACACCACTAAACCACATTATTAAAAATTTGACCATCACTTCCACAGACCGTGTTTCAAGTGAGATACTAATGTCAATAGACCTGTTGCCATTAACAGACAGCAAGGCGCTTGTAATATGTGGTGAATGCTTGCACCTGACTTCTGCCTCTGAGAAGGCAACAGGGTGGAGATACCTTTGTACTCTCTGCTCTTACAACTCCTGTTTGTGCTAGGATGTCTGCATTTAGGTGTACAGGACATTCACCAAGTTAGCAGCAAACATGATTAGGATGGACTTCTTAACTAGTTATTTACCCTAAACCACCAAATGACTAGAAAGTGTTTCAGGCACTGGCTTCCCAGTGTGCATTCAGTGATGTAAGGCCTTTGACGTGGTCCCCCCCAACATCCTTCTCTCTAATTTGGAGAGATACAGATCTGATGGATGGACTGTTTGGTGGATGATGAACTGGATGGATGGTCGCATACAGAGAGTAGTGGACAACAGCTCAATGTCCAGATGGAGACCACTGACAAGTGGTATCCCACAGAGGTCATATTGGAACCAGTAATGTTTAAGGTCTTCATCAGTGACATAGACAGTGGGATCGAGTGCACCATCAGCAAGTTTGCAGATGACACCAAGCTGAGTGGTGCAGATGACACCAAGCTGAGTGGTGCAGTTGACATGCCTGAGGGATGGGATGCCATCCAGAGGGAGCTGGACAAGCTCAAGAAGTGGGCCCATGTCAACCTCATGAGGTTCAACAAGGCCAAGTGCCAGGACCTGCACCCGGGTCGGGGCAACCCCTGGTATCAATACAGACTGGGGGATGAAGGAATTGAGAGCAGCCGGGCCAAGAAGGGCTTGGGGGTCATGGTGGATGAAAAGATGGACATGAGCCATCAATGTGCGCTTGCAGCCCAGAAAGCCAACTGTATCTTGGGCTGTATTAAATGAAGCAGGGCCAGCAGGTCGAGGGAGGTGATTCTGCCCCTCTACTTTGGTCTGGTGAGACCCCACCTGGAGTACTGCATCCAGCACTGGACTCCTCAGCACAGGAAAGACGTGGACCTGTTGGAGCAGGTCTAGAGAAAGGCCATGAAAATGATCAGAGAGGGCTGGAACAACTCTCTTATGAAAGAATGCTGAGAGAGTTGGAGTTGTTCAGCCTGGAGAAAAGGAGGCTCTGGGGACACCTTACTGCAGCCTTTCAATACTTAAAGGGGGCTTATAAGAAAGATGGGGACAGAATTTTTAGCAGGGCCTGTTGCGATAGGACAAGGGGTAATGGTTCTAAACTAAAAGAGGGTAGATTCAGACTAGATAGAAGGAAGACATTTTTTACGATTGAGGGTTGTGAAACACTGGAGCAGGTTGCCCAGAGAGGTGGTAGATGCCCCATCCCTGGAAACATTCAAGGCCAGGTTGGACAGGGTTTTATAAGGAAGATGGAGAGAGACTTTTTACCAGGGCCTGTAGTGACAGGAGAAAGGGAAACAGTTTTAAACTGAAAAAGAGTAGATTTAGATTGGACATAAGGAATAAATTTTTTTATGATGCAGGTTGTGAGGCACTGGAACAGGTTGCCCAGAGAAATTGTGGATGCTTGACCCTTGGAAGTGTTCAAGGCCAGGTTGGATGGGGTTCTGAGCAACCTGGTCTAGTTAAAGATGTCCCTGCTCATTGCAGGGGGGGTTGGACCTTATGGCCTCTAAAGGTCCCTTCCAACAAAAACTGTTCTATGATTCTCTGATTCTATGGTTCTCTGTGTTCATGGAAGGGCATTGCACATCCCTTATGCAAGATACAACCTAGACCCTGCTTAGAAATGGAGATAGAGGTATCAAAGCCCGGTTTATCGAAACTCTTTGAAAGACATGCTCAAACCTGCAAGTCTGTCAATCAAGTCTGTGCCACTGCTTAGCAAATCTGAGCTGCTCTTTTTTTGGGTGGGAGAAATGAGAAGTTTTCCTTGTTGTTGCTGTGCACAAACCGCATGAAATCTGGTCATTTTTGTTCCATTTTTTTTTTTCCAGATATGAAAAGCAACCACATTCTGTCAGGCTGAAGTATCTTATTTTATATCAAGACAGTAGAGCAAAGAGGCAGTCTCCAGAGAAAGCAAAGTGCCAGTATGTCTTTTACGCTACTACAGAGACTGTGTCATAATAAAAAGAAGTATCCTCTTGCACTGAAGTAGTGCTTCTCTCTTTAATGAAGCATTTTCAGGAAAGTAGACAAGACTGCTGTAACATCCATACATTCCCACTGCAAAAGATTTCCCCCCCCTTTTTTTTTTTCTTTTTCCAATTTTACTCCTTATTCAAAGTCGAACATGGGGTGTTGGTTGCAACATGCAATGTACCTGGGTTCAAAGTGAAGTTCATGTCTTTGTTCGCTTGCCAGTATTTTTTCTCTATTCCAGAAGACTACTGCACCCTTCTTTGCCACTGTAGATCTCCAGCATGCTTTGTAAATTTAAGCTTGGCAAAAATATATTTTATTAAGAATACAGCAAAAAAGAGAAAAAGACTTTAAAGAGAATCGTTCTGGTCTTATGGCACTGAGGAGACAAAAAAAGAAATACATGTGCTTTTGTACTGGTTACAGTAAAGACAGTCTAAAATACAGTCCCCCAGACCAATGTTCTGCAAGCGGGAAATGTTGAAAGTGACTGAAAACAGCTTTCCCTTTCCCACTCGATTTCTCTCCTTCCTTCCCCCCTGCACCCCTATGCCATTAATTCAGCTCAAAGATATTTTGCACAGGTGTTTATGTAACTGTGATACACTGGGAAAATTCCAGCTCAGATTGATTCAGCTCAAAGATCTCCTAACCACACTTCCATCAGCACGGTGCGGTGGTCTAGATCCATAGTCAATGACCAGTTCAAGAAATTCTGCAGGCTTTCTCTAGCCTCCAAGACCAGGTTCCTCAGCACTGGTGTATATCAATGAATCCACTGCTAGTATTGAATTTCCTGTTAGGAAAGATATTGCACTCCTGATGCAAGCAGGGTAAAAGTTTAAGTGACTGTCTTGCTTTTTCTTTTCCTTGTGGTTTGCATGGAAAACACATCTCCAATTGTTTTACCATGAGCTAAGTTGGTTCAACCAGTTGCCACTAGAGACTTTAAAAGTGGTTGAGGAGATATTTAAGTCCCAGCTATTCTAAAACACTGCCTTGCAAGGTTGCAAAAATTAATGTTAAGAAAAAAAATTAGCTTGTGTAGTAAAGGTATTTATTTAGTTTTATGAAAGCTAAATGCTGAATCATTTTTTGATGCAAAATAAAAAAATATTTGGGGAAATTGTTCTCTTGGCAAAGCTACATACATTCATTTGAAACAAAGGAACATTTAAAAGCAAAATAAAGGAATCTGCGGTGCACATAGTCATTGAGAGTCTTTGGCTGTAAATTCTCCTCCCTTTTCTCTGTGGAAGCACATGTCTTTGCCTGCTGTTCATCAGCCTTGATTTTGATGGGGTGATTTTTAGTCAGCTGTCTCTATCATTTTGGCACAGACAAAAATCCTTTAAAAAATGTTACACTTCATCAAAGTGTATCATGAGACTTCACGGTCATTATCTCAATGGCCGCTCTGATGTGCTACAATTGGCAGGGCCACAGACGGTGGGGGGTGTATTAGAAGAAAGCCAGTGTTTCATGTGGAAAGCTGGCAAGCCTCTCCAAGCTTCTGTCAACAACTCAGCGGTCTGATCCGATGCACTGAGTGCTGATTATGCTCTTGTTTCTGTAGGAAGTAAACAAGAAAATGAATTCCACAGCACAACACAGCCTCTTTGTATCTTCAAAATGGTGTGGCTGGAAGCCAGCCAGCCTTGTCGAAAGTTTGGCCATTTGTGTCATCAGGGCCCTGGTACTGATGGAGGCTTTGATTACAGCTTGGATCCAGCATGGAGACCTTTCATGGACAGCCACTCAGCAAATAAAGGCATTGATAGGTTGTTGGGTCAATTTAGCCATAAGGGTGCAGAGCAAGGTCCTTTTGAAAAGACTAATGGATTAGCTACACAACCAGTCCCACTGTAGGGCCTTATTTCTCAAGTAACTTCATGACTGCTTTCCAGCTTGGCAGGGACTCTCTTCCTCTAAAGCTAGCTCCAGCGCGTTCTTGTTATCAATAGTGCAGCTCAAAGGATTAGACACAAAGAGCTTTACAATTTAATGAAAACAGCTGTTGAAACAACAATTAAGGCAAACAATAGTTTGCATGAAAAACTATTAATTATGCAAAGTTATGCAGAAAGTAGAATACTCTTTTATTCATAACCAGCTAATGTGACTGACAGAAAGTTAGACACCTTCTCCACTGTTGATTTAAAGGTGTCAGCAAGTGGTGTCGCTTATAATAATATTCACCATTTTTTGTTTTGTTAACATTTGAGCAGCTAATGGTTTAGAGCCTGTGAATTCTCTGTGGCATGGCTGCAGCAGAAACAAGTAAAGCAGTAATCTAACAGCTAATATTTCATGTCGAGGCAGTGCTGAGCTCTGAAGTTTACTGCACTACTTTACTATGAACAATGCTTTACGCAAGCAGTATGCCATATTGCTATTTAAATGTATTCTTCCCTTTTGTACCCTGCCCCCTTTACACAGTCTCTTCCATCATGTGCCTTTGTGGTGATGCCTTAAAGGCAGGCACTTGGCCAAATCACTCACCACAGGTTGCTTCAGCAGTATCCACTTGACGTCCCCTTCTTCTTTTACTGAACTGTTAGCCCCCTACCTTTCTGTCTCCCTTCTCACTGGCTCTCAGAAAATCATTGCTTCTCTATTTGCAGTCTCCATCCTTGACTAGCAGCGCTGAGAATTGACTTACGGTCTTTTGAATACAGTACGTTCCACGTCTTGCCTCCTTACAGCACCTTGAGCCATCGTACCAAGAAGTCCCATTTAAAATGTTATTAACTTTGCAGATATAAACACTGTCTTATGCCTCCAACTACTGTTTATTTCAGGCTGCCAGTTAATTGGCATGCTCTAACACCCTTATTAAGCCAACTTGAAAATATTGCTTCAGAATGCCTTGGGAATTTAACTAATTTCATGCTAGAACTTAATAAGTAGGATCTGACACTCTTTCATATCTTCAGTAATCCATTAGGTGACTGTAACTCCTTTCAGTGACTGGATGAAAGCTTTATTAGTCATAGGGTGTCTACTCTAAACATGTCACCAGAATTTAGTACAGTATCAGCACTAAAATGCAATTGACTTTCTGACTAAATAGACTTTCATTGATGTCCCAGAATGTAGTTTTGGATATCCACTTTAAAAGCTTTCTGCTAAACAGGATTATAATTTTGTTCAAGCATTCATTTTTGTTTCCTTGAGCAATTTTAATTTAGCAACATATATATGGAAGTGACATAAAATAAAGTAAAATAAAATAAAGTAAAATAAAATAATCAATTCATACTGGATCAGCTCCTCAAATGATGCAAATGGAGTTGTGCCAAATTATGTTATTTAAGAATCTCACCCAATATTTAAATCAATGTCCTGTAAAGCTACTTCCTTCTAAAGTCCACTGCATAAACTTGCTTCCCTCCCCCACTTCATCTGCTAAATATCTTCTTTCCTTTTTTTCCACTCAGTTTCATAAAGTGAAGAGCTGTTCTATCCATGCTGGCTGATGCTTTAAGATTGGATCTTCTGTCACCAGTGTGTCTCTAACAGCCTGCGAAAGTTCATTAGCACATTTGCTGGCAATAATCCAGTTAATATATATTTGTTTAAAATCTCAAAAATAATTTTATTATGAGAAAATGCAAACTCATTTTCCAGTGGTAAGTTAGACAGAAAGCAAATGCCTTATATAGCAAGTTGCAGTTTGTATTTTTCACTAGACTATTCTAAACAGCATCTGAAATTTGAAAGCAATTACGCCAGTTATCCAGATGTGATTTTTCAATCATTGTGGGTTTTTTAATTTTTTGTTTTATTATTTTTTAGCAGTTCTTATTCAGTGGTACTTCTCATAGCTGTCATGCTGGCACAGCGCTCCCATCTCTTCATTAGTCATTCAGCTCATGGAGCTTAATTGGACAAGGCTATAGCGAATTTGACAAACATCACAGCAGCAGAAAAAGCAATCACTTTTTCAAGATGAAAATTTGTTTGATGTCTTACTGTGTAACTCATTTACTCTCCTTGGGCATCATGTGACCTGAATGTTAATCAGCCATTGATTGGCTTTTCTCCGTGGACAGTCACATGGCAAGAATACTAATGGGCTGGGACCGGTAGCAGCACTGGTAGGCAACCTTTGGATTGGCTGCCAGGTTAAGATAGGGAGATAAGTGGGTGCTTGATGAACACTTGACAGAACTTCACAGAAAATTAAGGCCCTAAAATAGCATGAGAAAGTCTTGTCAAATCAAGCATGATTATCATTGAATGCTTAAGGAATTCATCATCTGCATGAAATTGATACACTTCAGCACCAGCAGGCCCTGCAGTCAGCAGGGACTCATCAGACTTTTATTTATATGTGTTCACCAAATCACATTAATTCTGAGAGCTAAAACATGCTAAGGATGAAGGTTATTTTCTGTTCAATCTAATTTATCTATGACAATAATCATCACTAATAATATGTCAAATTAGATTGCAGTCATTTTATGCATGCATGCTGATTTGGAAAATAGTGTTAAACCGTCCCATAGTAATTAACAATTGGTAAAGGTGTGCAGGGCCTGAAGTCATCAGCCTATCTAGATGGAAAATTACATTTTATGGAAGAGATTTATAGATATGTATCCTTACCTAACTCTGAATATAAATTATAACCTGTAAAAGCAAATGTAATTTTTTTATGATGTTATTAGGGTTAATAATCATTGAAGGAAGTGTGTCCCTCTCTCCAAATTTTTTTGGGCCAAATTCTGCTCCTCTAGAAATGGAAATGAGTTATACCATGGCTTCATAAGAGCCAACAACTGATTCTTTGTTCTTTGTATTTTCCTTTTTTTTTCTTCTTCTGTGGGTTAACTTTCCAATCATTTACCGACAGCTTCTAGCTTTTAGTACAGATTTAGCAAGCTTCTGTAAGTACTTATACATGAGTCTATTCACTGTACAAGCATTAACAGCAGCAGTGGTACTGTAATTACATGTATTATAACAATGCACATTCCATAACATCTGCCAGTGTTATTAATTTAATACATTCAGATCTCGATGTGATGTTGGTGGGTGGGGGTTTTTGTTGTTGGTGGTGGTGGTTTGGGGGTTTGCTCTCATTTTTTTCTTTTAGATGAAAGAAAGATCGGAAATTGTGCAGATTAACCCACCCAGAATCCCCTGTTCTTAGGGAATCATTAAAGCAAAAACTGCTTCTGCTGAAACACTCTTAATAGGAGTTCTTTTTTCACAGTAGGTATTTCATGGTTCTGATTGCTTTAATAATACTTTTACAGTCTCTTGACTTATTAAGTACTACTGTACTACAAAATACTTGGTTTTAAACTGTCTGCTTGGTAATGAAGTTTTAAGGGAGCATTTATATACTTTTTGGCTGGTTTGGTTACAAGAATTTGCACACATACATACATATACATACAAAAAATCATGCTTTGGCTTACAGAATTACATTTTAAAAATAAGAGGAAAATAATCTGTTGTTTCTTATTTTCTCTACTCTAATCTCTCGTGATCCTGGTACTGCTTCTCTCTCTCTTTGGAGGCCCTCTTTATTGATTAAATGAATCTGCTCGAAAGGCTGGTTCCCAGGCTCTTTGATCTAATCCGATCTGATCTTATCCGATCGCTTCAGCAGGACATTGGGGAATTAACAATAAGCAGCTTTACCACAAGTGTTTAATAACTCAACACAATCTCCTTATGGCTCCGAGCTGCTCATGTTCTCATCCAGTCAACAGCTCACGGTGTAGCAGATTGGACATGCCTCTGAACCTGAGGAATTTTCATGCACTGTGAAACTAATCGCTTCAAGTTCCTTCATAAATCACACAAAGCAGATTTCAGCATCTTAACAAATTGAAAAAAAAAAAAAAAAGAGTGGGGGGAGGAATTCATCCACTGAGCTAAAGACCAGGAAGGGACATGAGGAGGGGAGGAGGTATAATCTAAATTCTGTCATCTTATTTAATGTGTTTCTCATCTGCTTAACTTTCACAAGCATAAAATAATTCAGGCAGGCTAAAGCTTTAGAACCCTTCAAGCCCACAATGACCTTATTTTTTTCCCCTGTATGATAGAAAACATGTGGTTTCTACAGCAGTCATGTTATTTTTGTCCCTCTAAGAACCCTTGAGTTTGCTGGTGGCATGCAATTAGGCAGGTAACATATGACATAGAGTGACAAGGTCTTTTAATTTCCCATTGCAGGTACCAGTGAATGGATGAGCAGAAGGGATGCCTTGATGCTGACAGGAGAATCAAGGTTACTTTTTTGGAATTCGAGAGCAGTACCATCTTCAGAATGGATCCAGAGTGAGATTTGTTTAATCCTTAGACCTTTCCATGTCACAGCCCTTCAGAGAAATTGAGTTTTATTTCCACTTTCCAAGCATCAGAAGAAGAATCAAAGCCATTGACATTTAGGCTCTGTCTGACTATCGACTCCAAACAACCAAACAGACATTTGCGTCTGGGTAGGAGGTAAGGAAAGAAAAGGGGTGATTCAACAGAGAACATCACCCTTGAGAAAAGGTTCACTAAATGTTAGAGATGGGAGCCAGGCTTTTTAGAACCATGAGGAAGGCATTACAAAACCTGGCATTTTTGTTGTATGGCCAATGCCTCTGGGATTCAACTGAACAAGTTTAAAATGTATCCAATATCTCAAAATTAAATTCACTAAGTCCTTTTACACAGTTGCGAAGACTCCTAGAGAGTCAACAAGTAGTATCAACAGTGCAAATGTAAATACCAACATAGGTTAATCTGCAAGATTTGTGAACCTGATTTTAACAAAGTTTTGTTAGAGTTTTAAGGAGACATGAAAGATGTTTGATTATTGGTTTTGCTGCCAACATATTTATCAAGTTATGAAGCCTGGCTTTGTAATACACATTCTAAATACTACCACTTCTAAATCTAGCTATTAATTTAGCACTTGCTTTAGAAAGCAGTTATCTACCATCAGAAAGTTCCTTGCTGGATTCCTTACACTCAGAGGTTGTTCTATGTTGTGGCTTGTAACTGAGAACGGATGTCTACCCAAGGTACTGTAAAGGTATTTCATCTTGCTCAGATCTTAGATCAATGGGGACTTCTAAAATTATTGAAGCTGCAGCTCATTTTCAAATACATCTTTGAAATTCAATTTTTAAATTCAAACAGAGTTATAAAATTCAAATACAATTCAATGATTCTCTTATTACTCCCTTATAAAGACTACTGAAAGTATCTCCATAAAGGATTTAAGGTCAATAGCAAATTCTTTTGATCTATAGTTCACTCAAGAGGCATTAAGAAAATCTTGAAGGTTAGCTTGAAGTCTACATATGTATTGTTGAAGTAATCTGAATCTTTAAAATGATGGCAAGAAATGGACAGATGTCCTATAAATGGAGTCTTCTTCCAAACATAGGTTTGCTTTCCAATTATGAACAACGATTTTTGTCTGGTTCATGTCACGGGGCCACCATGTATGGGACTTTTAACTGCTCTTTCTTGCTCAGTTGCAATCACCAGCCACCAGAGACTTCTTTATGCTGTATTTACTTGACTTTGATATTAACCAGTGATGATGGCAAAGCCATGGAAAACTTTGCTGAGAGTTATGATGTGCTGATCATCTGACAACCAACCACAGAAGCTCAAAAATCTTGTGTGCTCATTGTGGATGATTACTGGAAACCATCGCAAGGAAGATGTGAAACACAACATACTTTCTTAAATTAATTAGATGGAGATATTTTCCTAGCAATGAAGCAATATTTATAGAATTGATATGCTATGCAGATGCTTCAATGAGGGGATTAATTTTGTTGCTGTTGTGCTTGGAGTCCACTGGGATTTAATGTTGATTTATAGCATTCACACCTAAACATTTTCCAGAAATGTTGCTCCATTTAGGACTGCATTTTTCAAAAGTCATCAAATTCACAGGACTGACTTGTGTAAGTGGACATATGAAAAACTTTTCTCACTATCTCTCCTCATCCAAATAACCACAGAAAAACCACTAAACTTGGAAGATAATTCTGGAAAATATTGTTGTATGACTGACAGTTTGGGGCTTTCATGACACCAGCTGAGAATTTTCAACAAAACAGTTTTTTTCAGAGCATTTATTTGATTAAAGGTTTGTTGTGTCACAAGAGGCACAAAAGTTCATTTTTATTAACTCTTGATGAAATACAGTCAGCAGTCCTTTGGAAAGATTTATTTTTTTCCTACCATCTCACCTGTTGTGGTTCTTCAAAACCTAAAACCCAACAAGTTTCTGTAGCATACCTGCTGCACAATTTGCCCCTAAGGTGCTGGACTGTGGCTCTAGACACCTTGATTTGTGAACCTCATAGTATTATGAAGCCAGACTCTGGAAGCCTGAGAAACCCAGAAGCTCAGGAGGAATCTTGGAGACCTCAAGAACGAGGGCTTGAACTGATGTTCACATGACTTCCGAGCTTCCTCGCAGAGCAGAACACCAAACCTCTTCTGCTTTCATGTTTTCCACATAGAGCATTTTGATTAATTCAGAACTAGTACAATTTTTATGGGTGATTTTCCCTTCCCTGTTTTTGTTTTTTTAAATATCTATTTTACATTCCAAAAATTGAACTGAGGGTGGTTGTTGTTTTGGGGTTTGTTTTTGTTTTTCAGATTATCCAGCAGAATAGAAACACTGATTTTTGACACTATGGTTGTAGCTGTTGGATCCAGCGTGACTGCATGGTTATGTTATTTGGATGTTTTTCAGTATCATAGCATTCAGATCTTACTTGGTATTCCCATGCAGGACAATAATGGGAATGAATGCTTGCCTATAGCTGTTTTCCCCCTTGGCTTATTACAGCTGTGATGAAGGAAGATCCAGAATTTTGCCTTAGTGTGAGGGCCAAATATTACCAGGAGCCTTACACTTTGAAACTACAGCAAGGCTAAAGACATCAGTCTCTGGGGATATCTGTCATATAAAGGAATCTGCACCGGTGTCCTTAGCTGCACAGGCTGACATAAAAATAACAAACACACTCTACTCATAAAGCTGGTTTATCAGAGAATGTGGAGACAGGCCAAAGGTTTAGACCTTTATATTCATCATGCTCATTGTTCTGTCTCACTGTATCTAAAAGATATATGCTAGGATAAAGACCATGACTGACAGCCAGCATCTCTGGAACAATGCAACTTTAAAGCCTATTAGTCATTACAGAAATGCTTTTTGTATGAAGTAGTGTAAGAATATGAAAGGAAACTAAAGGTCTTCACAATTTTTACTATTCTCTACTCCTAATTCCAAGACCAAGTGCCTTGATTGCACTAACACAACACATGTTTATACAGGTATAGTAAAAATAAATAGAACCCTAACAAAATGAAAGACTGCATTTTGTATATAAGATGAAGGGTAAGACCAAACCACATATGGCAGATATTAGTTATGGTTGTTTAATGACCAGCTGAAGGCAATTCAGATACCTAAGAATGAGAAAGGTAGAAGAACTAAGTGCAGAAGCGTTAAGTCATTTATCCAGCTATACTGGCTTTATTCAGAAGCTACGTTTCTGCCCTTCACCTATGGCTGCACACCATTATATTGCAATGTGTAGGGCAAATCATATTTCATAGTTGTCTAATGATGAAGAAGGTAATGAACACGCTTTCTCAGTGATGCACTGATTGGTTGGGCCTGCAAAGTGTGAAGCAGTGACATGCAGAGATATTATAGCTGAAACTGAATTGAAGCAGCGCAGTCACTTCCTTGCAGCACAGCCTGTGGCTATGCAAGTATCTTGCAAGGTACCACATTGTGCTTTGTTGGCACAACACATCTTTGAATATGGCACAGGTTCTCCTTGCATGCCTCACTATTTAAGGATTGCTAGATACCAGCAAATTTTTGCCTGAAAAGTATAAAACCAGTACTCATTTTTTTGTTTTTTTCTTTTCTCTATAGTTGTTCACATTCCAATCACTGAAATTTGGACACTTCCTATGAGCTATACTGACTATTGTGTCTGAACTGCATACTTATCAATGCTTTGATGTATAAATTATAAGGCAGAGCATCTGATTCTTCCTCTTTCCTATAAGCCTCCATTTCATAGTAATATGGTATAAAATCCAACAATGATTTCATGTTCTGTAGTAGTAAAACCACATTTTTTAATGTAAGGTGTCCTGAAAGCTTTGGAAAACAGGGTCTCTTTTCAAAACAGAACACCAGGCTTTGTCAATTGTTTTAGCTTTAAAAATACACCACCATCATTGTAAGAAACTTCCTCCTTTCAAGGTTACCAAATAGACATTTCGAAGAGCACACACAGTAATTATGCAACAAGTAACTAAAGCCTAAATTCAAAGCAAGCACCTCTGTTTAATATCAGAAATGGTAGTGAATTGTACTCAGGCCTTAAAGCTGAGCAATTGAGAAAACTGTGAATTATGTCACTGCTTTTGAAGTATTTTTTTCCAGGTCAACCTTGAACACCCAGAGTACTACATTAGGTTAGGTTATATTTTCTTCTTTATTAGCTATATTTCTGTTATCAAGGTCAATGAACTCCAATGCTCTGAATTGAGGCACTTACCTGATCAGTAAGTGCCAAGTTCTTTAGACTTCGCAAGGACAGGAATCGAGGTTTAGGTGCTAGTCTAATGCCTGTGCAGTTGTCAAAGCAAGTTCCTTGGGAGCTGTAGGCCAGATCTTTGTAAAGGTGTTTAGATGCTTAAAAATAAGATTGAAATAAAGTAAATCTATAGGGATCCTGCAGTCTTTGAAAATGAAACTAGTGATGGCATTACTCTGTCCAAATCAACATATCTACATATAAGCTAGTTTTCTGGGCTTTCCCTGTAGTCAGCACAAAAAATCAATTCTAGGTTGTCATTCCTCTTAGATGAATCATGTTCCAGAAGTGCCCATTTCACTCCATTGACCCTCTGAGGTTCCTACCTAAGACATAGATGTTCAGACTGTAAGCCATCTAGGTGAACTGCATCTTACCCTCGGTGCCTGCTTGCATCTCTCAATGTAAAAGAAAATCTACAAATCATCCCACTGTGTTTATAGATTCTTAAGTTCTGACTTAATGTACTTAGCAAAAGTTGTTGCTACCCTCCAGCTTCCCCAGTTAGATTACTATCTGAATCAGTACAGTGATATTCAAGGTTTAAAATTTATTACAGCACCAAGTAAACACATTCTTGACAACAAATATTGCAAAACCCATTCTTTTCTAGCAGGCTGCTGCCATTCATATGTAAAAGGGCATACTGTGTTATTAAAAATATAAATCCCAAATGAAAGCCACAAATTGGAAAAGAAGCCTATAAAATAAAAGCGCATCATGTTTTATCTGGTTTTGAAATATGGCCAGACTAAACCATTAAATGGGGATCTTGTTGCACAAAGTCTGCAGAATTCAACCACGAAGCCACTACACCAAGAATGTTGTGCCAAACAAAACATATCAAGACTAGTTATGCTCAATAAAATCTCTAAATCAAATGAATGTTCTTCATGGTTAGAACACTTCCTGATGTCAGGGAAAATACATGTGAGTTTGCTTAGATATGGGAAAGTCTTTTGGTGTCAATGTATTCATAAAAAAAAAAAAAAAAGTCCAAATTCAAAATAGAAAATAAGAAAGGCCAGGCAATTCTTTATCCTGATTAGAAGATTTTAATGGGTAAATTTGTATCAACCAAGGTATGCATGGGATTACTGTATTTTATATATATATAAAATATACTGTATTGGGCCCAGAATCTCCTTCATTTCTGATGGAACTTTGTGGTAGGTTGACACTGGCTGGATGCCAGGTGCCCACCAAAGCTGCTCTATCACTCCCCCTCCTCAGCGATAAGGACAGTTTAATAAAGTGATAGCAAAGGTTGCACACAAAAGCAAAGAAAAACAATTGATGTTATTCTCTACTTCGAATTAGCAGGCAATGTCTAGCCACTTCCTGGGAAGCAGGGCTTCAGTAGGCATAGTTGTTGCTCCGGAAGACAAAAATACCCCCCTTCCATCTCCCTTTACTTACCTTTTATATCTGAGCTGACATCATATGATGTGGAATATATGGAATATATGTTTCGTTAGTTTAGGTCAGCTGTCCTGGTTATGTCCCCTCCCAAGATCTTGCCCAGCCCCAGTCTGCCTTTGACGGGGACAAAAATGTTGGAGAGACAGCCTTGATGCTGTGTGAGCACTGCTCAGCAGTAGCCAAAACACTGGTGTGTTATCAACACCTTTCTACCTACCAATACAGAGCACAGCACTACGAGGGCTGCTACGGGGACAATTAACTCCATCTCAGCCAGACCCAATGCAAACTTGGAGGCAGGGATGTAGGAATTATGAGCAGTGAGACTGAATAGTTTGTGTGAATATACATATATGTATGTGTAAGGTTTGGGGAGAAGCCATATAGGCTCAGACTTGAGAAAGGAGTCAGGCAATCTTCACATGCCATGACCTATAGCACAAGTACATTGTATGTTTTCAAAAGTCAAGCATTTGCTACTTCTCCAATAAAAACACATGTAACTGAGAGTGCAAGAAAACTATTTTATAGGTATAACTCTGTGGTGGGTTGAGCCTGGCCAGCAGCCAAGCACCCACACAGCTGCTCAGTCACTCCCTCCTGCCCAGAAGGACAGAGGAGACAACAGGAAAAGCAAAAGCAAAAAAAAACTCATGGGTTGAGAAAAAGACAGTTTAGTAAATGAAGCAAAGACAAAAAACAAGTGAACGCAAAGGTAATCAATCCCCACCTGGAACAGCCACCCTGGAAAACATAAAAACCCCAAACAACACTTTCTCCTGCTACACTAGCTTTATTGCTGAGCATGACATTACATGGTATGGAATATCCCTTTGGTCAATTTGTGTCAGCTGTCCTGGCTGCGTCCTTTTCCAGTTTCTTGCCTGATCTCAGCCTACTCACTGTGGGGTTGGACAGAGTGGGAAAAAGGGAAAGCCTTGACACTGCGCAAGGACTATGTAGTAATAGACAAAACATTGGTGTGTTACCAACATTGTTTTAGTCACAAATCCAAAATACAGCACCATACTGTCTGCTAACAAGAAAGTTAACTCCATTCCAGCCAGACCCAGTACAAACAATGAAACAGTTAAATAGCAGAATATGTAATGTATTCAAATAATTTCTCTCTATAGTAACTATAGCCAGTTGCATTGCTTTTATCAGCAATCATTACTATGTGTCATATGATACGCTTCACTCAAAAGAACTCTTTTCTTCAGTGCATTCCAGTTTCTCTATAGATTCAATCCCAGAAAAAACTTATTCAAAATATTGCTTTGTGATACATAAGCCTTTATCGGTCTGGTTCAAGGGTTTCTGCCACTTACCTAAACTGTAATGAATAAAAGAATGTATTACATTAAGTGCTGTATCTGTTGTTCCTTGGTCTGCTTCAGAAACACAGTAAGAGAGTAACATTGTCCTCATTCGGAGAGGAAACAGATCTCATTATTCACCTCCTTGTAAAATTCCTATTCCTGGCAGTCAGATAGCTGACCTTCCTACCTAAGCAAGGTGTTAAAATGGTTAACAGACTTGTCGAAAGTGACTGGTAAGAGAAAGCCTATGCTTAACATAATCCTCTTCAGAAAGCTATTTGCTTTTCTAGCCACAGTTATCAAGGTTGTTGTGTCAAATCAGGTTCTTGATTATCTTTGCGTAGTTTCATGCATCATCACAGGTCCAATAAAGTGATGATAAAATAGCTTTGTTAAACAAAATTAATTTTATTGGACATTTCATTCCCCACCCACCCGCCCTGCCAACCTAACACACACATGCTATACTGACTTAACTATTTAGAAATCACAGACTTTGTGGGTGATTACATTTTCAGTTTGGGAAAGAAATAATAAAAGACTGACTGCAGTTTTTAAATGATTGTGCTTGATTCTATAACCAGCCCTTTTAAATTTCTCATAGGAGTATTCTTACTGAACCCAATAAGCTTTCATAGGCAAGAATTTGGAAGACCAGACTTTACTAGGTGAATAGTGTTTACATGCACAGTACAAAGATCTATTAGAAATACTTAAAAATCTTCAAGGAGCTAGTGGCCAAAACACACTAAATTTTACAAGCATCTATGAAATAAAGACTACTACCCTATTTTATGGATGAAACTGCTGCCAAGCAAGGAGATCAAGCTGGTTTATTCAAGCTAAATTTAATGGTATGGCGGTGAACATTTACCATCCTCAGCCAGACTATTATGAAAAAGGCTGGTATAGCATTTGTATGTATGAAAACCTGAAGAAATGTAATAGCCTGAGGAACATCTCTCATGTCTTTCTCAAGAAAAATGATGAAAAAACTTGTGGGGAATAGCATAATTTCTGCATGGTGTTAGGAACAAAATTCCCACAAGAATTTTAAACTTTTTAGTTTTTTTGCCTTCATCTTGGAATAACAAATAGAAATTATGTAAATGTTTATGAACCAAAAATCTGAAGAAAAAAGATTAGGATCTGATCCATTAAAATTTTCAAATTAGATTCTATTTCTCTGGTTATCCATCCACGTGTTTATGTTTGTTATTTATGATGTTTTCTCAACAAATGGTCATTTTGACCTGAAATTCAAAATATTTTCTGAGGAAATCTGTGGTCAAATTTCTACAAAAAATTTTCAGATTCAAAATGAAAATGATATAGTGAGGAGGAAAAATCCTCTATTTTAATGTATATCCAATTTTGTCCATCAAAGGCTTGCAATGGACATTTCATCAATGGCCTGATGAAGGCTGCTGCATTTCACCTGCACCTACTTGCAACAAATGATTTTCTGTGAGCATAGATTATAAAAGTTCTTCAGAGTTTAGTAAAAATCATACAGTTGTAAGCATATCTTATTATATCTGCAAACCTCATAAACAAAACTGTTCTGCAAGGCCAGTTTCTGGGATTCATTAAATTAGTCATACACATAGTTTGCACAAGACACACAGAACCTTCATGTAAATTAATGGAGTATGTTTTTAAAATACTTTACAAAAAAATAAATTTAATTTGAAAATAATCTCTGTAAGCATTCCATGCACAGTTAAGTAATGAAGTATATCAGACAGCTCTTCAAGGAAGACTCATTAGAAAAAGTGATGGACATAACTGGCTGGAATGCCTCTGTTTCCAGAACATTACAAGCCACAAAATTCTGTAACTAGTTACTAATTCTACAAACAAAGTCTATTTTAGATTGTCCATGTCAAATGCTGGTTTGCTTTAATCCATAGAAAATATCATAGCTGAGGTTAAGGATTTATTCTGCAGTTACCATTCTGAGAAAAAAAAAAAATTCAGAAAGCAACATGAATTAATGTTTTCCTGATAAACTTCAATGTATATTCTGACATCTTAAGCTTGTCCTTGCCTCTACTTGCATTCTACCAGAGGAAAAAAAATAGTCCAGAAAAGTTATTTCATTTTATTTGCTGCTTCTCAAAAATCAGGAGAGGTAAAGCAATATTGGTAATAAATTAATTTTTCCTGAGGTATACAGATGCATTTAGTGGCTCTCATGTAGTCCTAGACAACCAGAAAACTAGCAGAAATGAAACGCTTGGACTTGTTGTTATCTCCCTTTTATATGTGGAGGAGAAATAATTCAAATTACTTCCAGTAGGAAGAATTGCTTGCACATTTTCCTGCAAACTTCCATCACTCTGTTTGAGGTGGCATTGTGATCTAATTCATCATTTGGTCATAACTTCACCATCTCTTGGCGCTATATTCTAAAGCTTAAATGACTGTGATATTTCCTTTGATTCCTGAGTGAAGGCAATTATGTGTAAATCAGCCCTCTAAGGAATCCATAGATATTGCAGTGTTTTAAAATCCAGTTCTTGTCCCATTATTCCAATGCAATAACTTCCCTGCTGTTACTTTAAACATTGTAAATAATTTCAGTTCTTTTATAGTAATTGGAAACTTATGCAATTTTGTGGCTTAATATTGCATATGTAAATATAGGCTAATTGAAATTGCCAACTAATAAATGTTCCTAATATAATATTCATAAACCCAGGATATTTCATACAAATATTTGGTTGCATATGAGACATCTGAATTAAATTTTGCTTTGAATTAAATGAAAAATAAAGGTGCTTTCTTTTTATTGCATTAGCCTTAAAATGTCATACTAGACATTGGAAAAGTGAATGAATTTGCACAGCAAGATTAAGGCAACTATGAATATCAGAACACACATAATCATATTGCTCTTCTTCAGTCTTATTAACAATTTGTACTATAAAAAAAATTATCTCTGGATAAGAGACTGCAACGGTTGGTAGTTAGAGGCAAAACACAATCATGTTTTTCCTGTCAATGTTCCTGAAAATATCTCTATTTCAGTATATATCTGTTGCGTTGAAAGTTAAGTCCTCAGCTTTCTTGTGGTATATTGCTGCTTACAGCTTCTAAAAGGCAGCAGGTGTGACACAGGACTAGTAAATTTGCTAGTCAAAATAGGAATTATTTTAAAATAAGAACATAACCTCATGAAAATGTAAGCCCACTGCACTCTGTTTTTATACTGTATGCTTTGTAAGAAACGTTGTTGCACAGCAACCATCAGGCAGCTTTACCACTAAGCTAAAAATGCCACTAACACTCTGAACACTAAATGTGCACCAACACTTCAGGCAGCCTTTTTGCCATTGCCTGAAGGATGTGTGTGGATAACTGCCTGTGTTCTTCTTCGCACCGATGGCCCCAGGTGATAAAGGTCAGGCAGACTTTCCCCAAAAGTACTAGCTGAAATATCTGGACTAATAAGACATTAAACCAGACTGCTGAAATGGTGAATTTCAGTGCAGGGGCCGGGGGGGGGGGGGGGGGGGGGAGGGGGGGGGGGGGGGGAGATAAAAAAAAAATTTTTAAAAAACCCAAAAGTATAAAGAGTAGTAATATTTGTGTCAATAGGGTGCTAATTCTAAAGCAGAATGACAGCTGTGATGTAACTTTATATATAGTTCCCCTGCTGTTGCTCACATCACAGTAGCCTGCTAATGTATAAAAGGGTGATGGAGTTTGTGCAGTATTAATATAATTATGAAAAAAAAAGAAAATGTCCTGCTGCTGATCTTGAAAGCACACAGACATCTGTGAACCAAGAGCTCTTGGTTTTATAAAAACTCTCGGTGTCCTATGAATGGGTCGCACTATTTGGTGGGTAGGTACTTTTGGGAAATCAGCCTTTGGCGTCTGCACTGGGAGGTGCAACGTGGCTGTCTGTGAATTTGCAATAGCATAATACTTCTTCTGGCTATACACCCACCAGCATTTCCTGTCCATAGCCATCGACAAAGTGGCGAAGAAGTTGTAGATGATTTCTCTTTTCTGTGAGACACTTTCCATGTCTGAATTCTCTGAATTGGAAGTGTTGCTGGCTCTCAGGCCACAGAGAAAATTAGCCTTACATCTGTATGGATGTGAGGGTTGTGTCTGTGTACACAAACCTTTTTCACGTCTGTTTTCCCAAATAGCCTGACTTTATTCTTAATGCACATGGCTTTGAGATATCAGCAATCTGCCAAAAGCTGAAGACTTGGCCAGGGCAACTTTGGTTAGCAAATTGGTCAGCATGTGTTTCCAATATGTATGCTATTGGCTTAATTAGGTTTAATTAACAAGTGTTTATGTCTGTTGTAGGGGACAATGGCTATCTAGTGAAGGCTTATTTATTGACAACATATGGCATTCTGGTGAATGATTGCCAGAATAACTGCAATGAAGCATTTAAAAGAACTTGTTCAGTTCAGACTTTTGGAATACTAAAAATGTTTTTCAGGTGTCTGCATAGTCCAGGAGATACCTCTTATCTCATTTCTCTGGAAATGGACCTGGTGCTCCTTTCAGCACCTTATGACCTAAGGGGATGGGAGGTGGGAAGAAACTGTCATAGTATTAAACGATTTAAGCAAAAACTTACATATAAAACAAGAGAGGTGCCAGAAAGCATAACTAATAATATTATTTTTTAAAAATTAATAAATTCCTTCTTGATATCCTAACATGGTTATGTACACCCTAGACTTTATGGTGATAACCAAAGAAGTAGGATCTCCCTTTCAAATGACCCTGAAATTTAGCATTAACTTTAAGTAACTTGTAAAGTAGGTCACAATTAGAAATGTATACTGCTCATGGACACTATACGAGGACAGATGCTAACTCTAGTTAAAAAGGTTTGCCTCTAAGTTTTATCTAAAAAAATCAAAAGGCACATCCCACATGATAACAGACACTGGTCTAAGCAAATACATATTTTGTAATATAATGCTTTTTAATGGGATTGGCCAGTAAAAGCACCAAGTTCAGAACAATATTTTGCCACTAAAGTTAATCTTCTGATCCAGCATTGATGCTGACTGCATTTCTGTCTGAATTTTAGCTAGGAACTCATTGGCAGTTTAACTGCCTCAGAATAAAAATCTTTATTATTTCATGGAATTATCTTGAATTTTGCTGGAAACAATGAATTCTTGCTCTCAGGCCTGTACTTGCAAACCAGCAATGGAAAAAGAGTCACACCAGTTCTGGCACCCCTGTGGCATAAAGCGGCATGTATACTGAATTTACAGGTTTCTGAGGAGGTTGCCTTATAAATGGAAATTTCCAGGAGCAATTCTTAATTCTGGAGTAGTCTTACTGTCGGCCACATCCCCAATATTACTGAGAGGACTCCACACCATGCCCTTCCTCACCCGTCACAGAAAGCGAGATACATCTCTTGTCGATAGGCAGCTCCCACAGCTCCTCTCTCCCTGGATTGGCAAAGTATGTGCTATTGATTCCCTCTCCTATACTTACATATTTTCTTTTTTGTCCCCTTAAACAGTTCTTTCAGAATTGCTCTTTGACTTTGCTTCACAAATCCAGGATTTTGCAGTTCATATTTCCTAGAAATAAAGAAAAAGTCTTCAAGAATTTTTTTAACAGAAACATCCTTGCCCTTCATGGAGTCAATGCTATTTTACACATAAAAATATGCAAGTGGCATAAACACTTGTTGGAATATAAGAAAGCAGATACTTAAAGATAGTTTTTGGTTGTAAGAGGAAGGAGGATGATTATTGCTGTTTTGCCAGGTTAGCAGTCAGATTCACTTCGCAGCTGTATTCATACAGTTGCCTATAATTTTTTCCTCTCAGATCAATATTGGTGTTCCTATATGTTTTATACTTAGCTACATTGGGCAGCTCCCATACACATACAGCAGCCTTTACCTGTGGAGTTTAACTAATATCCCACAGTATAAAATTATAACACATATGACAAAGTACTTCAGATAACCAGCAACTATCTCTAGGAGGGAATTAATGAATACAAATTGGGGGGGGGGGGGGGGGGGGATGCTTTTTTTTTAAATTGTAAGCTCCTTCCTTTCTTTTTACAGAACATAATACACAAAAATCCTAGAGTAGATGAACCTAGTACTATGGTCTACTTCAAAGTAAATGTTTATCTTTTTTTTCTGCCCCCTCTTTACATTGTTTCTCTACTTTACAGATAATCCCACTAAAACTAGAGCAGCTATTTAAAAATAATAGCTTCATTCAACACA
Source organism: Haliaeetus leucocephalus (assembly GCF_000737465.1). Taxonomy (NCBI): domain Eukaryota; kingdom Metazoa; phylum Chordata; class Aves; order Accipitriformes; family Accipitridae; genus Haliaeetus; species Haliaeetus leucocephalus. The sequence continues at coordinate 5,188,224 of NW_010972687.1, read as the reverse complement.
AGGAATGGCAACAAAACTGACTCAGTATATTTAATTATAATCTACCATAGTGTTATGCCATTGCCAAGAGCTAAACATTATCAAATACTGAAATGTATTTGCAAGTGACAAATAAGATACATCAATTTTAAGGGACTGCATTGTTCAGGGGTGTGGCAATAGGACACACAGACCACGAGTTTAAAGATCGTTGGTTCAAGTGTGGACAAAGACAGTCATGGAATCAGAAGTCCTATGTGATTACTTCTGTGAAAGTATTTTATCAGTATGTCATTTATAAAAAGATGTCACAAAACCTCTAAATCATTGAAATTTAGCCAAGGCTAGCTAAAAACAGATGGCATTTCAGTTTCTTGTTCTGAGAAAAGACTATAAAATAGTCAGAGTGGGTAAAAGCTCACAGAACTATTTTTTTATAATGCTGGCAATATGTTTTCAAGAGGAAAAGGGAGGAACTATTTTCCACTAATTGAAATGCTATTACTCATACACAGTATGTAGGACAGAGTTGATTTTAAAACTATCACAGGCCTTCAGTGCCTTGGGAGCTAATGATTCACATGAAGTTTACATATTCAGGACAAATGCAGCCCTGATATAACCCATAGAAAAGAGTGACATTATACCTCTTACACCAGGTTTTATTTCAGTATGTACTTCCTTGTTTTAATAAGCAGACCTGCTGCTTGATTGATATTACAGTCATAAAAAAATAAAGAAGCACATTAAGAAAGTTAAAGGATATTTTTTGAGGGAGAGTATTTTTGTCATTACCTTTGTAATTGGGCCGCCACAGTTATCATTATTACTGAAATACTGGAAGACTTGAGGCACCATTTTGTACCCAGAAAATGTGGACATTAGACAGGTTTCCTTGTCAAAGTTTTATCTGGAAGCTCATAACCAAATACATTTTCAAAATAACTGTTTAATAGTAATGTGGTAGACAGGAACAGTTCAACAGTTCTGTTACAACAGCATGTTTTTTTGATCAGATGCTATGCAATCTAGAAAAGTCCTATAAAATATATTCTTATTTGTGGAAGGGCAAAAGATACCTTCTGAGAAGTGCTGTTATGGTTATGAATTGGTATTTCATCAGAAGATGCAGAAATACTTTGGGAGGTTGAATGGTACCTAAGATGTTTTTTTTTAGTCCACTCCAACGAAGGCGAGGTAAAATAAAATACATACAAAAGTTATACTTGAAAGCAACATTGCAGCAACATTAAAGTGGAAAATCTGGTTGTCCGAAAAGTCAAGAAACTCCAGGACAGGTTTCTCATTGTAAGCATGACGGTGTTGCTCATCACTTCTGAAGTTTATGACTGTTTTCATTATTTATAAGTGCCTAATATACACACTGAGTGTAGTCTCATAACTTAAAGTTTGATAAGAAAAAAAACGTGTTCCTTCCTACCTTATAACTTGCTGAACAAGGTGTCACACAGGCCTTTTAGGTATGCTGGAGCAAAGACGGAAAAAAAGAAAGTATCCTCACATGAGAATAGCTTTGAATTCTTCAGGCTGAACCCTTTCCTGGGGGAGAACTGTGGCGACTGGCACTCAACTGTAACAGGGTGCTATGCTGGAAAAACAGGAGTGAAATTCCACTCTTTTTCTCTCCCCTCTATTCCTCCAATCCACTTAAGAGTCTCTGCCTTGCCCAACTGTCAAAAGAAAAGGCTAATGCCCTGGGCTGAGGGTGTAGGTGCTCCTTGTGAGAAATATCTTCCTGCAGTCCCAAGTCTAAAGGATGGACCGAGATAGAAATTAAGACATCGACTATCCTGAAATTTCCCTGCATCCTAGTTCTGGCAGCTCTGTCTTCTATCCAGGGCTCTCAAGGGACCTCACCCTTCACATGCATTGTACCAGTAGCCTGAATGCATAACACAAATCTGCACATTCACCATGGAATACGAGGGATAAGTGCCTAAAAACAAGGGTTGTCAAAAATCTTAAATCCCTGCATGGACCAGGGCCTCAGCTCATGGGCTGACCATGTCCGTACCCAAGTCAACAAAGGATCAAGCTGCACTACAAGTAAGGCTTCAGTTTTACTTGAAATGGGGGAAAGTGTAACTAAAAAATATTGGAATGATTTTTTTAACCCAGAAGGCTCTTTAAACCATTCTCCTTCCTACATTCTTCAAAATCCCTATAACCGTGGCCTTCATCTTAATACCAAGCATGACACAGAACCAAGATTAGCCTTGTCATAGTGAAAAATAACCATCTGGCAGTCCTGGTACAGTATAACAGTGTACTACTTTGAAAAGAAACAGCGCATTTTAATTATGTACAATTAGTCTCATATGTAATACTGTTACTGTGTTTAAAAAGAACTTTAATTGTTGTCACTTTCCCTAGGAGGATCAATGACATTTTTCTATAAAAAAGTGGGTGGTGACAAAATTGGAGGGGTGTGTGCAACGAAATTTAAATTTTGTCCTTCTGTTCAAAAGTCTCCTTGCCTGCAGAAAATTATAAAAAATATCTAGTATCTGCCAGAAATTCAATCCCAGGTGTCAGCTTTCTGCCTCAGAGCAGTATTTCCATTTGCCACTCCTCTTCTGAACATGTCATGCAGCAAGGCAAGCACTGCTGCTGACATGACCCTGATAGGCTGACATACAAACAGAAATGAAAATTATGATGTTCAGTCTCCCACTTATTGCCTGAATGCCCTTATAATGATAGTATTCAGAATGAGTGTTTACTATTTAAAGTGGGTGTTTGCTCTGTATGTCTTGCATAAGACTACCATCACATTTTCTCTAACATAAAGTGACTTTCAAAAGTTGTTTTAAACCCTGAAGAAGCAGGATTAAAATTAGGACACCACTTCTATACACTGACTCAAATCAAAACTAAACAAAAGAAAAATCTCCTTAACAGTCTTAAACTAGTTCTTATAGGCCAAACAATATAAGTGCATAGCTGTGCAGATAAAAAGGAGCTATAGAAAGAATAATTTAGGATATTATTCATCAGATAGTATACTATTTATCAGAAGTTTGACTGTATAGGCCTTGAAATTCCGACACAGCATCTGCTACAGTAAAAGCTGGTGTTAAAAAGCAATGACTTTGAGATGGGCAAAGCTTTAGTCTCCATGCAGTAGCTGACTAACTTTGTAAAATCAGCAAAAGGCAAAGTCAGAACAGACATAAGAATAATTCAGAAGCTCTTTTCCTCTCCTACTTTTTTTCCATCTAGAAATAATTCCATTCCTCCATAAAATTTTTTAAAGATAATCTACTAATTAGGTGATGATTACACACGTGAACATTTTGCCACTGAATGTCATAATATTGGTTCATCTGGACATTAATTGTGTTGTCAATTCAATTAAAGAGCTTACTCAGCATTTATTCCTTACATGCATTTCTGAATTGTCCATGACAGCATAATGCAGAACTTTGGCATGCATTTGTTTTGTGCAGTTCATGGAAAGAAAACATCTTCCAGGAGGGATGAATGTAAAGTGTAATTTCAGACTGTGAGTCTCTGAGGCAGGAAGTGTCTTGTTTTTTTAATTTGTGTTGTGTATATCACAAAGGGATCCCAAGCCTCACCTGGGGTTGCTACAATAAGGAGACGTTAATGATTTTCTGTGAAAGGCACATAGAAGCACAATCATATGAGCATAGATTTTGCAGTTTAAAATGTCTATCATATGTGTAAGAATGCTTTTTTTACAGTATTAAACAACTTCTATTTTTAGAAAAAAACAAGAGAAGACAATAGTCCAGGAACATTGTAATGCCTAAAAAAAATTTCACAACCTCTGTGAATTAAAATATGAGTAATTCCAGTATAAATTAATACAGGCAATTGCAAACCCATGAAAAATGGGTTCCATGTAATAGAAATGGCAAATGTGATGCTCTAGTAATTATCTCCAAACAGAAGCCAGAATTGAGTTGCAATATTTAAAAGAAAAGTATTTAAAAGAATGTAATTAGGAAAAAATATCTAAGGTAAATATGAGGCTCATAAGGAATTTTTTAGTTATTAAATTTGCATTCTAAATTGAATCATCTTCCAGTCTCAAAGCCTTTCTTTTTCTTTAAGTAAATTGAAATTACTTTAAGGATCAATCAAAACTCAATTGTAATATAGCATAATGAAGTCCCATACAATAAAAGTGATACTCAGAACTGAAAGACGCATGTGGGCATTTTTGTTTGTTTAACTATTAAATACAGAATTCTCAAAGCAGACAGTTTAATCTTACAATTCATGCAAGGATATTTTTATGATATGGCACACGTGGAAACAGGGGACTGGACTCAGTGATGAGGCATTTCCTTTCTGCCATATTCCCTTACCAACCTTTCTCATTTCCCTTAGTACCAGCAACACTTCTCCACTGCCCCTCCTCCTCTTCCTCCTCTTCCTCCTCCTCTTCCCTCTTCCTTTTTCTCTTCCTCTTCCTTCTTCTCATCTTCTTCCTCACTCCGCTCATCCTCTGTAGTGAGTCTTGACACAGCTGTTTTAGTGGTGGAGAGCACAGGCAGAGAATAAACGTGTCCCTACTCTTTTGTGCTGGCAGTGTGGTTACCAGCCTGCCAGACTGTAAGACTTCAAGAAAATGTCATTAGCCACCTGCTTTTACACGCTCCAGAACATATATCTACACCTACATCTATATTTTTCAGAAGTAAAATAGATACAAAGAATATAAACAGGGAGGTGTTATTACTAATAAAAGGCTTTGAGCAGTAAGGAAGTTAATTCACTTCCTATGAGGGCAGGGTTTTTTAAAAACAGTGTTTACTCATAGAAGTGGATTACTGGGAATGAGAGACAGGCAATTGTTTCTTTCAGTGGTAAACATGAATTACTACTTTGTTTCCAAAGGAGTTTCACACGCCCTCTAAAAGCCAAACAGCATGTAAGGTGAAATCCAAGATTGGAAAGATAGAAAAGTTGGTTGTTGATTTTAAGCTTAGTGAAGAAGACAAAGAGACAACAGAGCCATGTGCTGGCATCAGGCATGCACGACACAGGAACATTAGTCATGTAAACAAGGGAAACTGAGAGGATTAATAAGATAAATTATAGCCTAGTTATCACTACCTGAAAATCTGAAACAAAATATTCTATTTAAACAGCACATTACACATTCCACAAACAAAGGATAAAAGTTGATAGTCTAGCTAATAGAACAGATCCTTACAGCTGAGTTGCTGGTTAAAAAGGAATGGAGTCCATGCTCCTGGTTTTGCAGTGGCATACATCTGCCTGCTTGCCTACTGATGGACACTTCTCTTTTAAGTGAAATATAATCACTTCCCATGCACCAACCAAGAATTTGGGCCAGAATTTTCAGGCACTAAACCTCCAAAGAAGCTATTTTACAATTTAAACTCACCATGATATGATTTATTAATTGTTGAAATCAGTTGAACCGGATTACCAGAGATTTGTGCTTGCTTCCTTATCAAACTAGTGCTGATATGTAATATGGAATGTGTTAACATTAGTCCATAATACGTACAATTAAAGTTTAATCTTTTTCATCTAAATAGCTTCTGTCAATGTTTGAAAACTACCTTATATGTACTGTATCTGCTTTAACCTACTGAAGGCCTGATTCCTCAGTGGTTACTTAGTACAGTATTCTGTCACTAACTGTGG
>NW_010972687.1:5182084-5182539 GCF_000737465.1 Haliaeetus leucocephalus | reverse complement strand
AATAAAGGGGGGTGAAAGATGATGTTTAGTGCTTACATTGTTGAAATTAGCTGAGGTAGAGACAGTCCTTGATAAGAAGAGCTGGTCCCAAGAACCAGCCAATGAGGTAAAGACAGTCCTTGATAAGAAGCAGGAGCAGGCCCCAAGAGCCAGCTAAGACTGGTCTTGCGGCTTGGGTGAATACCAAGAAATCACTGAGCCTGCGCAAGGAAAAAGGTTACTAGCGGTGACGAAGAGGAGTCATCTATCTTCATCTCTGCGACCACCAGATGACCACCATAAAGAGGCCCTGCGCAGGCACAGTTGGGAGGGGACTATGAAAATGACCTCTTGGAGCTAATTTTAATATGGAGTGGGGATAGGTCATGCATATGTATAGGCGTATTGTGAATATGTAATACCTGACTGTATAAACTTGAGGCGAACTGGCGAGTCGGGCGCACACGACTTTGGTG
>NW_010972687.1:5181422-5182000 GCF_000737465.1 Haliaeetus leucocephalus | reverse complement strand
GTGGCAGGCATGGAATTAATCCAGAGAGGAAAACGAATAGGTTTTCTTTCCATGGAGATACCTACAAAAGGACACTCTGAGGGAAGGAATTCCACTGGAAGCCTTTTGCAGAGATTCTGTTAATCATTGACTGAGAGAAATGAATATTGAACAGAACATAAATTTTGTTCTCACCTTTTTTTGTGTGTGTTTTAGGAAGTATTTTGTGGAATATTTTGTCACAAAGTGTGCAACACACTCTCGTTTCAAGGGAAAGATGCACCTTAAGCTCCATAGATCAAGGAATCTTAGCCACAAACTGGAAATTCTGTTTTTCACCTAGCTTGAACTTCTGCATAACATTTTGCCCCACCCAGCAGTAATCCTGGACTACCTGTCTGCCTGGCATCCACTCGCTCAACCTTAGAACAGAGACAACATGTTCTCACAGAATCTTTTTATTTTGCAGAATCAGCATTTTTAGATTAAATGCTGTTCCACTGGAAGTTTTCTAGTGAGCTCTAAAAGCAGTAGAACCATAGAATAGAATCATAGAGTCATTTAGGTTGGAAAAGACCTTTAAGATCATCAAGTCCAAC
>NW_010972687.1:5180408-5180953 GCF_000737465.1 Haliaeetus leucocephalus | reverse complement strand
CCACCTCCTTTTCTGCCTTAAGGGCTTTCAACATTTCCAGCACCAATCTCCACGTAGCAGAGATTTTCTGAGCCTTCACATCCCCACACGATACAAAGTCCCAAATTACTTTTCCCATTCCTTCCCAATTTTTAACTTCAAAGACTTCTACATTCGAAGTGGGGGCACCATGGTCCTTAAGCCACTTCAGCATCATACGTAAAGTATTTGAATCATACTTAACCCCTCTCACGGAGAGGATATGCGAAAGCATTCATATAATTGCCCCTTCTTCCACAGACATCTGGGCACCCATTTTACTCTTTCTAGCTGCTCACCTTACTTCCAAACGAGCAGGGTGACTGATCTCCCGGGAGAAGGTTGTCCGCTCAGTCCAGCTGGCTAGACGATCGTTCGGCTAGAGTCTCCTCTGGACGCACCTCCAGCAATTCCAGTGTTTTCTCGGCCTGCAATCACGTCGGGGTCACCATTTGAGGAGACTGAAGTAGACGGACGCCTGTAATCTTGAAAGCATACGACAGACGACCCTTTATTGCTAAAACACA
>NW_010972687.1:5163117-5179628 GCF_000737465.1 Haliaeetus leucocephalus | reverse complement strand
CCCTAAGCCTGTAGCGCTGCATGGGGTTGTTGTGACCCAAGTGCAGGACCTGGCACTTGGCCTTGTTGAACTTCATACAATTGGCCTTGGCCCATCAATCCAGCCTGTCCAGATCTCTCCGTAGACCCTTCCTGCCCTTGAGCAGATCAACCCTCCCTCCCAACTTGGTGTCATCTGCAAACTTACTGAGGGTGCACCCAATCCCCTTGCCCAGTAGTTCTAATCTCACAGATCTACCACAAGAAACCAAGGTTATTTGTCTGCAGGCCATGTGCCTGAGTGCAGGCTCTGTGGCTTCATGCTGCTCCTAAATTCCCCAGAAGTATGAGCAGCTTCTCCATTACTTTTTATTTTGTTGTTACACCAGAAACTTTACTGTTGCATTTCTTCTTTTTCAGGCCTGCCCGCACAGTCTGTCTTTGGGACTTGCTTGCCCTCTCTGTACAAACCCTTCTAAGTCTTCTTAAGGGGGTCCTTCCACCTAACAGGCAAGGCCTACAGAAATGGAAGCCATGTGCCTCACCTTGCCCAGTCAGCAACCAAATATCTATGGATTTTAGGAATGCATTTTATTTTGTATAGCCCCCTTTCTTGACTGCTTTGAAATTCTTACAGGGGTCTGCCTCCTAGGGGCCTGAAACAGGGAAGTATGATTACTGAAGAGTCCTGCAGAAGTGGGATCCTTTATAGGACCACCCAGATGCTGCTTTAGGTTCTTAGTGGGTGAATAGTTATATAGCATTTTTTATGGTCTTCTGGAATCCTATACATATTAGCAGGCAAAACCAACTGTTACAGAAAGGGACATAACACTATGGTAAAACCCCTTCTTCAGTGATTAGAGTCTAGAGACTCTATCAGTATGACAGAAGATACATCTGGTGACATATTGGAATAAAGTGATGTTTTCACTTGCCAAAGTTATTTAACTCGCTTTTAAATTTATAGACTCCCAAGGGCATCTGTCATTCTGAGTCAGACAGAATACATCATGCTACAAAACAAACATGGTGTGCTATCTCATAAATACCTTAATTTACTCTTTCTTTTGTCACTTCTTAAAGCTTTGCTCCTCTCATAGTAAGAAAAAAAAGGAGGGGTTTTTTTCAAGGTTAAAGGAAGTGGCTCTTCTTTTCAACTGGAAGCCTTAAATAGTGGCAAAAAGTCCTTCAAGGAGATATGGAAGATATGGAAGTAACCTGTGCTTCCAAACAAAATATTTATTTCCAGAAGACTTAGCCCATGAAAGGCTATAGATCTTTCAACAGTTAATGCCCTTCTTGGGCTACTGCATACCAAAAGTTGTGACTTTTCAGTGCTAGTAAGTCCTTCCTGGGTATTTCTACATATTGATGTGTAGCAATGATGCTTGCATGGAACAAACACCAAATGACTCAAAGGGAACATCAAAATTTCTGAAAAGTTTACCTGATCATTTTAATTAAAAAATTATTTGCCTTTAGGAAAAATGATATTTTTAAATGTAAGTTTTAAATTGTAAGTGCATTCAACCCCATAATGTACAAATCTGCTGATTGGTAGGTATAGTGGGAATAAGTTATAAAGAAGCAATGACATTACATTAAAAGATGCAGAAATTGAATGTCTCTTCTTTCAAGCAATTTGGATGCACCTGCATTTCTATTACAAGGCATTGGTTTTTTATAAAAAGAACCAAAATAGTTGATTTCTGAAGGACAAGGAAGTAAACTTAAAGTAATAGCAGTAATATGCCAGGAAGTGCAGTCAAGGTCATTGAATACTGAAAGCTATGACCATTTGTTGATTGATCTACTAATTCCAGTTGAGGGTACTATAAAAATGTAGGTCTCAGTCCTGAGGAAATCTCATCCATGATTGACAGAGAGGTATTTTTTCCCATTAGAAAGAGTCAGACTTCCTTGAGGACAGACTAGCTCTTTGCTTTTCCTTACTATGCTGGATTTCAGATGTGAGAATCTAAATTAAAAAGGACACCTGGTAGAGGTTCGAAACAGTGTCTTGGTAGATAGAGAATTGTAGAATTGAAAGATAATTGAGTCTGACTTCTACCACATAACAGCAACTCAGAGCCATTAGATTTCTTTCTTATTTAAGCAAGGCTTATCAATTCCCACTAAGCTTCATTCATAGGTTTGAGAAACCTGAGTCAATGCTTGTAAAATGGATAATAATAAAAAAAATATTCTAGACATTGCCTTTGTTAAATAATGCAGGGCCTGAACAACAGCATAAAGAGAATCATACCCACTTTAAATGAACTTTATTATTTCAAATATACATATAAACCTCTAGGAATGCCTGTGACTTGCTGTTTCTGAGGAAGTGCAACATATATTTGATTTAAAACATAGATTGATTTTTCATACTTTCTATAATTTTTGTCGTTTAAAAGAGAGCTTTTTAGTACACATAAACCAAACCATGCACTCTGTATAGAAATGTCTGCTTATATTCCCCAAATTGCTCTGACTTCCCACAAAAGACTGTTTTAAAGTTCTTTTTGGCTAAAGATTGGGAGAAACTCCACCAGAAAGAAAACATGGCTTAAGACCACACATTATCAATGTAGCATGGAGTTGCTAGCATGAAATCTGTGTGTCTGCTGATGTGGCTCCTTCCTTTTGCAGTTACCTCAGCTCTGTTAGATCTAGATATATAAGAGCACAAAGATGTCATCCATGATGCCTGGAGTTCTTTCTTCTCATATTAGCTTTGTTGCTGTATCTCTGGGTACATCAGCTGTCTTTTACTATTTCTTCACTTGCACCTTTTTTCTGTCTTCAATTTCTGCCTAAAATCTCAAACGAAATATTTGATGAAAACAAACAAACAAATAAAAACCAAAAGGAAAAGAAGTGAGGTATCTACATGACCATATCTGACTACACACCCAAAATTTTTTAAGAAGTAGAAGAAAATTGTGGCAGTACAGAAGGACCTGTAAAGGACCTTTCCACATCAGAAAGTGTTGTTATGCTGCTATCAAGTCCAAGTATCTGATAACAGCACCCTCTGTGACACAAGGAGAAGGGAACCACAGGCAGTGTTCCTTGAAAAGGAAAGCAGATGCTAGTTTGTTTTGAAAAAGCAAGCTTCTCCTCTTGCTGTTGTATCTACTGGCTACCCTGATATTGGATGGAAAGGTAAGGCAAGGTCTGTAATAGCTTCTGTTGCTCCTCTTTCATGTTGGCACATTATTGTGTTGTGCTGCTGTCATTCTAGTAGTTTGAATTGATCAGTAAAGTAGGGATGCTGTTCCTGTATGTCAGCTACTGTAAATGCCAAACAAAAAATTCAATGTTTTGACCGGGTTTTGTGTTATTTTTTTTTTCCAGTGGAGGTCTGAGTGTGCTCTTTGGAAATTATTTTCATATACAACATCATTACCCAGTCACATTTCTTCAGTTCTTCAAGGTTGTTTTGTGGTTATTCCAGCTAATTCCCCATTGCAATGGGTTGAACTACCTCACCCTTAAGTGAGGGGTACCCTTAAGGGTACCCTTAAGTACCCCTTAACCCTCACAAGTTAAGTCAGTGTACTGCAAAACTACATCCCATCATAAAAGCTTTTTTCCTTGCAGAAAAGCTCAAAGGACTAGTTCCCACCAAACTACCCAGCACGTGGTTGATAACGAGCTCTATGTGAGGTACCATGGACACTGGAAGTAATTGCAAAGCAGGTTCTGAACTGCACCTCTTTACCGTATTTTAGCATGCTTCCTATTCCATTTTAAATCTTCTTTTCCAAAGCTGCTATGAGCATAGACCTATAAATTTTGAAGCAGAATCTTAAATAGGGTTTGTGAAGAACAGTTTGGTCACATGGATTTTTGTTTCTCTTCCCTAAAAGCTCACCTCTGATGACACGAAAGAAAAAAATTAAATATGCATTACTTATTTTTTAGTGTTCTTAACCCTATCCTCTGTTCCTGGTAAAGTTAAAACCTAGGCACTTTGCAAAATACTCCAAAGCAGTTATTAAAAAATACTTTAAAAGAAGTAGTTACTTTTTTAGCTAACATTTTTAAAGTATTCTAATTGCCAAAGATACAGCCCTAAATTTAAATTCTATGTGATTTCTTTTTGGTAAAAAGAAAAATCAAAAGGGATAAAACCCAATCTTACTCATGTGATTGCTTCCCTTTAATAACATTCAACACTTACAATATTGTAACTGGAACACTGGTACTTCATTTCCAAAATACAGACTTCTTCCTTTAAAACTAAAAAGGGAGGTCTTTTAGCAGCAAGCTCTAGCAGGACCTGCAAGTCCTTACTGAAATGAAAACAATCATTAGACACATAACCAGCCCTATCGTCAGCAACAGAAACCCCTCAGTCCTTCAGATACCCATGGATAAAAGGCTGGGTTTACAACAAGCAGGGAAATGGCTGGGCCCGACCTACTTGCAACAAAATGATTAATAACTCCACTTGACTAAATCCTCTTTCTTAAATACTTCTGGCACATGAATATTCAGCAGATTTAAGTACAAGATAAGTTTTAAGTGGTAACACAACAGACTCTTTGATCTACACTGACAAAAACAAAATTTCGAATTAGAATATTTTTAATACACTGAAAAAAATTCTTTGACTAATTTTTTTTTCTTGCTTCACAGAAACATTCACACTTCCCTTAAAGTAAATAGGTTAGACATCAAGCCAAAGATTTTTTCTAATCTGGAATTACAAGATTGGATGAAACAGGGTTTCATAATTGCTGCTGGTTTTACTTTGAAACCTGAGGGTGTTACTTAGCATGTTAAAAAAACAAACAAAAAAAAAACCCAAACAAAAACCCCCACCTAGCAGTGCTTTTGTGTGACCAAACCAACACGACTGTATACATGAAGTAGCACAGGAATTGCACAGTTGACTGGTTCTAGGGTTCCTTCATAAAACCAGAGGAGTACGCCACAGTGGAAGTTGCTGGATTCCGCTAATGAACCACTGACTCTTTCATTTTGTTGTACCGCAGCTGGAGAGCAAGGCATAACTTTTGAGCATGTCCCATTGGAATGCTGTGCAGCCTTGCAAGACACTTCTTTTCCCCCCTCTCACCAGTAGGCAGCAGTAGTAATGCAAACAGGAAATGAGGGAATGGTGCGTGGAACAGAAGTGTCATCTCAGAAAAAGCATCATGTATTCTAAAAACAGTATCTGAGAGTTTTAAATTAACAGAGGAAATATAGACATATCACCATCCCATATGAGCTCTAATATGTCATTCTCCACTATACTGAAATCTCAGTCTGGTACTGAGTACAGCAGACAGTCACTTCTCTCTTGCCTACCAGACCCAGTGTGAACCATACACAAGCTAGCTACATGGTCTCACAGTTTTCCCTTTGTATGCAGCTGAAAGGTACATCTATTCTCATGCTCTCCTTTAACCAGACACAAGGATGAAGATAAGTTCACAGCTTGTTTGCTTCCTATCTATAGATGTAAAATGTCATGTCAGTCTCCATCTAATAAGCTGAAGGACCAAGCATATATATCAGCTAGAATATCCTTTCCACAAGGACACAGTCAAATACTTTTTATAATTTCTTCTGTTCCGCATACATTGATCACAAATCCCAGTGGCTTTCCATCTCCACAATCATGAAACATCTTTTGATTAGCATTGTATTTGCTCGTGTTAACATATAAATGCATGTGAGTGTGCACATGTGTGCATATGGAGGGAGAGAAAAAGTTGAACAACATATTCTCATATTTAAAAATGTGAATGTTAAATCCATTCTGAATGAAGAATATTGCCCCAGAAAAGGACAGATTGGCTTGAAAGGAAAGTGCAAAAATAAAACAAAATAATCTAAAGCACAACTTTGAATCAGTCAATATGGTGGCACTTTTACAGCTGAGTTTGCATTTAATAAAATCATATTCTTTACTAACAAAAGAAAAATATATTCTGTCTTATTTTTGTATAAAACTTTGGGATAAAAAAAGAAACAGCAACTCTTACACTGCAAGAAGAATTTTTCACAATTTTTCATCATGTGATAAAAAGCTAAGGTCTTTTTGACTCTTAACTACAGAATTATCTTAAGGAGCTTTTTTTCTTCTTAAGCTATCAACAGATATTTATGATTTCATTTAAATTATTCTCCAAGTATTGATTTGGTGGTAAAAGCTACATTAATATGTCTGTTTTCACAGATACACACATTTGAAAACAGATGATCTAAATGAAGGTGGTATTCCTTCAGGCAGGCTGTTTGCATTTATCAACATCACTCCAATACTTTCAGTATGTTTTAACACTTTCCCAGGTGCCAGTTGCAGTTTGCCATTTATACTTAGGAACAGAAGGTATAAAATGATGAAAGCAGAAGACAACAGCATTCCCTGGCATCTGATGCTTTAACAGGGACATTTTTAAGCATTCTGTATTCATTTTGAATAATCATTTGGAACAGGGATAGGAAAAAAAAAAAAAAAAGTGATGTTACTTTGGTTTGACTTTCAATTAATCATGGCACGAACTGAAAGTTTTACACTTCTGGATCAGGTTCTCTCTTCCCAACCCTTTGCGTTCACTGAATGGCCTGCCTGGCAATTGAATGGATCACTTGCTACTTTCTGCTGTTGTGTATATATATGTGTATGTGTGTATATATATGTATATTACCAATTTATATGTATGCATGCCTAAATAACTTCTTGATTTACTGAAGAACATCCCTCTCTTTTTTTTCAAAACAATCAAGAAACACAAAATTATACCCTGTATCATGCAAGCTTTAGTATATCATTTAGTATATTCCACACGTAGTGCCCTAAACAGTGCCTCTGAATCTCCATTTTTTCTTAGGTGGTGTAAGAGAAAGATGGGAATAACATTTATACATTTTTGCTATTATTTCACCTGTACAGCATGCTTATAAAATTGTGGTTTTCCAGAAAAATTGGGAAAGCATAACACTCATTTTTTCATTCAAGTAACACTTTAGAAGTGATACATCTTATTCATGAGTGGGCAACTAATAGTCACATACTAGATAGAAAATGGAGTTCAATCAGAGGCTTAAGGCAATACAGTCCCTCTTCCATAAAAGAATAACCTTTCTGACTTGGGCCAGGTGCTACCAGTCTAGCTTTTTTGTAATAGTCTTCCACTCATTAAGAAAATATCTAACTAGGCCCAAGACTTCATGTAATGGTTTCCCAAATGTTTTCAATGAAAAAAAGAATAATCCAGCAAAGCAAATATCTAAAGTAGCACTTAAAAATGAATTAAGCTTTATTTTCCACTGTCTCATGCTTTTCAAATACTTATTACTCAGATAAATGTGTTCTTTGCTTTTACTGGAGATTTACTGTGGAGTTTCAACTTCTTGCAATGATATAACAATGTTCCAGGGGACTGCCAGCATAATAAGCTGATTGATTTGAAGATTTCTATTTTTAAAGTTCCACTACATTCCCACTAGAAGTTAAAAATTCTGTGGAATAAAAAAGAACAAAATAAAAAATGTGATAGAAGGCTATCTAGAGAAAGACATTTTTTTTTCTGAACTCAACAGCTGCTGATAAAATACTTTCTAGTACTGTGTTCCAGATAAACTATACTCTAGCACTTCTCTGTGCAAGTAACAAGTCCCAGATGTCCTTTGCAGGCAAAAGAAGGCAGCATTCATACAGGGCAGCAAAATTATGAGAGAACTTAAAATATGAAAGAGTGGACAAAGAGGGACAAATATTCCCTACAGTAAAATTCTGCAAACTATACACAGCAACATTTCTGCAGTTGCACAGATTTCTTGGGAAGAAAGCTATGTTTCAAAATTAAATTAAGATAGGTGATTCTGGTTGGTTGCTTTTCTCTCTCCTTACATACCCCAAGCAGGAAAACTCAGTGTATCTTAGGACATTCAGTGTATTTTACTAGACATGTCAGGTACCTGAGATGAAATCCTACCCCAACTGAAGTGAATGGGACCTGCTGAATGCATAGAGAAAGATACTTACACAGTTGGTATTCCTATAGTTAGCCCTGTACCTCATGCATTGAAAGTCTGTCATGCTTTATGACCCAGGGAATGGGGACGCACATCAGCTTGATTTATGATATTAAACAAGGTAGGGTGGTGTGTGGGGCAAAGAAAAGGAGACCAGGTTCATGGCTGTGCTGCAGCTGGCAGCTCACATTCAAGGGAAACCATTAGAAGACAACCATCCCAGTGCTATACCCCTTCTTCTGTACAGGACCTGTTCCCCTCCCAGTGCCTTCTGCGAGGTGTCTCACAGCTTGGGATAGAAACAAGTCGGGAAATAGGCTTCCCATTCCTATTGTTTTCAAACACAGGGGCAAAATATGCCAGGCTTTGTTGAGCAATTTGCTTGTGGGAGTTTTGCTCAATTGAGGATTCAGAAGTTGTCTTGTGGTTTGGCTGGCTAGTTCAGAGAGAACCAACTGATATTCAAAAATTATTTAAAAACATGTGTGACATTGTCTGCACCATCTGGCCAGTTCAGTAGAAGCCCTATGTAAACCACTTAAAGAAAACTGGTTTAGAACATGGCCTTTTCTATTTCCATAGTATCTCAGCCTAGGACAGACCTAAAGTTGACATGTGACCTGTGATTTGTTTTTTCTCCCTACTTTTATTTGCTTTTTTTTTTTCCAGTGGAATTGGCAGTCTAAGAGATGAAACTGTACAACCCTCTAATTCAAACTAGAACATGTGGTTTCAAAATAAAAATATCTACTTACTTAAATGACAAATTGTGATAGATGTTCAGGTGTCTATCTATGTTCAGACATACCACAATTTATAAGAAGCACAGGCAAGATCAAGCTCCTAAGAAAAGGATGTAAATAAAAACAAAATTGATGAAGCTTTACCATATTAATTAAATGAATGAAATACCTCCACTCTTTTAGAGGTGTTGCAGTGAAGTAGCTGCCCTTCACTGCAGGTAGTACATTTCTCTTGAAAATTAAATGCCATATTCTGAATTGTTCTGCAAGACTGCAGAACTTGCCATGCAAAATGCATGTAGAAAATATCTCTAAATGCTTACCCACCTCCTCCTTTTGTTAGACAAATATTCCCCAGCTTTGTTGAGCTAAAAGCAAAATCTGGAAAAAAACCCAACAAACCAACAGAAAGAAAAAAAATTAAGTATTGTCGGTATGTTATGACCAATAGAATGTTTTCAGAAAAAGTGCCTGACTTCATAGGACCTCATTAATTATGGTCTACACAACCAATGGCTTTCTACAAATCTCCAAATACTGTTCTTGTCTTTCAGGGATATCTCACTTGGAGATATGAAGAGCACTGGTAAAAGTGCTCTTGTATTGAACCACCTTCGGAAGACTAATCATATATCTCTTTCATTTAAGTGAAAGACCTTAATTCAAAAGCATAATACTGGCTTTTAACTGTTATCTGTCCATATGGGCAATATGAGAACATTAATCCAATGTACAATTATGCTAACTGGTGTATATGCACATCTGTATGCCTTGTGCTCCTTACTCCCTGCTTTTCATGGTTTGCATTGGTGAGATTTGCAAACTATTTTATTGCAAAATTAATGAAGAAATAATGATTTCACTTATGCGATCCAGTCTGTTCCCAAAGTACAAACTACTGCCAATTTTAGGGCATAGACATTCTCCTGAGCTATGCTCTGGGGTCATGTAACATGGAGATTTTCTCCTGCATGGATGCTACTTAACTCAGACGCTGAGCACCTGAGTATGCATAAGCCCATTAACAGATAGTAAAGCTACAGCAGAAAATGTGAAAGGCTGGACAGAAAATAACTTACTATCAACTGTTGAATTTATAATGGTAAATTATGGGTATGTGCATATTTGTCATTGCTTTTGAGCTCAGGTGGATTGATGGCAAATCTTTGGGCAAAACCCCAAAAAAAAAAAAGGGGGGGGGGGGGGAACCCCACGCAACCATGTCCCCAGCCAAGCAATTCGGCATACAACATCCCATCTATACCATATTCATTAGGGTTCTGTTTTCACAAAAAATGTCCTTTTGGTGACTTTGGCTGCTCTCTCCTCAACAAGCAGTATTAATCTTAACTCTTCATCATGCTTTCTAACTGCTAAATATTCAGATATCTAGATTACTGGTGCATGGTTACTCTACTGTCTGTGTAATCATGTCATGTGGTTTTCCATGGTAGAAAGTTTATTGGTATTTTAGAGGCAGTAATGTGTAAGTGGAATTGCATGAGGTGGATCTATTTTTCCTCTTCTTTATAGCAATTTTATACTGGATGATGCCACTGACTACAAGCATACCAGTATACCAGAAAAGATCAATAGTTGCAAGACATGTAGACATCTTTTTGATGGGATGTTTCATTTGAACATCCACTTGAGGGCTGAGTAGATGATCCATATTAGTGATAGTTCTACGTGTATGTCAAACTATGGAATTTATGATTTCATATTTTGGAGGATGGATATGCTCTATTAATAATCACAGTTGTCATTACATATTAGCCCTCCAGGATATAAACTGAGACACCTGCATTGAAAGCAGTGGAAGGGGAGTAAGTTCAGAGTGGGAAGAAAAACAGAGAAGTGGACAGTGCTGGATGACTGAGACATTTAATTACTTTCTTTTTGTACTGTAAGCAACTGTAACTGTTTGCAATCTTGCCTGAAGTTCAATGGTGTTTTTCTAAATAAATTTCCATATTTGTTAAGAATTGCATCACATTGGTACTGAAATGTTCCCTCTCCGTATGATTCCTTTGCCTCTCCCCAGTTCTCCTCCTCACCACTATTCCGGTCCAGCAGCTTCTTTCTCATAATCTCTCCACTTCCCATTGGATCCTAAAAGACATATTGGTAAATCCATTCCCTCAAGAATATGGGAGCCCAGAGCTTTTACGGCATGGGGAATGTTGGAAACAGACCTAGTGCCTCTGTGCCACCAGTGCTGGAAGAGCATCTCCACAGATGTTGCAGCCGTAGCATGCCAGTGCATTACAGCATCCACATTATGAAGAGTCAGCAGGACAGCACAATCTGCTCTCATCTAGACTCCACCAGACTGAAATCTGAGGTCTGGAGTAGAAGGTTGGTATGAGAGCAGCTCATATGGGGTTTATAACCTCAGTGTAGGCAAGAACTCAAATTCTGAAGAACTGGGAGGCAGAAGTATTAGAGAAACAGCTGCCGAACTCCAGCCAGCTTCCAGTTGAACCTAATTCCTATTGGCTGACAGAGAGTCATGATTTTGTACACAGTATTTCAGTATCACATCTGTACTTACAAGATTCCTCAAGGCTTTTGCTTTCATACACAGAGAACAGATATTAGGGTAAAGGACAGGGCTTCATGTACCTTTGCAGCAGCAAGCAGTTTTTGTTCCTAACCCTGAAATGCCAGTGCCCTTGGAGCCATCTCTCCCTCTCAGATAATCCCTTTCTTTCCAAGATGAAACTTCCTTCACTCATTTCAACACATGTTGTGGAGGCAACATTTCCACAAGACCATTTGTCTCAATGCTATTTCCCCTGTGGTTTTAAGTCTAAGGGTCTTTGGTGATCTGTAGACTTTTTCTAAGAAGTTATTGACAGCTTAGGGAAAATAAATAAATAAATAAATAAAAATCTACTACTCATGACAAAAGACAATATACGTGCCAAAAGACAATATATGGGCAACCAAAACAGGCTGGAAAAGTTTTAGGATTTTGCAAGTCAAGGAAAAATAGTGTACCACAACTAGTCCACTGAAGTGAAATGGTTAATTGTACTTCTGTGACACCCTTCCCTTTTAGGTAACTCCCCGAAAAGGGGATAAAACCCAGTCTTCTACACTTTAGTAGCCTCACTGGTAAAAACACATGTGTTTTGCATATGTATGTCACACACAACCTATGCATTCTGTAGGCACGGCCATGATCTGGTGAAGTCTAACACAGAGATATCCTTTCTCATGCAAGTATTGCCATTGACTTTGAAGAGACTATTTCCAGGAGTAAACTTAGTCATGTGTGTGATGACAGGATCAGGGAGCTGGTATGAGCATGTGTCCCCATTTACTGTACAAAATAGACACACATTGCTCCTTCTGCTGTCATCTCCTGTGGTGGAGACCTCATTCTGCGACAGACCGAAGTGTGATATACAGGCAGGTGGTCTTTATTAGAAAGGTCACTGACATTGTCAAGCATCTTTTGAAAGGTGACATTGCACCTAGAAGGTTATCAAGCCAGAGCCATGAAGTCTACAACAATTTCTCTGACATTATTGTAAACAGGTAATATCTCTGACCCCCTTTTAGACTTAACAAAACACAGGAGATTAAAGTTCTACTGTGCCTTTTTCACCCCTCCGTCATCCATGTATACACTTCCTCTAAGCTTTGTCTTGAAGTACCCTGCAGAAGTAGTGAAGTTGTGAAAGAGCTACTTTAATTATAAGTACCACAGTAATGAATTCAAGTACACTCATTTATCATAAAGGGCTTCCCCATCTGTCTCTAAAGTATGCTCAAAAATGCTGTGTATTTGATAACATGAAGGTTGAGAATTTAACACATTTTAGTTTTAAACACTCCATTTTGGTTAGCTTTTTGTAAGATTGTACAACTGATTTTGACTGAAAGAGCAGATTGGGGTGGGGGGGGGGGGGGGGGTTGAGTGTGTGTGTGCATGCGCACATGCGTGTGTGTGGTCTCTTCCTAATTTATTTGCACTTCAACCCATTGGGATCAAGCTGCAATCCCTGTAGGCAAAAGAAGATTAGGGAAAGCGACTGACTGTTTTTTCCCAGACGCAGAAGGGAAAGCGACTTCTCAAGTACCGCAAGTTTTTCTGGCCACTGTACAAATTGTTCCTGAGTATGGAGAGTTTCCAAAAGACCTAATTAGCAACTCGCTACAAACATTTCTTTGCATTAGCTAATGATCCGGCTACACTTGTAAGCAAACAGTACCAACATACCTAATCAATGCAGAATAACCAACAGAATGCCTATTAAACATCTGGATGTAATTTTGTAGTTAGACTTAGAACAAAATGAAAACATATGCAGGTTTCTTTGATCTATGCCTCAACAAAGAAATTGTCGATAAAAAAACACACTGGACAGTCAATGTGTCATTTTCATAAAGCCTGGGCATTTCTCTTCAAATGTTCCCAGTTTAATTTTGTCGGTTTCCTGCAATCTCTAATTTTACCATATTGTGTGAAACCACAAGGGAATCTTTGGATTTGATTTTATTTGAGGTTTTACTGCTGCACGATCTGCTACTGACTTTTTTTTTAATTCAACTCGGGGAATTTTTAAGGGTGAAAGAATGGGGGAAGGGAATACAGTCATGATGGTAAAATGACCTAGTGCAAGTTTTTGAACATTCTTGCCTACAAGGGAAGCTACTAATTAAAAAGAAATCAAATTACAAAGAGGATATGCAATGGCTATTAGCCAAAAGATAGCGAATAATTAGAAATGTAATTGCTTTACCCTCCTCACATCATTTGCACTTCATAAATAAAGAAATGTTTTAAAAGTGATATTGTTTTGCATGCGCTCATAATAATTATTATTCTCACAGCTGTGTAGGTAGTCACATCCACTGTATGACTCAGATACTATTTTTTTCTTCAGTCCACCTGTGCCGCCGTGCAGGTAAAAAAAAAACAAAAACAAAAAAACAAACCAAAAAACACCCTCCCCTCCCCCATGCACTTATACATAATTTTTAAACATACTCTGTTTCTCTTTCAGTTGAAACTCCAATGATCTCTCAATCTAAAACTTTGAAAGCATAAAATCTATTGAATTTTATAATTGCTTCCTCCACTGATTTGCTCTCACTACACAGGTAGTAGAACAGTGGGATAAATCACAAATTTGCTAAATTGTTTCCCACCCACCTGCAGCAAACTCCTAGTGATTAACATCAGTAACATTTTTATTAGATGTGCCAGTTTGTGGGAAGTTAAAAAATACTGCTTGTAAATAGTACTGTTAACAGTAAAGGAAGAAAATATAAACAGTATGGTAAACAGAACATCACACAATACGTCATTTCTCTAAAGAACAGATGCTACATCTGAAACCCTTTCAGTATATTCAAACTACATTTTGGATCCAATACTGCTTTTTTTGACTCAAAGCTCCAACTGCTTTCACTGTCAGTTTTCAGTACATAGTCAATGCAGGATTAGGCCCTTTGCTATACGAGGTAGGAACAATACATTAAAATGCTTACAGTGAAAAACAATTGATTTCAAACAGCAGAGTCGAATGGATGATTAAACAGAATGGTTTGGGGCGGGTTAATACTGAAGGCAGTATTTTCATTGTATTTTTAAAACATGAGACAAAGGTTTAAACACAATTATTTTTAATCCAGTTTGAGAATTGTGTAGAGTACATACAGTATTGTGACGTAACGATCTGGTATAAAATACTACCTTGAGTTGAATACAGCTCTTTACAACATGCTTAGCCATACTTTGGCCTGTCTTTCAGTGGTGTAGTAAGTATTTCCATGGAAAGAGAATGTTCAGTTTTCTGGGATTAATCCAGATTTATACACATCTAACAAAAAGGAAATTTTTATGCTCTAATCAGCCAATGATCACGAATTATAAACTAGTTAAATATCAGATCATGTTGGTTATTGTCCATATTATGTAATGTCAGTGGCTCTCAGTTGGGAAAAAAAAAAAATCATCACATGTGATTCTGCTACTGCTTTTACAGCTCTTCTATCTTGATTATAATGGAGAAGATTCAAAATGCCCTTAAGTGTCTGATTCCAGAATCTCAGTAGGTTAAAAGCACTTGTTAAAAAAAAAAAAAAAAAATCAGGAAAATAGAGTTTTTCTGTTTCTGTTAAAACATGCCTTGGACATTTTAATGATGACAAATAAAGGTTACAAGACACTTCATCTTTCCTGTAGGCGAGTAAGTTAAAAAAAAAGAAAAAGCTTTTGTTTATGTTCCAAAACATAGTGTTGTTTTAATGTCATATCTGTTAATATCTCATTAACAACTTGTGCCAGCAGGTTAAGCGAAGTACAACCAAAGTTATGTGTTACGTTATTACAGACTCCATAGCTACTAGGTACACACACAAAGTATATAATAATAGCTTGCATTTTTATGGCATCTTTCATCTGAAGATCTAAGTACTTTATAACCATTAATTAATTAAGCTTTCCAATGCCATGCACAGAGCAGTGAGTTGGCTTGTCCAAGTCTACAAGGGAAGAGCTGGGAACCGAATGCAAGATTTTTAGCTTTACTTACGCACACGAAACACTGGACAAGTTTACAGTCCCGTCCTGTGAACCACAATCTATCAAAGGTCACTATCAAGGGTATTTTGCCTCATCTCTTAAAAAACTCCATTAAAAGTCCTCACATTTATTTATGTCTTCCCAAAGACATCTGCACATATATAAATATGAGCACACACGCATATGTATAGGGATGCATACTTATGTATAGTAGAGACACTATTACATGTACACATATGCATGCACGCAGACAGACGCAGAGAGACGTACAAGCATCTTGTTTCAGTATCAAAACTCTGTAGTCCCAGAATGAAGTCCAAACTTCACTGCGGAAGACTGAGGGAGCTTCATTTTATTTTCCTTTGGTCGCTTCTGTGTAAAACTGGGAATAATGTAGTATGGAAATCAGCGCTCTGAATGAGTAAAGCCGTATCTTGATACTGCAACGTATCAAATTTTAAACATCAGCTGCTCCTCTTTTAGGATACAAGATGAAGCGTAATACAAGCCTAAATAAATGTATCTAATAAACATTAATGGGGAATTGTAAGAAAATGCAAATTGTAAAATTACCCTTACTGTGTTTAAATGATGCGATCCAGCATTTCAAGGCCTCTTTTTATGTAGTATACCAGTATACTAACAGCATAAATACGTCTTAAGGCATTGTTTCAAGTCCAAAGGTACCAGTATTTCACACTCTATCGCGTGGTTCTGCTACGAATAAGGCGGTTGTTAACAGAGGGTACTTCCCGCTGCGAGCTGTGTCACCATTTGTCATCTCAGCAGTCACGCACAGAGTCTGTGGAATCTGTTTGACCCTCATCTGCATCAAGCGGGCCTATAAACCACGTACAGCGGCCAAGTCCTCGACAGCTTTCCTCTGGCAGACCCCTCCCACGGAAAAGCCCACTCTCCCCCAAGGGCGCCTTCCGCCTGGTCGCTCTCACCGGCCTTTCAGCCGGGTTCACACCCGAGTCGCGCAAGCAAGCGGGGGGTTTCATCCTTCTTTAAGGTACTTTCGGCACGGCGGAGGGCAGTCCGCAGGTGCCACGGCGCGCACCGGCACCATGACGCGGCCGGGACGGGGGAAGGCGCCCCGCTCGCCCGCCTCAGTTACAAGGCGGATTTACGGGCCGGAGGGGACGAGTCCAGCCTCTCCCCCGAGCGCTTAGGGCCGGGCCCCGGGCGGGCCGCGGCTCCTTCGCGCGGCCGCCTTGCCCGTCCCTCCCTGCAGCGAGCGGCCGGGGA
>NW_010972687.1:5162332-5162778 GCF_000737465.1 Haliaeetus leucocephalus | reverse complement strand
CGCGGGGGACGCCGGCGGCCCCGCCTGCCGCTGCCGCCCGCGAGCCCCACGTTACTTTGATTGACAGCTCAGCCTCTCCGCTCGCCTTCCTACCGACCTTCCCCTCCTCCCCGCGGCTCCGCGCGCCCCGCGCCCTCCTATTGGCCAGCTCGGAGAGCTCCTGCCGCTCCGCCAGAAACGGTTCCCAGCGAAAGGCGGAGAGGCGGCGGGACTCGAGCTCTCTCTATTGGCCCGCGGCGCCGGTCCGCGTCACGGCCCCACGTTGGCGCCGGGGCCGGCGATTGGGCGGCGGCCGCTGCCCCCCTCCCCACGCCCGTCGGGGCTCGGCGGCGTGGGCGGGGCCGGGCGGCTGGTTAGCTGGCGGAGTGTGAAACCGCGTGCTAATGTAAGCGGCGCGGGCGAGCACAGCGCGT
Source organism: Haliaeetus leucocephalus (assembly GCF_000737465.1). Classification (NCBI taxonomy): domain Eukaryota; kingdom Metazoa; phylum Chordata; class Aves; order Accipitriformes; family Accipitridae; genus Haliaeetus; species Haliaeetus leucocephalus. Next base: position 5,162,365 of record NW_010972687.1, on the reverse strand, counting down.
CCCGCTCGGCCACGGCCGCGCACCCGTCCCGCC
>NW_010972687.1:5161413-5162249 GCF_000737465.1 Haliaeetus leucocephalus | reverse complement strand
CCGGCCGCTCGGGTCCGGATTTTTCAGCCGGGGAGAACTTCATCCCGGCTCGGCGAGGAGCGGTGGGGCGGCGCGGAGGAGGGGGAGGATGAGGATGAGGATGCTGCTCCTGCCGCCGCCGCCGCTACCGCGATGTACCGCGCTCGGGGGGCTCTGGTGAGACGCGCAGCTCCCCGATGCGCGCCCGCCCGGAGGAGGCTGCAGCGGTGCTGGTGCACGAAGGAGCTTCCCCTCTGGCTTAGCCCCGATACGGACGCTTCTTTTTTTTTTTTTTTTTTTTTCTTTTCCTTTTTTTTAACCCCCCCCCAACCCCCCGACGGGGCGGGCGGCTTGGCCGGTCGGGCCAGCGGGCATTTTGAGGGGGTTTGTTTTTCTTTTGTCCTAGGGACCTCTCTGCAACTAACGGAAGAGTCTCTGCTGCGTGTGTGGTTCCCCCTCCTCTGCCCTCCTGCGTTTCGTGCATGTGCTACTGGAGCTGCTCCGATCGGGGCCGGCTGTGCAGAGCCCCCCCTCGCCCCCTTCCTCCTCCTCCCGCCTTCCTCCCTTGTTCATCGCTCCGTATCTTGCCGATGACCCGGCCCCTCCGCCGACGCCCGGGAGCAGCGCGGCCCTCCCTGGAGACTTTCTCTCGCCCCTCCGGCTTGCGACGGTCCCGCCGCTGACACCGCGTCCCGCTTCCTCCGGCTGGATTTTCCCCTCTTGGCAAGAGGCAGAAGTGGGGAGAGGAGTCGCCTCCGCCCGGGGTTTCCGGCCTTACAATTGCATCGGCAACTTGCGAGACCGAGAGGGGGTTTATTCGCTGGCAGAGCGGCCGGGCGGCCGTGGCCACCCCCCCG
>NW_010972687.1:5141253-5160064 GCF_000737465.1 Haliaeetus leucocephalus | reverse complement strand
CGCTCGGGATGAAGGCAGCCCTGCCCGGCGCGGGTCCTCCTGCCGGTGTGCTGCTGCCCGGGCAGTTGCGAAAGGGTGGTGATGTCGAAGCTGGAGCGCTTCGGCGCTCGGGTGCGTTTAAAAAAAAACCCGGTATGTGTTAGGGATCCTTATATGGAGGATTTTTTTTTTTTTAAGTATGTCGAGAGAAGAGCTGCGCTAATTCTGTTCACAGAGCATTAAGGAGGCTAATTCTCATGTTTGCTCATTTGTGTGTGGTGTTAATGCAAAGATTAATAAAATGCCAGCGTGCGATGCTTAAAGAGCCGAGAAGGGTTGTTAAAGCACGCAAGTACGGCAGTACTAACACAAAGTTGACGTGAATCAACTGAAGCCGTGGCATGCGTTTCTGACTGCTGTGCTGTCCTTCAGACGTTTTTGTTGCGTTTCTGCTTGCTGCTGAGGTCCCTACAGAGATTTAGGGTGTGGGCTCTTGTGTACAGAGGACAATTGGAGTTAAGGGGTGTTAATCTTCCTTGATTTTGTACTTGTGTGCACCTGCAAGATCTGGATAGGAATAAAAGCTTTGCAGGATTCCCAGTTAGAAATCGCTTGGTTTTCATTAGGCTTTCTCTTTCTTACCTGTGTTACTGTAGTCTTAGTGTTACCTAAAATTGTTAACTTATTTAAGCCACTTATTGCTCTAGAAATGCAGTGTAAACTATAAGCATCCTGTATCGCAGCAGTAAGTGAAAAATGCTGGCTTACACACTAACTGTTTCCTAGGCTGCTTACTAGTGTCATTTAAAAAAAAAAAAATCATTTTGCCAGAGAACAAAGGGAATGTTGAGGCATTTGCCCTCAGTGAAAATAGTCAGAATTAAATTGTTGTTAGTGATGAGATATGCAAGTACCAAATACAACTTCTTGTCATTTATGAAAATGAAAATAGAAAACAAATTTGCTCTTAAGTAATAGTCAAAGTTACTGACTTTCAAGCTGTGGGCAGGATAACATGAGCTACAGTGTACTTAAGGTTAAGAATTATAGACATGCTCAAGTTGTAATTGTAAACATGAGTGGTGTTACTTGACAGTAATTTACTAAATGTCCTATGCAAAGAAATACCTCTATTTTACTACTGAGAAGTACTTTGGAGAAATTCAGATCCTCTTACAGCTTGAAAGTTCTAGCACTTCATAGCAGGTCTTTGTCAAAGTATAAAGATTGGATACATTTGGGTTCCAGAAACAGTTTGGGTCTCATACAGCACCTATGAAATACCTCTTAAATTTCCTGTTCGGCCTTTGTATTTAAAGTACGAATTAAGTCTTGCTCTCTGTATCTGCATGTTCGTTTATGAGTTTTTTTTTAATTAGCTGCTACTGTCAAAATACAAGTAAAGTGAGTAGATGTCAAAACAAATTACATAAGTTACATTAAAGTGTGATCTATTTTGTAGCCTTAAATTGGAATGTGAGAAACTGGCAAGCGAAAAGACAGAAATGCAGAGGCACTATGTGATGGTAAGTATATGTGGTTTTTCTTTATTTCAGTAAATAGCCCCTAATACAATGTAAGCCATCATAAGAAAATAATGTATGCTCCTTTATTTGCAGTATTATGAAATGTCGTATGGATTAAACATTGAAATGCACAAACAGGTAAGGCATCTTGTTTTCTAAACCACAAAATCTGCAGTCTGTCTAGTGCATTTAAATGTAGCTGTTCTGTTTATGTTTGGATAACTGTATCGTGTGTCTGAATCAATAGGCTGTGATTAGTAAACCTTTGCCTACCTGCTGTCAGATGAGGCATAGATTAGGTTGAGCGACAAGGCTTTCTTGGTACTGGTCCTGAAAGACGTTGGCAAAAATAGAAACGTCTTGTGTCTGTGGTTTCAAAAATGTAATTCAGTGCGTTATGTGGTTTTATTTTGTTAGTGGTAGAGCCTTTGATATGTAGAACTGGTCTTGTGTGTGTGTAGCGTATGTAGTGATAGTTGCTCAAATCCTTGCCATTTAAAGGCATGAGAAGATTAGTGACTTGGAAAGCTCTAGTTATGACTATGAGTTTGCCAGTTCCCATAAAATTCACACTTATAGCCACTATAATGGTGAATAAAAAGAGTATTGAACTGGAACAAGACACTAAGGACCTCATAAGAGAAGAAAAGCTAAATGATAGCTCAGCCCGGAGGACCCTCAATTGAGTAGTCATTGTCTGCCAAATAAAGCATTAATGGCAGGGTGTAAGTATTCTGTAGATATGCTGACATTCACTTTTTCATCAAGATGCTGGTACAATAAGTCTTTCAGAAATCGATGGCCTCCTAAAAAAAATTATCATTAGATGAAGTTGCACAGTTGGACACATTTCAAAGTGCAACAATACAATTCCTTCTTGATGTGTATGTGCTATTTCATCTAAAACTCTTGTTTCATTAAATTAAAGAGCATGGCTGACCGGCTAGGGCACAGCGAAGAAATTGATTAGTTCAGGCTTCGGATCTTCGGTATATTCAAAGACTTTCATTAAGCAAGTGAATTGCAGAGTTGAATTTTGCTTTTGTAACTCTGAACTCTTTGATTATTTTTTTCTTTTGTTTTCCCCTAAAAATATTACATTTGATGAGGCAATACTGTAATTCCATGATAACCTTCTGTCTGCAAAGCTGGGTAGGTATTCTCTTGTTTTTTAGAGATACACTTGTTTGAATCCAAAGCGTTGGTAAACAAAGAACTATTATGACAACCTCATTTTTTTCTAAAGTAATGCACCAAATAGGTAGATAGAACAACTAGAGTAGTGTTTGATTTGGTTCTGTACTGTAGCTGCATTAGTCGTCTTTCTTGTCTCTTAGCAGAGTGTCACTTTTTCTGTGAGGTGACTTTTCCAGGGCTTGTGATTTGGAGACTTCCTCCTTGTGGGTTTTTTGTTTGTTTGTTTGCTTGGTGGTTTTTTGGGGTTTGTTTTTTTTTTTCCTTCTCCTAAACAACATTTTTTGGCACACTAACCTGTGAGGAAGCCAACATCCATATAGGAGCCTCATTTGGTGCAAAATGGATCTTGTTTTCAGAAGATATTTGAAGGGAACGTGTGAATTCAGTAAAAGTACTAGGAATTAACTTTAGATAAAATCAGTTAAGCCCACAAGATTAAAGAGTGTCAGAACTGAGGTTTCCATTTTGACCTTAACATCTGTGTATGGCAAGGGTTTAATGTTCTGTATGTATGGCAACTATAATTACATGCCCAGTAGGCAGTGATACTTCGGAAGCTTTTAAGATTTATGACAGAGCATTATACCTGTGTCGGTTCTAGCCAGGGAGAGTAGAGCACACTTGCTCTGTGTATTGTCTTAAGAAAAGAATATGCTTTTGAAGGCATAAATATATTTCCCTGGATATAAGTCTCAGATACTATGCTTTTACATGTTAAGTAATTCTAATTTCCAATAATGGTAGCACCTTCATGTTAAAGACTCTTGATTTAGGTGCTTGCGATGAGGATGCCAAATGGTGTTACAGTTCAGTATGTAGGTGGTCTTAGATTACAGGAAACAAAGAAACCTACCAATGACATTCTTCTGAATTTCCACCGCTAACGATAAGTTCTGAGGAGGCTTTTGGCAGATAGTAATCATAATTCTTATTAAAACTGGTGACGTCTAGCCCCAAGGGTGTAGCCAGGCTCAAATTGATGCTTTTTGCTGGCTGATCACCAGCATGGCCTAAGTGCTCATTATGTTGTAGAGAGGGCCTTTGGAGCTCTCATTACATTTGACAGGAATTCTCTCTAGGGGGAAACTGGGCATTAGCTAGACTCCTGACAGGCTGAAATTATTCCTGCTTTATGGCTTATAACCAAATGCTAGCAAGGCATCATCAGGGGACACGAAAAATTGTCATTTCTGACAACATCTTTGTTACTGAAAAATGCAGTGATGGGGAAACTTCCACTGAACAAGCTTTAACATTTTTAAGGCCTGCCTCTTATGTGGATGCTGCAGTCACTCTGTGTGAAGCCCTTCAGAGTGCTTGGGCTGCTGACTGAAAAAACAAAAAATTAAACTGCAGCAGTGTTTATGCAGCGCGGTGCATACATCACTGTTAAGGTAGAGTCACTTTGATAAAATGAAATAGTTGCAGTTTGCCTGCATATGAAAGGGTCAACTTCTGGTACTGATACAGTTGCATCAGCACTTCTCTCTTCATTTAACTTGGTAATGTATTATAATTTGACTAAAACATAAAGTCAGGACTTGAAAGTTGCAATAAATGAACTCAGTTGAGGTGAACTTCTTGTACACAAACAGCTGTCCTGCAGAGCTTTCCACTTGACTATGTTGCATTTGAGTCCGGAAATGGCCACAGTAAGGCTTCCTTCACAACTTTAGCTTTCACACTTTGCAGTGTTTAATTGCATAACTGTGTGCTTAAATTGAGGTGCTGCTGCTGCATTTCAACCTGCTGGCTGAACAGTGGTCAGGAAATAATCTTTTTTGGCACATTTGTGGCTGGTTTGTGGGTTTGTTTGTTTGTTGTTTGTTTTTTTGTTTTTTTTGTGTTTTTTTTTTTTTTTTTTTTTTTTTTTTTTTAAGAATTTCAAAGGTTAGTTCTTAAGAGGGTGTTGTGTGTGGATTCTTACACTGTTTTCAGAGAAATTATTTTAAGGTGAATAGCTACTAAGTTTTGCATACCTGAAACAGAAACAAGCACCTGAGGATTCATTTAGGATAGAAGCACTTGATTCAGATACTGTTTTCACATGTGTCAAGAAGACAGAATGAATAAGGACATTTTGTGAGGTCTTAAGTTTCTCTTCTGTGTTATACTGTCCAAGACAGATTTTCCCCACTGTGACATCTATGCCTGGCAAAGCAGATGCATCAACTGCTAGTGCCAAGATGTAGAGTTGGTTGGGTGTTAAAAATGTCACTGTACTTAAAGGGTTGCTGCCCTTGACTGTTAGGGCAGGGCCTCTTTGTTTTCACAAGCTCGCTCTGTCATCTTATGTCATAAGTCAGAAGATAAAGGCTTCCTGTGCGTTTAATGCCTAGATTGTTTAGGTGCAAGATTAGCTTTTGTTCAGTGGCAGGCAGCCAACGAAAGAAAAATTCATCACTGCTGAACCATCTGACAGACTATATAAACTACTAGTTATGTGGATTTCTGCTATCCCCACAGTGACAGCTAGGTTTCCTTCTCTTTGGGTGGGTTACTGTGATCTCTGTGACCTGCCTGGAGGCAGACCTGTCATTCAGTGCCTTGCCCCTTGTAGAAAAGTATAGAAGCTCCCAGACTGCATTATGTTAACCAGTTGTACAAGAGTTAAATGTCTGGTTTAGCCTGGACTGTTTTATGGAATCATTTCCAGTGCTCTATGGCAAAGGACAGAATCTTCTACTGGTATCTCATTATAACATCAGTCTTCAGGAGTGGGTTAAATAGAAGAGAATTAAGGAGCTTAGTTAGCTCTCTACAGCTGCTGAGTAGGATGGCTGTGCTGTTGAAGAGGATTTAAAGACAAATTAATTCTTTTTTTCTTTTTTTCCTGCTTGCATTTTAATTATTGGAACGAAAAACTTCATGAATCCTTAAGGTTTTGGTGGTGTGCAGTGAGTGTTTCAAGAGCATTTTACACTTGGCACTGCTACATAAGACGTGCAAAACCTATTTTTATTTAAAAGAGAAAATGGTATGGTTGATTGGGACATAATATTTTTCACTCAAAAAATTGTACTTATTGTACAAATACTGGGTTTCTAAATTAGTACAGTTGTATCACCAGTGCAGCCATTTCAACCACAACTAGAGTTGCCAGTTTGAATGGGGAGGAAAGACTAGAGTAATGATGAACTTTCTTGACTTTTGAACCACATTCGAGCTTGAGGCCAGCATTATTGTGAAGGAGTTACCTGACAGATTCAGGGCACTGTGTGAAGTGTGTCTCCATGTGGCTTTTAGATAACCATATTGTCAGATACCATCTATTATGTCAACTCCGTATACAGCTTAATCCGAAAGTATGCCACAGCGTAAACACTGTACGTATGTTAGATACTGCCTGATCATCTCCCATTTTAGACTTGGTCTGTTAGATTCCAGGTTCCTCACAGAGCTGTGTAGGGAGAGAAGAAATGCATTCCTTCCGCCAATGTTGTTAAATTTCCCTTGCGTTGCTGGAACTTTCGTTGCCACATGTCTGTTGATGTACTTTATGGATTGGTTCAAGTGGGCAAAAAAAATGTCCTGGTACTTTTTGAGGCAGGGAGAAGAGTAAGAGGGAAGATGCTTTGTGAATGCGCAGTAGCCTTCTGTCACAACAGATTCCAGGGAAAAAGCTTAATGCTTTTCCTCCTTCTGCTGGTTGTTATACCAAATCAAGCTGAGCATTTGAGTTGTCTTTTCTCCCACCCTACTCCACCACTGAAGTGTTTGTAGCAAAGCGGTAAAACTGCATTGTGTCCCCTGTGCAAAATAGAAGATAGGTTTGAAGATAGGTTTGATAGATCTTCTAGGTTTGATAGTAGGTCACCATTGGCATACAGTAAAAGCCTTTAAAAACAATTTTATGTTAACTGGCGCTTATCAGAAGACTGCGCAGTACTGTTAGTTAAAAAATAACAGCTTTGAACGGAACTAATGAGGTTATCTTTCTACTTCAGGTAAGATTTGGGGATATCTAATGGAAATTATGTCAAACACTACTGTTTTTGTCTTTTGCATCACACTTCTTGGTTGGACTCTGAATGTAGCTATTTGACCAGTAGTAGTTGCTCATATAGTTCTTTTAGAAAGGTGAAAACCAACAGCTGACAGGGAGAATTCCTGATTTTTCAGCATATATTTGTCAAAAGTAGCTCATTTAACAACTCAGTCCTTATGATTACTTGTAGGCCATGGCTTTTAAAGTACTTGCAAGTTGGTGCCATGTTCAACCTGAACTTGCAACCTGTGCTTTTGCAAGTATCGAATTTCCATCTTAAGTATTTTGTGGAGGTAATCTTGCATGACATCTCTGGGCAACACTTTCCAGTGTTTGACCTACCCTTGTTCTGAAAAATTTTTTCCTTCACTGACAGGGACTTGCCTTTCAGCACTGGTGACCATTGCCTGCCTTTTGTTCTTCTGCTCTGCACCTCTAAGAAGAGTCTGGCTTAGTCATAATCACCTCTTTGACAGCAATCAGATCTCCTCTCCCATTAATCCTCCTCTTCTCGAAACTAAACAAATCTAACTTCTTCCTCATACGTTGTGTGCTCAGATTCCCTGATCATCTTACTAGTGTCACTTAGTGACTTGCTCCATTTTGGCAACATCTTCCTTCTTGCCAAATGAGGGGAACAGAAAGGGGAACAATTTATTTTAATCAGCTAGCTGGTTACAGTCATACTATTACATCCTAGTATGAGGTGTAACCTTCATCAGCACAAAGGTGTGGGGCTGATGTGTATTCAACTTGTCCTCCAGAACACCCATGTCCTCTTCTGCAAAACTGCTTTCTAGTGTGTTTCTACCCTGGCATTGCTGATGTGGGGAGGAGGTTGTCCCAGGTGTAGGACAAAAACCAGCCTCTGTTTGTTTTGAACATGGTTTCTGCTATCTTTATTTGATAGCCCCTAGTTCTCAGAATAGACAAGTCATTGATGCCTAGCTGTTTTTTCAATGCACTCAAAACTTTATGTCTCTGTTGTAACCCATCTGTGTCAACTCCTTTTCAGGTTGGGCAGTCCCAGCCTACACAGTTGTGTAGCTTTCTTTGATCATCTTCCTTGCTTTTTCCCTCAACCTTTTTCATTTTTAACTTAGCCTGGTGAAATGAAGGGACTAGAAATAAGTGCAGTTCTCAGGGTGTAGGTGAACCAGAGGTTTATAATATCACATAATTCTGTTTTCTGGATGTTTGGTGTGGTGTTTTTTTTCTTTTCTTTTCTTTTCCTCCTTTAGTAAAGTTTCCAATATCTGATTTCTCTTTTGGCTGCCATGAAATGCTGAACTGCTGGAGTCCCCTTTCACATTAGAGTTCTTGCTCATGAACAATGATTGTAAGCTCAGGAGCCATCATTTTACATTAAGGCTAGGGATAGCTACTCCCCGTGTGTGTAAATTTTGTTTATATAAAACTCTTTTGATTACCCACTTAGACTTGTAAGGTCTCTTTGCAGTTCTTCAGCCATTGTTTTTACTTTGAATGAATTCTCTTATGGAGCAAGCTTTCTTACCCACTGCTTGCTGCATTGCTGAATATATTCATAAAATAGATTGCAGTAAAGGCCCCTATGAAACTCAGCCGGTGCCCTGGTTATGGCATAGTGCTGGAGATGATTGAAGAGTGGATTAGAGCTTGCTGAACTTGAGTTTATTCTTAGCTGAATTCTAGTTTAAATCTGACTAGGCTTAAAAATCAGTTATTTCCTGAGGTTGTCTCTTAAAAGATGCACTTTAGTACTTAAAAAAACAGGCCACCCTGTTGCTGTGTCAAGAGTCATATAAACAAATAGAAATAATGTTGAAATTTCTCACTTGGAACAATAATCACAGTATGTTTAAGTGAAATTGGAATAGGAAAAGGTTTATAGTGTTGTTTCATAGGGTAGTAGTATTTTAAGTTTGTAAGTGTTGAGTATTATTTTAGTTGTAAGCAAGCCTAGTTGTTATAAAAAACGCTTTCTAGTATGGGGAAAACAGTTGAGGAAATTAATCGGTTTGGTTTCACTGAACTTTTATAATGATAATAGTATTCTGTGGCTAATGATAAATTGTACAGTGTTTAAGAAGATTTTGATCTCTAATTGGGGATTGGCTGAGCTGCTCTCACCTTTTCTTTATGTTCTTCAGATGTGTGAACAAATTAGCACAGATAATTAAATTACAGATTAAAGTTCTTTGAGGGGTGTCGGGTAAGCTTTGTGTCAGGGCTGCTTATCTGGAAATATTTTGTACTTAGGTGATCTGAAGACCTAACTAGCCTTTTTGGCTATGTGATAACAAACCAGCAAACTGAGGTTAATTTGTTTTTTGTTTTGGGGGTTTTTTTTGGGGTTTTTTTGGTTTTTTTTTTTTTTTTTTTTTTTTTTTTTTGTCCCCCTCCCCTAGCAGCATGGATGCTCTTTTTTTTTTTCTGTTCAGTTTCTTTTTTATTCTTCTTGAAGCTTTTTGTTGTTTGTGTAAACAGTCGGTCAAAGCAACTTACTTGTAAGGTGACCAGTCAGTGTATTGACAAGAACAGACACAATAGAAAACTGCATTAGGAGGCAAGCCCTTGGGATTTGCAGTAAATATATTACAGAACACAAGTGAATTGCCGATACTGCTTGTTTAGCAGTTTGCAAGGGCAATGGTAGTATGGATTTTTGAATTAGAAGGGAAGGACTGTTCTTTCTCTGTGCTGGAACATCTAGTTGATGGCTGAGGATAAAATTGATTTAGAGAACAAAATGCTGCCGCGTCTATTTGTGCCATTTTAAAGGCTACTATGGATTAGCAAGCAAAAACAAAAAGATAGCTTTCAGTTTTGGAGAAGGGAAGCAAGAATGGGTATGCTTGTTCAGCTGCATCTTAATTAGGTATTAAGTCTATGAGGAAACCTGCTTTTGTTAGGTCAAGAAAAGGAAAGGACATCTGAAACTGAGTGTTTTTTATGATCTGTGGAAATCTGCCTGTTTATGAAATTGTTTCTAAGTGTTCTAAAATCCATGGATTGCTGTGCTCTCTGCTTCACAGTATGATGATCTCAACTTTTTTAAATGTAGACGTCTGAATTAAATCTCTGGTGGGAGGGGATGAAACCCCCACAATTTCTTGGGAAAAATAACTAATAGAAAGATCATTGTTTTGGAGGGTTGCAACAACAGTTTCCGTTTACAACAGAGTTTTTTTTGTTTTCGTTAAAAAAAAAAAAGCTGAAACATTTATCGCTGTTCTTCATGTGTGAGTTTGGGTGTAAGGTCATTCTGCATTTCTATTTTTGTAACTGGTTATAAGGTTTCCAGCCCTTACTTTGCAGAGAGCTAGCTGTCTGTGGCCTCAAGTGATAGGCATAAATTGCCAGTTAAGCAAACAGAAAATCTTTGATTAACAGGGAAGCTCTTAGGCTGTTTCTTTAAACTGAAATATGAACTGTAGAACACAGCACTGGAAAGTACCTAGTACCTCCCTGTGTCCTAGCAGGGTCAGCTATACCAGTATCATTGCTGATAGGGTGCTTGTCCTATCTTAGCAAAGACTTAGCAGCAGTGGTGACTCACAAGCTCTCTAGGTAGCAGAGTGCTTTTATGTCCTTGCTGTTGAAGTGCTTCTTCAGTTAAATTTCAATGTTTTCTGTTGCAGCTTCAGCTCTTTACTATGCATTTTCCTCACCCTGGATAGGGAGAGCAGATCATTCCTCTGCCTTCCAGAACTGTTTTGTATATCTCTACAGTCTCATGTTCATTCTCTGAATGTTGTTGCCCAGCTGAAGTACAGTGCCCGAAACAAGTGCAGTACTCCAGGAGAGGAAATGCCGTGCTGAGTAGCATAGAAGGTTTACTTGGTGTATGGCTTACTGTGGTGGCAGCCTTTTTTGCAACAGCATGCTATTGACTTATGTTCAACTTCTGATCTGCTGTGACCGAGAGATTCCTTCCTGGCCCATTATTTCCTTCTCCTTTATGTTCCTGTCTAGGCGTGCTATGGTCCTTTATCCCTATTTATCCCTATCCTTCTTTTTCCTTTGTAGTCCATTTTTCTATTCACTGCAAAGTGAATTCTGAAGCTATTCTCCAGCATATTATGTCCTTCTCAGCTTGAAGCTCTCTGCAAATTAAGGATTAGGGCAAATGAAGAGATCTTTATGCTTGTTAGTGGGAAATACTGAAAAATACTGAACCTATCATGCATGCAAAACTTAATTTGCAGAAGAGAGGGATGTATTTATACATGGTTTAATCATAAAGCAGTTTTGTACTTATTCCTGTGAAGTTTTAGGTGGCTGTTTGTGTTGCTCCTAATAGTGCTGAGTGTCAAATTCTTAGTGAAGACGTTAGCATCATCCGCCTTTCTTAGCCATAATTACTTTTACCTTTTTGGACATTGCCTAGTTCTGATGTTGTTTACTGCTGAAAAATACTTCCAAGTTGTGATTTATATACCTGTTTAACTTAGATGTTTACGGATATGAGGCTTTTTAATGCCCCAAACTTAAGGAATAGTAATCAAGCTGGAGTGTCTTTGCTCCTCCATCTGCTGTTTTCTGTCTGTTAGGCACTGTCCTTTCATAGTTTCCTATCCACTCGACATTTGCAGGTTCTGCAAGGTGTCTACTAGCTGCTCAGTCTTCACTATTGTGCTCTTTTTATTTCATCAGGCCTACTCAATTTGGAGATGTTTTACTTGGGAACACTCTGACCTGTTCCTTTCCTATTTAAGCTACAGTGTTCACCTTGTGTAACTAGTAATTTATATTAATTATGTGGTTGGTAATGATTCTTGTATAGTTAGGAGGGATGAGAAAAAGTTCAGATTTTCTGGCCTTCTCAGTGCCCCTTGACTGTATCTTTCCTTTTCTAATTAAGTAGATTGAACTTTTTTTTCTGTTCTGTGAGTATTCCAACCTGTAGAGCAGTAGCTTTGCTTTACTTGTTGCTTACCAGTGGCACATAGTTACAAAAAATATGTGCTTGTGCTGTTTGTGTTCATACTGACACAACCTGACCTAGTTTCCACTTCCTGTACACTTTCCTGTTTGTATGAAGTCAGTTAAGAATTTGGGATTTAGTCTCTTGGCACAATTCCATCCCTTCCCTCTTTCCTCTGTTCCTTCCTCTTCCATTCTCAGATGTATTAACTGTCATCCATGGCCTTATATTGTTTCATAAAGAAAATGTCAGCTCTCCATAATGCCATTTTGTCTCCCTCCCCAGTAACAGGTCTTGTAAAGCTGATCTTAGCAGTCGGCATTTGCTTTCCTGAAGTCTTACTGGTTTTTTTAATTCTTCCTTCCTGTTCCAGTGATTATAAACTCTGCAGTGATTGTCAGTCTCAATCAAATTAGTTTCTATTTGGACAGTTTCAATCAGTTCTTCCCTATTAGAATGTAATCTGGATGGTATCTTTACTAGTTTTTCCTATTCTGTGAGCAACAGAATACATATACAAAAAAATAATAAAATGGGGAAGAAACTTATTGACATGTTCCCAAAGTTTTGCTGAAAGATTTCCAAACCTTTTTCCCATGTAGTGAAAAATCTCCATTATTTTCACCTTTCTTTCAAATCCTGTGTGGTAGATAATTCTGATAGTTGTGAACAGTGTCCTGAACTAAATGAAAAGCCAACAGGGCTCTCTTCTGATAGGGGTGTAGCAGTTACAGATATACTGCTTTTTTTATGCCTCCTTTCTTTTTGTCTTCTTTTTGTCTCCTCTTTGTTCTTGTATAGTGTAGTGTTGCTCAGTTGTCCAGAGTAGATTAAGTCCTTAATGTCCTTAGGGCTAATAATGCAAAGCATGCTGGGTAATTTTGGAGACTGTGCTTCTGCTAGAGTACCATAAGAGCACATAAGGATGCAGTCCTGTGGGAAGAAGGGAGGTCATCTGATACCTTATTGTTTCCCCCCTAAAACCTCTGCTCTGGTTCTGCTGGCACTTTGGGCTGCTCTGCTACCTGATAGATGCCTCTTGTGACCCTAGTTAAATCATTGACCTGGTGGTCTACTACACTCTCCCTTTCCCTCCTCCTATGGTAATGTCTTATGCTTGACTAATTAGTTGATGTTGGACAAGTCCAAATGTCTCCAACACGGTTCAAAGAAAGTGTGCCTCTGGAAACAAAGGTGGCAAGACCTCTTCTGGATTGGAGTCAACCTCTGACTCGCTCAGCATCTCCTGGAATCTAAATAAAAGTGGGAACTGAGTTTGCTGGAAAACAACTTGAAAGTAAGATAAGTCTTTGTGCTCACTTCAGAGATTTAAATACATATGTGTGTATTGAAGGTTAGCTTAGGCATGGAAACTAAGCTGTGGAACTAAAATTTGTATAAACACACCTTTTGTAGTTGTGAGTGCTTGAGCAAGATGGGCTGAAGTTGGATTAAAGGAGAAATGTGATAACTGTCCTGTTAAGCCAAGTTTAAGAAGAGTCTTGGCATAGTAAAGATGTGTGAAAGGAGCACTTTAACATCCTGACAACAGCTTCTTTGTTGCCAGTTGGCTTCATTTCAACAGGATTTACAGCTGCAAATGGGGTGGGCAGTTGTATACAGTAGTTCATTGAGAGCAACACAGCAGCCTCTCTCTATTATAATAGAAAGCATTGAAATTAGACATCTGAAATATATCCAGTCACTTCACTTTACAGTTGAACAAAGTCCAAACCTGTAGTAGATGTTTGGCAAGTGTAGCTGTTGACTTGTGCATCATATGTAGCTTATGTTTAAATTAGCATGACCTTTCTGTAATTTAAAATGACATCTAAGAGGATTCAGATAAATGTAGGTTAGGTACTGAATTAAAAAAAAATACTAATTTCGCTTTGGAAACTACCTAGCATTCTATGGCTTTATCATTCTGAGTTTTTATTCTGGTAATATTTCTGTTACTTCTTCCTCTCCCTACTCCCACTTGCAATATGGTGGTGTTTTGGTTTTTTTAATAGCTAAAGATTTTTCATGCCAATCTTCTGTGGTTTTAATATCATCATCATGTGGGTGGCTGACCTCACAATTAAAATGAGTACTACAAATGTGGGGCAGAGGGAAAGCTGTATTTGTTAATGGTATGTCACTTTAAACTGACAGTTTACGCCCAAAATACAGAGATTGTTCCTGTCACTGAAATGAATGCTACCCATTGCTGCTTGTCAGATTGAATTTCAACTGTCTGTTGAGAATAAACCTTCCCACCCCCTCTTATTGGTGAGAATATTAGTAATGACAGTGTTTATAATTTAAAATAGAGTTTGAAGGCCAACTTCCACAGTTTGTCGCAGGGTGGTTAATACGGCAGTAAAGGGGAGATGAATGTGGCTACTTGTGCGAGTCTATTACTCAGGAGGCCTGTAAATTTGATTGGCTGCTGCAGTTCTAGCAGAATCATTCGATTTGAGAGCAATAGAAAGATAAGATATCCAATTACCCAAATGATTTGCAGGGTTAGCCAACGTTGTCATGGAGATGCGAGTTGGAACAAATTAAATTTTAAGCAATAAAATAATCTTAAAGCACGTCTGGGAACAAGAAAATTTGGCAGTGGCACTTACCTGAATTGAATCTTAGCTTGACACGCTGTTGTTTGACATTGATATACTATGGGGGCCTAAACTTTTAAATGGCTTGTTGCCTCTTTTTTTTTTTTTTCCGTTTTGCAGACATTGCCAAAACAGATTGTACTCTATTCGTTTTAAATAAAAGGGCATTAATAATATATGCATATCTCAATGCTCAACATGGATTCAATAACTCATGAACAGCAAAGTTCATAGAATGCTAGCCTTAATCATTTGAGGCTTTTCAATATTTAAGTTTTGAGATTTAATTACACCTCACTCCCCGAATTCTTAACAACAAATTTTTGGAAGTACTTGAGTCTTTCTGTAGCAGAGTTCTAACAAAGTATGCAGAGAGCTAAGCACAGTGAAATGTTTTTGTGGGTTTTTTTTCTGTAATTGCTCTGTGAATATGTGTGCTTTTTGTTGAGATCTTCGAAGACAATCATGAATAAAGGCTACATTTTTTAAGTGTGGTGCTTGTTTCAGTGATTCTGCTGGAAAAATGAAAATACTAGATGGGTACTAAACTTTAGCTCATGACTAAAATATACACATGCAGTTTCTTACCCAAGGACCTTTGAAATGTATCTAACTGATTTCTGGCTTCAACAGGGATTAAAATAATAGTCAAGCATGTTCCATAAAGAGGGCTTTTGCCCACATGTCTGTTAGACAGATGGAGATGAAAATTGGTCTGAGGTCAAGCCATTCACAGCATTCTCATAGCCTTCGATTTTCTTCTCATCCCCACCACAGATAATGTCAAATGATTCAGTAATGACCAAAAGTGCAACATTGACCTTTACTCCCTAGTAGATTACTGTGTTACATGCTGTAAATGGCAGGAAGTCCATTTTGTTCTTACAGAAGGAGTTCAGTGTTGTACTTGGCTTTCTATGTGTTGAAAGTGTAAGTGGAGGCAGAGTACTTAAGAATTACCTTATAAAACTTTTGTGAATGTGTTTTGACAGTATATTCTTTTCTGTGCTTTGAAGGCTGATTCTCTGATGCTTTTGCTTTAAAGAAATGGATTAGGCCATGCTTTTTTTGGTATCATCAGAACTTTGGGTTTTCTTGCTTTACTTTTAATCATGTTGTTCCTAAGCTATATTCTTCCCAATCTAATGACAAATGTGATTCTCAAAAATAGATTGAAATAACTGAAGTAAATAAAAATGTAATAAATGAGAATACATAAGCCTGTCCTTAAGAAGGGGTGATAGAGTGCTTTCAAACACTGATCTAACTTTGTGATATAGGAAGTGCAGTTTGCAAGAAAGAATAACAAGCTTCTGACATACAGTGGACACTTTTAGCTGAGCATTGTTTTGTAAAGGTAGGTCTGGACAGCTTTAAGGAGTTTCAGCACTAATAATAGAGTAGTAGTCACAATACAACTGATTGTTAGAAATAATGTGTTGTAAGATTTAGTTTTTGCTTTAGATCACCATGGATGCTATAGCTAAAGTCACTTCTGGGACATGTATGGTACACACTGGTTGGAGCAAAACCAAAATTCTTCTTGTTGAAACCTCTGAAGCTGAAAGGCAATTAACTAGTTCTTCTCAGAGGAAGGTTGTATTCTTCACTCAGAAGTGACAGTGGGTCCCGTAGGCTCGGGCTTCCAGCATTAGCGATAAAATACACATGGGTGTTAAGTGTGGTGAGAAATACGGTTAGGGTTTGGATATTTGTGTTATACTTGCTTCTTTTCATTCCAGTGCAAAAATCTGTAGTTGTTTAAGAAATCATGTTGATTTAGGTATGATATTTTACATGGTGCTTTGGAAGGTATGTGCTGTCAAAATGCAAAATGATGTGGAATAGACTACTGTAGAGGAAAACACTTCAATACTTTTTTTTTTTAACAATGCACAAGGAAAAAAGTTACAATTGTATATACAAGCTCTTTCTTAACTGCTTCGTAAAATGACTGAATTTAAATGAATGTTATATTTAGTAACTAGTCTGGCTGCTTTGTTCTTTGTCATTACGTTAAGAATTCACTTTAGCAAGAAACAAACTTAAGTACAAACACTTGAGTTTGGCAATGGTTAGGTCAAAACATTTAAGTCCTTAATTAGATGGTACGGAGGCAAAAAAATTGCATGAGTGAAGAAAAAAATCCGTCAGCTCAACTTAATTTTAAAAAATGCAGCTGAATTCCTTCATGTTAATTTTTAATGATACTTCAGAAAGGAGGGTAGCACTTCAGTCAGGGGTCTGACAAGCTTGTCACTTGCAAATAAATCAAAAGAAAATCATTACAACAGCAAGAACCAGTGAATGATGTAGTTTTGTCATTCTTCGATGGGCCCCACACTCAAGTCCTCTATTAAAAATGAATGTATTCAAGAGGCTCTGCATTGAGAACACAAACAATTAAGGGCACTTGAGATGCTTTGCTAAGAGCTGCCATACAGCTAGGAGGGCTTTCATGAGAGATGCAGGTTTCTACAGTCTGCTTTACCAAGGAGCCAAAGAACATGGGCAATTAGTTGTGTTTGTCTATGCTCAAGCAGCTTTCTGCAAAATTTTGTTTACTCATTCTTCTGACTGCCCTACGTGTCTCAAGATCAGCAGTTACATAATAGCTATGTTATATTGGGAGGCCTCTAGAAGTAACTGATAAGTACCTTTCTTTTAAGAATTTCAAATGCATGAGCCCCAAACGTGGAATATACAGCTTACCCAAATGCCACCAGTTACCGATGTCTAGTCTTGATTAACGAAGCTCTCCTAGACTCCTTCAAAAAAGGTTTTTCTTTCAAGAATGAATATTTATATACACAGACACGCGCATACATACTCAAAGATATTTCACCTTGAAAGGTGAATGTACATTGCCCCTTGAACAGCTAGATTTATATTTAATGAACATTCCTTTTTCTCAATTTTGAAAACAAACTTTTGCAACTCCTGACAGGCAAGATTAGGTGAATTGTGAAAGTTAGGTTTTCATGCACAACTTGATAGAGAACAAAAAAAATTTTTTAACATGTTTGTGAATAAGAATAGTTTTTACTAAACATTTGAGGGCAGCAAACAGGAGATGTATGAAGTCTCATGGTGGATAAATAATTTTAAATCCTTTATTTAATAGCGTGTAGGAAATAGTGCTAGAAGGCAAACTGCCCTTTAAATGTAAGCAGACTTTTGTTATGAAGTATAGAATAGTCTTCTTCAGTTTTCTTTCAGTATAAATGTCTCTTAAGTGGCATTTGTAACTGGCAGCAAGAAATCTCACAATAAACTCATTTATGGCATACACATTTAAGTTTACCTAGCACTGTGGATGAATATTAAGGATGTTGTTCACATATGATCATCAGTAATACCCTGCTTTGGTAAAGACAAACTCATATATATTTTTTTTTTCAGTTCTGATATTAAGTCAGGTATGATAGTACTGAGACAATTTTAAAATAAGATTGACTGGGAAAGGGGGAAAGTTGATTTTGCCCCCTCTTTTTTAGAAAGGAAATAAAAATTTAAAGAAACCTAATTGACCTGCGTTGAGACTGGTAATTACTGCATGATGTTGCATTCTTTTGTCTTACTCTGTGCCATTGGGTATGCTATGTTATTGCAGTGAAGCTCAGATATTTGGGACTTGTGCAGGAAAACCCAGTAACGTGGACAACTTGTGTGTTTTATAGACTCTACTGAAAATTGATATTTTTTTTTTCTTACAGCTACAATAAGGATATTTACCTCAGTATTACAGAATAGGGAGACTTTTGTGTAGGCCATACAGGCCAAAAAACTTTCCAGTAGAAACCAGATGAGTTTCTTTACTTTTTTCTTTCCCCTCTTATCACCTGCTATGATTCATCCTGGCTTCTGTCCTGAAAACAAAGGTAATCCCATTGGTCTAGGGCAACTAACTTCTTGGACCCTAAACATTTTAGCTAAATGTCAGCTAAATGGATTGCTGTCTAACAGACTTTCTTTCCATAGCTGGCATACCTTGGTTTCTGGAGAGACGTACGAGGTGTGTGGAAAAAAATGCCCTTTAGTACATGGATTCTCACAATCATGTAGTTTTTGTTCCTTGTTAACAGACACTGAAAGTACCAACAGATTTGGCAATAGTTAAGTCTAATAACTGATAATAGTTAAGCTGGTAACTTCCTTCTTTTGCCTTTGCTGTTATGTATGTACTACCAGTACTAAAGGCCACACACAGAATGATGGGTATTTTATGGTTGTGGCCCAAACAAATCAGAAACAGACCGCTGTGGTACTGTGTGAAATGGTAGCTGTTTCTATTGAGAAGGTACTGTGTGAAATGGTAGCTATTTCTATTGAGAATAGAGATCTGTTCCTCTTGTTTCAGGGGAGTAAGGTTTGCTGTAAAGCAACTGTCACTTCAGTGCCCTTACTTAAGGGGAAGCTTTTTGTCCTAGGAAGAAAACATAGCAGAATGTCTTTGGAGACTCTTGTCTCTGCAAAACTTTAGGGTGGATGTGTCAAATGCCAGACTTTCATCAGGGGGAGTACTTCAGCTTACATCAGAGAGACATAGTGTTTTACAAGTCTCAATGCTATCAAATATTTTCCCTATGTCTGTCAGAGGTGGAGA
>NW_010972687.1:5099538-5141115 GCF_000737465.1 Haliaeetus leucocephalus | reverse complement strand
CCCCCCCCCCAAGAAGCATCTGTATGGATTAATGATATGACAGAGACTGTGAAGAGCTGTTCAGAGTGTCTTTTATGTAGACTGGGTTCACATCTGGATGCTGATTTTGGTTTTGTGCAAGTGCGCTACAGTGGCTGCGGGAGATATTTATAAGGAAAACTGTAGGAGTTGTGCAAGAACCTTGAGGGTTAATTATAATAGTGGTTCTGAATGGTGCACAAATGCATAGGTCTGAAAACCTGTAAGCACGGGTAAGACTGACTAGTGAGAGAAAAAGATCCCTGTACCCCACCAGAAATCCTGTGTTCAAGTTGACATACCGAAAGTGGGAGATATGAAAGTGGGAGATATATAAAGCTGTTGAAAAGTGGGACTCAAAAGACTTTGTCCTGCTGTCTTCTCTGCTATTTTCAGTGAAGGATTGTTCTGTTCTCTGCTGGTTCCTAGCCTTATTGTTCTCCTGTTACTCATGGTTTCACTAATTTGCTGTTATTGACTGTCACATTTTCTGATCTGATTCTTTTTCTTGTCTGCATTATTTTAATTCTCTCAATATGGATGTTTTAGAAGTCTGTACCTCTTGTCTCCATTCTGCCTTGCTTCTGTTTTGGTATTTCTTTTGTACTTCTGATGGTGTGTTTCTGTCAGCAAAACTAATTTTACCTTTCTAATAGGCAGGTAAAATTGATCATGAAAGAAACATTTTTCTTCCATGCCTATTACCTTCATGTTGTGCTGCTTGATAATTTGAGTAATAATAAATCTACCTTTTAAAAGGCTTTATCTTGGACTTAATGGATTTAAAAAATGCTTTACTTGTTAATGAGCTATGTACAAGGACCAGATTTATGCCTAAATGTATATACAGATTAGGTGCTTTAGACATGGCAGATGTCCTAGAGTAGCTAACTAGATCACTGTCCTCATCTGGGCTTATATATTAACTATTTATATTTGCAGTAGTATGAAGATGTGGATTTTTTTGTTACTTTCGTCATCGCGTGAACTTAATATAATCCTGTACACTAGTTAATACATGGCAACAAACCTAAACCACAGTTTTAATCAAAATACTTTTCCTCTATAGACAGAAATCGCCAAGAGATTGAATACAATTTGTGCACAAGTCATCCCATTTTTGTCTCAGGAAGTAAGTAAAACTGTTCAGCTGTTAAAGTGCAATTATGTTGCTTTTCTGTTTGCAAATTAGCTAGTTTTAAGATGTTAATTTTATCACAATACACAAGTGTAAGGAACATCTGTTATAGCTGAAGTGCGCAAACCCCCTGCTAATTTGGTCTAACAAATCTGAGTTCAAACTAGTGACAATGGCTCAGCCTCGTTCATTGCCTGAGGAGAGTGGGAGTCTGTAAAATATTACCAATGCAACAAAATGCTTTCATTTGTAATCATGGTGATTGCCTATTTGATATTCAGTTGTCAAACGTGAATCTAGTGAAATAAGCATGCTTATCTTGTCTACATAATGTGTATCAACTTTTAGTGCAAAAGGTGAGTAGTTAGCTCAGATGCAAAACACTGTTTAAGGTTACAAACCTGCATCTGGTCTGAATGACTGCAATTGTAACATATTGTGGGCAGCTGCTGTTACATTTTGAAACCTGTTATTTTGGATATGCCTTTTCAAACTCTACAGTTTACAAAGAGTATTTGTAATTCTTGTTGAGTTCAGTGAAGCGCTTCTTCCCTGTTTGAAATTTCAGTAGGTTTTGCTGTGTGGGCAGAGTATATAAATGTTAAAATTGACACTAGTGTGAAGTTGACATTATCATCCTGTCAACTCAATTAGAAACTGATTATTCATTTGCCAGAAAATTAATATTGAAGTGGCATGGGCGAGGAGGTGAGCTGGCTGCCTTCAGGGCTTTTGTTTGCTCTTGAACAGGTGAGGAATAGGGCACTGTTACCTTTTACCTGCTTAAGGTGTCTTGCAATAGGTAGCCTGAGCTTCTTCAGACAACCCGGTTATTCACGTGTTTGTGATCCTGGTTTGACTTGATGTGGTCAATGCCTTAACACAAATTCCTCCCCATGCCCCTTCTTCTCTTAACAGCATCAGCAGCAAGTGGCCCAAGCTGTAGAACGTGCCAAACAAGTGACCATGGCCGAACTGAATGCCATCATCGGGGTACGTGGCCTTCCAGGTCTACCTCCTACAGTGTGTATAACTTGCTTTCATATCTTACTGCTTTGTTATTTTTAAAATAAGCTTAATGTTTTGATATCTAAAGCTGTTTTGATGCCCAGTGTTGCTGAAGTGTTTACCTTGATTCACACAGATTTTAGCAGGGATAAAGTTAATAGTTTTGTGCAGCAATGCTGTGCATAACAAAACTTTTCCAGGAAGAAACACAATGATTAGGAGAGTTGCTTGTTTGTTTGTAGGTTTTGTATGTCAGTTGATCTAGTTACCTTTGCCTCATGCTTTTTGTGACACTTGTTCTTGGAGCCTGTACAAGTATTCATTCTTCTTTTTTTCCCTTTCTTGTGAATCTTTCATGAATTTTAAATTTGCAAGCTACTGAAGAGAAATTTCACTTGCTTTTGAAGTAGTATTAATTGTCTGACACAGTGTTCTAATAGCCTTTCACCAAGTATGTGCTGCTAAATATGCTGAAATAAGTTAATACTACTTGCTTGTGACTGGTTGTCAGTCACAAGTCATTTGCTTTGTATTAATGAACTTTCTGAACCATACATTCCTTCCACTGCATGAGTTCATTTCCCCTGCCACTAAGTCTAGAATATTTCTCATGTTTTCTGCCCTTCCAGACTAAGTGAAAGAAGTAGCCGAAACAAGAACCCGTCCTTTTTGATTTTATTCATATGTGAGCGCTTTGAGCGGATTCAAATTACTCATTTATCAATTTATGTTAATTGCTTGTGAGAAGATGCCCTGCTGGTCTTTATAGTTCCCTCAGACACTTTGTAATGATAATTAGACATGCTGCTGTACGGATTAACAGTGCCATAGTCCAATGACGTCTACAGACAATGGAACCAGTTAATCCATCTGTGCTTAAAATTACATCCCAACTGGAGATGGAAAAAAAAAAAAAAAGAGTGAGGGAGGATTAAAAGAATGAGCGTCAGCTTGAAAACTCTCCTTTCATCAGTTTCTCAATTGCAGATCTACAGTCGGTTTGCCTGTGGTAAGCTATTGGCAGTCAATTAGGTGAAATAAACTGGGAGGGTGACCTTCATTTCCTTTTAATAGCTTTTCCTTCCTGAAATGGGGAGCTTCAGTGGATTTTCAGCTTAAATTTTATTCAAGCTGCTTTATTACACTTGACAGTTTAGCTTTGCATAAACATACCCCCCCCTTCAAATCTGCGCTGTTTTTTCCCTTCGTATCAAATTTTGACTGTTACTTAGTTGATTTGCTAATCACATCTTAGAAACCCACATAATTACGTCTGTATTTGTCACAATCTCCTCTACGCTTTGCTTGCGTAATGAATTACTTTGTGAATACCTGATTTGATCTTTGAAATACAGCACATGTACATTTGTGGTGTTTGATTAGAAAAGATTAGAGAACTGTAGTTTCTTGCATCTTTTAAAATGAATTACTTCTTTAGGATGAAAATGGAATGGAAAACCCTTTTTAATGAACTATTTTTAAAGAATATTTTGTGCAGTAAATGGAAGTATGTATTAAAATATATTTAAAAACATTCTTGCTGGACTTAGGGTAATGCTACTTAGGCAAACCAAATTTTGCTATCTCAAGCTTGTCATGTACCTCTTTTTAAAGTCTGCACAATATAGTCTTTTAAAAGCAATAGGATCTACAAGTACCACATGCAATTAAGAACCTTTTTTTTGGGGGGGGGAGCTCTTTGGAAGCAGGAATAGAAGCCTCCACCTTTTTTGTTTTAAAATTATCTAGGATTCACCAGAAAAGATACTTGCCTGTGTCTTCTGAAAGACTTCTGAGTGATGCCGTACAAATCCAAAACTGTAAATGAGGAAATGAACATGTTGGGCACAAAGTTTATTTGACCATGTAGATGCATGCATATACATAATGGTAAAATTAGATGTATGTCACAGTGATCTTTTACAGTCTTACATGATCAATAATTATCTTGTGCCACACAATAAGTTTCATGCTCTGACATATGCTTGATTTTCTTTGAAAGGGACGGTGTGCATCCTGGAAAATCTGAATAGCATAAAATTGGGTTGACAATTCAGTGGACCTTTGCTCCCCCTCACTGAGCACGCAGTGTGTCAAACCCTCTCCCCAGAGGGGAGGACACATCAGAAGCCTGTCTGTTTCTACAAGCGGCAGCTGCACGGAGAGTGAGCACGGCCTAGTTTGATAGCAGCTGTCAGTATTGTTCAGGGGCCCAACTTAGTGTAAAGAACAATGGAAGGGCCATGCTGCTAAAGTGCAGTGTCTTTCAAGATAAGAAAAGAAATAGTAATTTAACGGTTTAGACATCTATCATGAACATGAAAGATCATGAAACTTCTTTTCAAAATGCAAATATGCTGGAGCAATCTGTAACAGCAGAAGATGCAATTGAGTAACCTCTGGCGTCATACTACCAAGGATACTTATGTACAATAAATTTTGAGGTTGGGAGGAAAGTTTAATTTTCCTAGCTGATGTTCGCTTGCGTAGTTTCTCCTGATTAGATAAGATCAGCATTTTTGTTGGGGTTTGACTTTTTTCCCCTCCTTCCTTTCTGTCTTTACGGGCCATTGTTTCTTGACACTAGATAATTCAAGAGTTTCCCAATTGGCTTGGCTGAGTTAGAGCAATTCCTGTTGCTGCTGGGCCATATATGAGTTCTGGAAGGGAACAGAGCCTTTAATTAGTGGGAACAACTTTTGAAATACAAGATGATTTTGAACTATGTTTATTTTATATATTTTTTTATTTCCAGCTGAAAAGGTGAAAGCTTATTAGAGGACAGACTGTGAGGATAGGGACTTGTAGTCTCATGGGACTGAGATTTTTCAGAGAATTTAGCCACACAGTCAAAAGACAGGCTTTGGAATCAGTATATGTTAAGCATGTACAAAAGAGAATGAATGAATTGACATATTTAAAAAAAAAAGTTACATAGTTGGACTTGGTGAGCTTCTAGGCAGTGCTAATCCTCTGTGTTGATTAAAAATTCTTACTTCAGGAAAGAACTGTGCATGATATTTCGTTATTAACAGTCATACTTCTGGCCTTATACTTTTTCTGCATGTACTTGTAGGCTTTAACTTCAGCTATGGGGTAGCAGAGCAGCTAAACAACCTCCTTCCCAATTTTTTTAAACTACATCATTTAGTATTTGTTGTACTAAAGTTGAATGAAGCCGCAATTTTGCTTGATAAATAATACACAAAACAGAAAACTTAGACTTACGAAGATAAGTGCACCTGTTAACTCCTTGGCACTCCTGCAGCTGCAGGCAGTGTCCACATTTGGGGTTAAGGGAGGATCCAGATCATGGTATGAAAGAACTAGGTAGATTACCATGGTTTAACCTGAAGGGCGGTTTGTTTGTTTGGGGTTTTTTTGAGAGAGCAAAGGTACTCAAAGTTCATGCTAGGAAGTATAAGGGACAGTTAAATAGATATGTCTAGATATAAACAATGCAAAATTTGTTAGATTTACTTTCAAATTAATAAACTAGGTAGTTTTATGTGTAGAACAGGCAAATATCTGAATAAGGAAATATAAGCAGCAAGCTGGAATCTTTTAGCATTGCATTTTAGATGCACGATTTTAGTGTACCACTGAGTAGCCAGGTAAGTCTTATTTTGCCTTTTGAGGTGGGTTGCTAATAGTTTTGTGAAATATGTATCTTTTGGATTGACAGTACTCTTGAGACAGATTGAGTTGTAGGCTTCCGAGAGGCCTCTCCACTGTTGCATGAGGTGATGGCTAAAGGATTAGCAAGATGTGGGATTATTTTTTCTTTTGGCTGTGGTTGCCAGCTATCTCTGGGATTGTAGTGTGTGAAGCTTAAGAGGATGAGGTTAACCTGTTGAGGGTTTATTCTTATGAGTGTGTAGTTAATCCTTAGAAAGCCTATAAATAACTAGGCTGTATGTTTCATTATAAAATAGAAATACAGACTAGAGCAGAAATGAATGCAGAACTTAGTGCAAGGGAAGAGCTAAGCAGCTGTAGCATTACTTTAGATCCTTCTCAGCCATGATCTGCATTATGTGCTAAGGGAGGGGAAATTGCCTAGTTCTTTTAAATTAAATAAAATGAGATCTAGTGAGCACAAGACACTATGTCCTCACTTTTAACATAAAATAGCTAACCCCAAGTCTAAATTACTAAACTCTGGCCATAAGAACTTTATTGTGTGGTAAAATCCTGGGTTATTCTTCATATTTTGCTTTTTTAAAAGTATGTAGAAACCTTAATTACATGCTAGGATGCTGTCATGGTAGGTGCTTTTAGAATACAAGGCTCCAGAATTGTAAACTAAGTTTAAAATAGGTAGCAAAGGGAGAAAGTATTTGTCAGCATGACAGTTGGTGTTCTCAAAATACCGGTCCCCAAACAGTGGCCAGATCTTTATTGTTAGTGCCACCAAGGTTTGAGGAAAAATAAGAAAGCATGGTTGAAGTGTATTGGTAGTTTGTCCTACTCAAAACAAAACCTAGGAGAAGGTGTGTAAAATGTGAATGAATAGATAGTGTTAGCCAAACTTGGTTTCCACCTGACACTGCCCCCCCCCCCCCCCCCCTCTTTGCCCTCTGCACTGATGGGGAAACAGAAGACCTTGGAGCAGCAATATAGAGGAGGGTGGTGTCTAAACGAGATGATAATTTCCTGGAGTAGATGATTGTCAGTCATTCTGAAGAGGGGAAGATTGCATCCAGAAGTCAACTGTAACTGAGTTGCAGGCCAGACCTCCCTTATCTTGCAAGGTTTCACATGTGGGTGGATAGAAAAAGCTGCATCTTGGATCTTGTCCAAAAAGAAAACCAAAAGATCTTTAGGTGGCTCTCTCCTCTAGATCTAATATCTAAACTACAAGTCAAAGGTGAGACCAAGTATATGGTTACAAACTTGTGAAGCTAAACAGCTTTCAAGAAAGGAGTGAAAGAGAGATGGTTGGAAAATATGTGGTTAGCTAGAGCTCAGACCTGAAGATATGCAACTGTGAATGCAGAGAGAAGGTAGATTCTGATGAGATGAGCATGTGAGGTACCAACAGTGAGTTTGTACCACTTGCTAGATTACTGTCTACTGGGCAGATGTTGGGGATATGGAATGTACATGCTGAATGGTGTAGAGCTGTAAGTTGGTCTGTTTTGCAGCAGGAGAGAGGTGCAGGAGGGACTGCCACATATGCAGGTTTTTCTAATCTTAACAATAGTAAACAGAAGACCAGAAAAGTCAGTGGAGAATGTGGTTTCAGGAAGGGTTAGTAGATAGAAGCAGAGGATATTGATATGCTGGAAGAGGTGATTCCTTCTTTTTGTGAACTTGGCTTCAAATAGTACTGTTAAAACAGACTGGTTTGGAAGGAATAGTTTCAGTGGAATGGAAGGGACTAAAGTTGGGTCAAAATGCTGGAATAGTACAGTTCAAGGCAAGGATTTACAGAAAGCATGTTCAATGAGCTTTAATAAAGAAAATATGGAAGGGCTACCAGAAAGAAAAAATGGGGGGTTAGGGATGAGTTTGCTTTTGAAGGTGGCTGAGGCAGAGGAGTGCACATATATATATATATGTCATTGGCACAGAAGGGTCGGTTATTTAATCCCAGAAGAAAGGATTACTTCCTCTAAAGAGTGATTCAAAGCACCTCTCTTGATTAAAGCATATGCAGGCAGAATAGCTTTCCATGTTTGAAGATAGTTTTTGTGAATATTACCTACTTTTTCCCTAAGTTACCAAGGAAGTAAAAGGAGACAAACTGAAGAGATGAGTATACCTTCTCTCTTACAAATGTCTGCTTTGTATTCATACTTGAAGTGACACAAGTGGGGGAATTGGAGTAGGTGAAGAGTCAGTAGGCTGAGATAAAGATGTGATGTAACCTTTAGTGCTCCTCTTGCAAGTAGTCCATGATGTGGTGGGTTTGGAGGAGGTAAGAGTTGGATGGGAAGAATGAATCGGTTGGCACAGACAAAAGAGAAGCTCAGGAGGGACTGCACATGAGGTGAAATCAAGTGCAGAGAAGTTAGTTGCATAAGGATGAAGCAAAGCATGGTCATGGAGTTGTCCTGTAACATGAGTAGGAATAGAGAAAGGTGTTGTGAGTTTACATGTTGAATGGTGTAGGGCTTTAAGTTGGACTACTTTGCAGTAGGAGAGAGAGGTGCAAAGAATGAAGCATACAGATCCGAAAGGAACTAAGGTCTAGTTTTGAGAAGCAAACACTGATACGATAAGGTGAACTAACTGTCAGTGTGCCGATGAGAGTGGCATGGACCACACAGGCAAAATATAGCTGTTCACTGGGTGACTGTGACAAAGATGGAGTCAGTGGGAGTAGGAAAGTGAGGAGAGAGAGGTGCGGAGGGGATGGAGGGAGATAAAGGGGGACACAAAGTACGGTAAATATTAAACATTGGAAATGTGCAAGAAAACAGCAACCCACTATTTCTCAAGGGGGAAGAGCAAGGCAAACTGTCGAGAGAGGGGGCTGTGTGGGAGGACTGGAAGAGAAGGGAGGGAAGCTTGCTTTCCCTGTTCTTGCACAGAGCAAGGCTAGCATAGGCATTTAGGATAACTTTAGGAAATACTAAAAGCAGGGCAAAGACAGTTTGTACAGCAGTTTGCTATAACTCTTCAACATGCTGAAGCGTTTGTATCAACAGCAGGATTCCTGGTATCTGGTAACTGCATTATTGTTTCAGAGCACTTGCTGAACTACCATGGTTGCTGTCTTGTATAACACTTAACTTCCTGAGAATGTCCAGTACTGGTTTTAAAGGTGCTGGCTAACTGTAGCTCTTTAAATTGAATACTGACAAGCAGTAGTATTGAGGTAGTAAAAGCAAGGATTAGCAAAAGTGGATTGTTCAAATGCCTGTTCAGAAGTAATCATTTGGTAGGTGGAAGTTGTTACAGCATGTATAAGAAATATCCAAGAATCTGCTCTGTGGCTTGGAACAGTAAACAAAAATCAATGTAATGCTTTTCTCATGACTGCCATGTTTTTAATTCTTTGATATCTCTGAAATGTTTTTATGGTTAGTAGCAGCTGCAACAAAAGGGTGATGATCATAATTTAAAATACTATATTCAACTTCCAGATATTACCTTACCAAAAAGCCTTTCTACTCCATCATTACTATCTTCATGTTCAGCAAGATTTAAATTTCTGGAGACTAAAAGAGCCTGGAAGGAGAATAAATACTTTTTAAGATAATCATACATCAGTAACAAAAACCCCTAGAGTAATATCTTTAAGTCATTTCCAAATTGGTGTGTGCTGGAACTAGTTGGTTTTGGCTGCTGTGGCAGCAAGAATGTGCTTTTGAAGTGTCATTGGATGGTAGTGGCATGCTAAGAGTAGCTAAAAAGGCAAATACGTAGATTTGAGGTTAGAAGGTGAGTAATAGCAGGAATTTATGGTTGCCCCAGAAAAAAAAAATATGTGCTGGCAGTTTCTGCAAACCAGAAGCAATGTGTTCTGACAGCTTCATTCTAGAGACTTAAGGCTTGCATCTGAGTCTTCAGAGAAAGCAATATGTACTTGTCTAAAATTAAAGAAAAGCTTTGTTCTTAAACTGACTTACAATGACAATGATCAGAAGAATGTAACTGGTTTCAGAAAACCAGCCTTTGTCTTGTCTGGACCAACAGTATTTAAGGTAGTCTTTTGTGTTTTTTTTAGAATGTGGTTTTGAATTTGTTACTTTCCCTTGGAGTCTGGGAAGTCCTTTGGTGAAGACATGTTCTCCTGTGCAAGGATAATTTTTTCCCATTTTTACTCTAACTCTACCCCTCCACTCCCTCCTGCTCTGTGGCATCTGTCCTTTATAAAGGCTTCTCTGGTTCCTCCATTGCTGCAGAGTCTTGTTCCTCCAATGCAACTTCAGCTTTGCTGTTTGTCCCTTATTTTTTCAGGATTTAGCCTAAGGAAAAAACCCCAACATTATTTAACCTAAGGAAAAAAATGTACCATTATTAATACAAGGATGCTTAGAACTTGCTCTTCTGACTTTGTTCTATTTACTTTTTTTTCTGTAAACTGTTTGAGGCAGGAACTGGTCTTAAGCCAGCCCTGTAATACATATTTTTAGAAGAGCTATCAGTGAAAAAGCTATAGATACGAACACGCAGAAGAACTTTTATATTTTTATAAAAGTATACACAATCAATATATATACATATAATATATACAGAATAGTATGTATAATATATAATGTATAGTATATGTAGTATATAATGATATATTAAAATATATCATTGTGTATATATGATATGTTATATGTGTGCGTATATACATACAAGGTTATGCTAGCAAAAGGTCTTTAGCCTGTGGGCTGCTTGTTGTGTTGCCAGCATAGCTGCTGATACAAGCACTAGCCATGCTTCGATAGGTCTGCACTTGGTGCAAGCTATTAAGTTTTAGGTTGACTTACAGTGCCTAAAAGCATGGAGGAGGGAAGAAAACCCTTCCTTTTTGTTGGCAAAAGCCCTTATGTGGATGCAGCTACACCAGTGGAGTGCTAATGCACCTTGGGGAGAAGATGTTGCTGAACTGGAAGAATTCCATCTGCTGGCAATATCCTGCATCCTAGCTGCAGGGCTCTCCTGGTGTGGGATGCTCCACAGAGGGTCCACAGCATAGCTAGGCTGCTAGTGCAGATCTACTCTTGTGAAAGTGCCAATCATGCTGGCAGTACTAAATAATTATTCCCTTTATGTCAATGGGATGTTAAAAATCTTGCCATTTAACAATTATCACTAAACTTTTGTTAAATAGTTAATTGCTGATCACTTTAGTGGAAAAACAGCTGATGTGCTCGTTCACTGGGTGTGGTGACAAATCATTTGGGTGGGGTCACCCACATCTGTCATTACTGTTTACAGGAATGATCTTTTTGAAGAGCCCTGAAGTGTAATATCTCTTTATATTTCTAATTCTGGTACCTGGGCTTGCCCTCCAAAATACCAGAAGGAAGGGCAGAGAAACCTAGCTGTTCGAAATGAGACAGAAAGGCCCAGCAAAGATCAGAGTTGTTGCTCAGCATGGTGATAAAGAAGGAAAAGATAAAGTGCTTTTTTCACTCTTGCAGTCTATATGTCTGCAGTCTGTAATGGTGATGTGGGAAATAATGGTTAATAAGCTACCCTTGGAAATTATTTTTATATTTGCTGTTTACATTATACTGGGGAGCATTGAAGACCTGTTTCTTAGTTCCATTGGTGTAAAGCTAACTAAGGTATTAAAATTTATGCGATCTTGTGATTCAACAAATGTACTGTGTCTGTACTTGTAGGTAGGCTGGTACTGGCTATGTAATTCACATTGATAGCAACCAAAGCCTTTCTCATGTTGAGAGACTTCATTTTCCTTACTTAAAAAAAATCCTCATGAGATACAGAACATGTTCTAAAATACAAGCTAAAGAATATACTTAGTATTTGTCTGTCTTATATATAGATTTTAAGGAGCTCTCAAAAATTTTTTCCTGTTGTAGTAATGAAAAATTTAAATTAGACTTTTTCGAGGTAGATGCAGGCTTCAGTATAACTGCTTTGACTCTTGTTGGCTGTCTTGGTTGCCTTCTGTGGGCTTTTTGGAGGTGGCTCATGTGCACCAGTGGTTTGCTGGTCCCACATTAGTATACGTGTTTTCTCCAGTGTCATAATTTTTCTGTTGAACTACACAGCCAATCAACAAATACATACTTTTGTTTCAGAGAAGTTAGTGGGGCATCTTCATGACTGCAACTAGTTTTTACTTTCATTCTTTAAATAGAGAAGAACTTTTAGCCTTATATATAGAAAGTATATGGGGAATTACACTTGTAAGTGTTTATGCTAACTTTCCTTACTTTAGCGAGATTAAAGAAACTCTAATGCAAGGAGAAAAAAAAAAGACTCTAGAGCTGTCCAGGTTTAGTATTCTGTGGCAAAACTGTGCAGGATAAATCTGTTGCAGAAGTACATTTTACAGTGAAACAGGTAGGCATCAGTGTAGAAGTGTAGTAGGAGCTTTAGAGCATGAAGTGGTTGTTTTAATCTTCATGACCCAGTTGAAATCAGCATTGCTTTTCCTATTTCGAGTTTTCTGAAGATCAAAGAGTAGACAAGACTTGATTCCTACAGGAGGATCCCATAGCAGAGGACTAAAAGTGAATACTGAAAAGGAGGGAAGTAACAGCAGGAGGAAGGAATCAAGGGACCAAGTAGAAAAAGAGTTAAGAAAGGAAAACAGATAAAAGACTCTAATTGAGAACCATAAACTTCATGTTGTTTTGCAGTAGCTTCATATGGAGTATTTTGAACATGCTGAGGGTCTTGTATCTGATTTTTTTTTATTTTTAATAGAGAAGGTGGCAGAAGGACATAGTTTGTTAGTGTTCTTATAATTGCTGTATCAGCAGAGGGGTGAGATACAGTTTCTCAGCCTTATTTCCTTTACCCTAGAGATGAAGTTAGTTTGTGAGAAAGGACTGCTTGGGGAATGTATGGGGGGGAAGCTGCCTTTATCCCAGTGTAGCATCAGTTTTCTGGTTTATGTGAGGCAATTTATGCAACCCTTTACTGCTTAAAAAAAGTTGAGACTTGTTAGTGTAGTTTGTGTTGTTTGAACAAGTGGAAACAGGAACTGAAAAACTTGAAGAGCCTTCTGTTCAGAAATTCAACATTAGTTTGAAGCAGATTCCTATAATAGAAAATAATAACAAAGAACAAACTTAAGATAACTTTTTCGTCTTGTTTCTGACTTTTATATTTGCTTTCTGACATCAAAGTCAGATTTGTAAATAAGTTTTGATTTTTTTTTTTTCTTGTGAGAGTGGAAAATAAATGGTAAGACCCAAAGACACTATCCTATGCATCTTCTGTAATAAAGCATAAAAAGGAACAGGATTTTTCCCAGGAGACAGTTGGGTCTTTAAATAATCATGCCATTGCTAGACAAATTTTGTATGTATGAAATATACGGCTTTGGATAGCTTTTGCTGATACTGTCCTTCTCTGGACTTAAATCTCTGTAGTACAATGACATTTCACATGGTTTATAGATGGAAGAGGCTTGCTGAAGACACTGTCTTTATTCTGACGGGACATTATCTTCCCGCACCCATGGCACTGTGGCTTGTTCACATAATGAATGGATAGTTTTCAAACAACTACAAAATTACAAAGGCTCCATTCTTGGCTCTCTAGCTAGAGATGCAGGGGCGGGCACTTTCAGGTTTGTTTACTGTGGTATAGTATAGCTTCCTATCTGTCAGAATAAAATCGGAGCATTTAGAAGAAAAGGAAGTAAGAAAAACAAATGAACCAAAAGAAACACAGATGTTTCAAAGGAATTGGGTAGAAATTTAAGCAATGATAGTAGTAGCTGACTCTCATTTTTCTAAAACACTTTTAAAGAGGGAGAAAACAGTAAACAATAAGAATTGCAGAATCTCGGAATGCCTGAGGTTGGAAGGTACGCCTGGAGGTCATCTGGTCCACTCCCCCTGCTCAAGCAGGACCATCTAAAGCCAGTTGCACAGGACTGTGTCTGTATGGCCTTTGCATACCTCCAAGGATGGAGACTCCACAACCTCCCTGGGCAAATTGTGCCAGTGCTTAGACACCTGCACAGTAAAAAAAAAAAAAAAAGTTTTCTGATATTTAGGAGGAACCTCCCATGTTTCAGTTTGTGCCCATTCCCTCTTGCTCTGTCACTGAGCCACAAAGATGATTAAGTGACTGGAGCATCTCACACATGAGGACAGGCTGAGAGAGCTGGGATTGTTTAGCTTTCTCTAGGCCCATTGTTGGATGCTCTCCAGTATGTCCATGTCTGCCTTGTATGGGGAAGCCCAGAACTGGATGCAGTACTCCAGGTGTGGCCTCACCAGTGCTGAGGAGAGGGGAAGGATCACCTCCCTCAACCTGCTGGCAATACTTTCTCTAATGCAGCCCAGGATGCCATTCACGTGCTTTGCCACAAGGGCACATTGCTGGCTCATGTTCAACTTGGTGTCTGTCAGGACTCCCTGGTCCTTTTCTTCAAAGCTGCTTTCTAGCTGGGCAGCCCCCAGGATATATTGGTACATGGGATTTTTCCTCCTGGTGCAAGGCTTTGCACTTCCCCTTGTTTGAACTTCATGAGATTCCTGTCAACCCATTTTTCCAGCCTGTTGAGGTCCCTGTGAATGGTAACACAGCCATCTGGTGTATCAGCCACCCCTCCCAGTTTTGTGTCATCAGCAAAAGAAAGCAAACTCAGAGCTTAGTTTTGCGGATTGCTGCTGTCGTACTGAAGATTAGGGTTAAAAGAGGTCAGAAGCAAGGACCGCTAATGCACTTAATGATTAGTTAGTCTAATGCTGATATTATCAAGGAAAAAGAAACATCCAAAAGCAATGAAGAGTAAACACAACTTCTGCTGCTGAAGCAAAGTTAGAAAATGGAGTAGTAAGCAATCCATATTAGGTAGCTCATATATCAGTTTGTTAATCTATCGTAGAATGGCTTGGATAGGAAGAGACCTTCAAAGATCGAGTCCAACCCCCCTGCTGTGGGCAGGGTTGTCTTTTACTAGGTCAGGCTGCTCAGAGCCCTGTCCAACCTGAACTTGAAGACTTGCAATGATGGGGTATCCACAACTTCCCTGGGCAAACTGTTCCAGTGTCTCACCACCTGCACCGTAAAATACTTCTTCCTTATGTCTAATCTAAACTACCCTCTTTCAGTTTAAAACTGTTGCTTCTTGTCCTATTATGACAGGCCCTGGTAAAAAGTTTCTCTCCATCTTTCTTATAGGTCCTCTTTAAGTATTGAAAGGCTTCAGTAAGGTGTCCCCAGAACCTTCTCTTCTCCAGGCTGAACAACCCCAACTCTCTCAGCATTCTTTTGTAGGAGAGGTGTTCCAGTCCTCTCATTTTTGTGGCCTTTCTCTAGACCTGCTCTAACAGGTCCATGTCTTTCTTGCACTGTGGACCCCAGAACTGGTTGCAGTACTCCAGGTGGAGTCTCACCAGAGCAGAGTAGAGGGGCAGAATCACCACCCTCAACCTGCTGGCCACACTTCTTTTGATGCAGCCCAGGATACAATTGGCTTTCTGGGTTGCAAGTGCATGTTGCTGGTGCATGTCCAATTTTTTTATCCACCAGTATCCCCAAGTCCTTCTGCACAGGGCTGCTCTCAATCCATTCATCCTCCAGTCTATACTGATACTGCGGATTGCCCTGACCCAGGTGCAGGACCTTGCACTTGGCCTTGTTGAACCTCATGAGGTTCTCATGGGCCCACTCCTCAAGCCTGTCAAAGTCCCTCTGGATGGTATCCGTTCCTTCAAGTAAATCAACTGCACCACTCAGGTTGCTGTCATCTGCAAACTTGCTGAGGATGCACTTGATTCCACTAGCTATGTCATTGATGAAGATACTGAATAGTGTTGGTCCTGTTATGGACCCTTGAGGGACATCAGTAGTTACTGGTTTCCATGGGGATGTTGAGCCATTGACTCCTTGGGTTGAGTCTCATTGACTCTCTGTCTGTGGTCATCCAGCCAGTTCCTCATCCATTTAACAATCCATCCA
The DNA here is from genome assembly GCF_000737465.1 of Haliaeetus leucocephalus. Taxonomy (NCBI): domain Eukaryota; kingdom Metazoa; phylum Chordata; class Aves; order Accipitriformes; family Accipitridae; genus Haliaeetus; species Haliaeetus leucocephalus. The sequence continues at coordinate 5,125,391 of NW_010972687.1, read as the reverse complement.
TCAATCCCATATCTTTCCAACTGAGTGGCAAGAATGTTGTGGGGGACCATATCAAAGGCCTTCCAGAAATCTGGGTAGTCGGTACCTGTAGCTTTTTACTTGTCCGCTGATATAGTCACTCTGTTGTAGAAGAATGTGGATATATTCTTAAGGGAGGTTGTTTGTTATCCTGCACTATGTTCTTCTGTGTAGCTGAAATACTCTTTTGAAAGTACCTACAGAAACTTAAATGCAAGTATTAATTAATGGCTTAGACACTCCAATGAGTTTACTCCTAGATTTGACTGTTTGTAGCGTGGGTGGTATGTGCAGGGTTTGGGGGTTTTTTTAGAATGAGGCAGAAGACTGGATCTGAGAGGAGCATAATCTTGAGTTTTTTTCGGTTTTTTTGAAGGTTACATTTGCAATGTAGGTTTTAAGAATATTACTAAACAGTGAGGGAGGAGGTTATCACTTTGTTGGCTAGCTGCATGTGCTCAGACAGTGGCCCTCATATTCATTGGCCTTAGACATTTGATACAGGCTCTCACTTCCATCTGCTACTTAGGCAAGCAAATAAAAAACCTGAAGATTTCCCTTTGGTAAGAGAGAGAATATGGCAGTGAAATTGAACACAGTAATACATGTTTTCCTCTCATGTCTTTCTGGCTGCTTAAGTTTAACAAATCACATTTCTTCAGTTTTACAGAAGTTGACATGAAATAGTGCCCTTTACATTTTAGGTCTCTAAATGACTTTTGTGCTTGCCAGATATTTTTTCAGAACACCTCTATGGAGCTTGGGGGAATGTGGTGCTAGCACTGATAAGTTTTTCGAAAAAGTTTCCTACTCCTGGGTATTTGTTTAGAAGGGCACAAGAGAAGACAGCTATTGTAGTTTGGGACCAGGTATAACCTTTTTTCCACTGTTCATGTACAATCACATCTAAATTTTTAATTCAGTGCTTTTCAATAGATACTAAGCAGTATATCACACATTGTTTAAGAACAGAATGCTGTAACTGTTTAATGGTAGGAATTCAAAACTAGATTTTTAAGTAAGCCATAGGTGTTTGTGACCTCAACAGAGCTACTTTAAGGTGGGAAGTGGGATTGTAGGAGCTCATGCTCTATCTTGATAAGCAAGGAACCTAAAGGAGATGTGTCATTGTTTATATATAGGAAATCTGTTTCACAAAGACTTACTGACACTGTCTCTGGAAGTCTCTGTCAGACATTGAAAATTAATTCCAAATTTTAAGTCCTAGTTAAAGAGCTCTTTATAGCTGGAACTTGCCTAGGATGTTGGAGGTGAAAAACTGTACCGCCTTTAAAATTGTTAGGAGGTGCTTGCTCAGAGAAGCAAGTGCTCTGTTTTTCATATGTTGATTTTGGGGTTTTTGCTGTCTGGTTAGGGGGATACTGGGAAAAGAATTGGAGGCAATAAAACCTACATGTAGACCATACAGTAAGCTGAATTTGCCATTCCTTTTCTTCCTTTGCAAATATGAAGAACTTCTGGTTTTGCAACAAAACGGTGGGTGAACTACTGATGCTTTTAAAATTATTGCTATGGCTAATTACCTCAGTGCAGTCACTTATGTATGCATCATTGCACTTTTCTCTACCTTCCCACTTCTCTCTGAAAGTGGACACAGCCCTTGCTCTGCAAGTAATGATGATAATTGGTAGTAAGACAGACCTGTTACTCATCCTTTTTTGAGCACATTTCTTATGGCAGGTGTCTAGTTTTTAATTAACTGCTAATGAACATGCCTAGTAGACCATGATACTGCTGCCAGCTTATTCCGTTTTATATCTCACTGCTGCTAAGCTCTTAAAAGGTGACAGAGCAGGCATTAGTGTCTTTGAAGTGACGGGGAAGTGATTATATGCATAACATAATTGTTTCTAGGATCTGCTGTGGCAAATGTCTAGTTACTAAATACATCTGGTGAGCGCTGCTGTTATCCATCTCCCGGGTCTTTAGTTTCTTCTTTTGTGTGCAGCACATATTCCCTTTTCCCCTTCTAGAAGGAGAATACGATATACTTTGAACAGTTCAAGTTTTTTAAATAAGAAGAGCATGAACTTCTGGAAAGGATTATCTTTATGTGTTAGGGACAACTTTAAACCTATTATGAATGGGTAATATACAAACAATGAATCAATATACTTCAGTCTTAAACAGCAGTGAGCCTCAGAAAATAAACACTAAATCACAATATACCTTTGTTGGCTTAAAAGACCATGATCAGGTTTTCAGTTTTAAGTCTGTTTAACGTAGTTGGATATTTAAGCATATTTGGGTACCATTTTCTTCTGCTACCCTCAGTAACCATTTTGCAAAGCTGCTAAGATGTTATGCAGAGTGATGCATTTCCACTTACAGCTCTCATATTCCATTCTATGCCGTACACTGGACATTACTCCATGCGCTGTTTGTATGCAGTCCTGTCAAAGGAGCAGGACATAGCCCTTCTTGTCACATGTTTTCAGCTTCAGAACCTGTTAGAGGGGATTAATCTATTCCTCATTTCTGGGACTTTCAAATTACTTTGTGTAGGCTACGAAGCAGAGCCAGGGAAATTGTAGGTAACGTGTCCCTAACAGTTTGATTTCCAAAGTCATTAAGCTATGCTTCCTGAAATCATGCGGGTTAACATGTTTGCTAATTAAGCCAAGCAAGAGAGGCATGAATAAAGGGAATCTTCACAGGCTTCCTGAAGGGATAGGGCCAAGAATGGAAACAACTTAACTTAATTTCCCTGTCTTGGTCTTCCTAGGCCCACACTGCAAAAGCTAATTTGAGCTCACTGTTGGAGAAGGGAGAAGGTTTTTCTCCATGAAACCAGTTTGGAAGGGATAAATCACTTTTTTTTCTTAGCCAATTACACACCACAACTAGGTAATCCAGTGTGATAGTGCTGCTGGGGACAAGTAAGACCAATGCCATAAATGCAGTACAGTGCTGCTGATGCATATTGTCTCATGGCTAGAGTACAGATGACTGACCTGGCTTAAGTGGTCAATGAGGAAGGGAATGACTTAAGATACCATCTCTGAGAGAGCCTGCCAAAACATCAGGTTATCTCCTGCTTGAGGAAACATGCTGGAAACTACTAAAGTCTGAGAAGAGAGATGTCCTCTTATTCTTTAGAGGCTGGATCAACACCCCCCCCCCCCAAAAAAAAAAAAACAAAACCAAAAACAAACAAAAAAAACCCCCAAAACCCTGCAGTCCTGTCAGGCTTTACAGTGCTCTTTGCTGATACTTCTTCAGTTAAATGAAATGTCACTAGCAATAGCTGCTTGATTTTGTAGAAGGTGGTCTACTGTTTTAACTACTTCAATAAAAATAATTTTTAATACTTCGTTCAAAATGTTTTTGGGTTGTTGTAAACACATTAAAATAGAAGAATAAGAACTATTTCTCTCTTACGTTGCTTTTAAACATACTGAAAAGTTAGCAAGGATAGTGATCAGAGGTACATATTACAGTGAAGACTAGTGAGGCTTTTTAATGTAGCATGTGAAAAGAAATTCCTGATACATTGTGTGAGAAAGATTTGGTAAACTTATGGCTGTACAGAATTGACTAAATGGATTGTGGTAAATTTTAAGATTTGTCTTGTGTATCAAAAATAAGTAAATAACTGCATTACAGTTGGGACAGCAAAAAAGTGAAATATTAGCAGATCCAGTCCAGAGTTCTTCAGTGTTAGTCACTTATATCTACGTAAATTTATAAATAGCTCAAGGCATGTCTTGGGATGGTGTTATGAGAAACAAAAATGTAGGGGCATAGTAGTTACCTAAATAGTAATAAATTAAGTAATTCATATGCCAGTAGATGTTATGCAGGTATTGTTGACAATTTGTCTTGAAGAGTCTTGGGACCTATGGAAGCAGATAACATATTTTTGGATTGTTTTGAATTGAGTTATTTTGGAGTAACTTGTGAAATATTGTGAGCTTTAGTCTAGGTATGATTTCAGTAGCTGTCAGCAGTACTGTAACCATTTTGCCTGCTCTTACAGGACCACTGGCATTCACCAGGTCAAACTCTCATGTCTAGCTGAGCTCATCCTGTTCAGACATTTGCTTATCTGTGTTCTCTTTGATCCCATGAATTGAGCGGTACTCTAGCTTTTTTCGTGGTATCTACTTTCAGCAGAGGGATGGTGGAGTGTGGCCAAGGTGGAGAGGTTTGTTCTGTCTTCTGTTCATATGCACAGGCACAAGGAAGCAGGAAAGAGGCAGAAAATCCGTTTACCTGTAGCAGACTAAAGGGGAGCTATGACTAAGCTAAAGCTGGTTCTGAAGCTTAATTTTCTAAATAAATCTGTGCTGAGTATTTTGAACAAATTAAATGGTTAACTGAACTTGGAAAATGTTAATAAAATCATAACAGCTTTAACTAGAACATACCTTAATATTTAAACGGTGGGGAAGTCATTCCAATATAAGGACTCAGTTTCTAAAATTGCTTACAGGTTATTTTGCCAGATTGGTTACAGGGCTGTATGTCCGCTCATTATGATATTGATCTTGCAAGCTGCTTTTGAAACAGATGGAGGTATTTTAATTCATTAATACCATGTTTCTTGTTGGGAATTCCATGACCTTATTGATGCTCTCTGGAATACATGGATTTTAAGCTCAGAGCTGGTTCCTAAACACAGTGTTAGTTCATGACTATTTTTTTTTCCGCCAAAAAGCTTGGCTAGAATAAAACATAAATTTAACTACACTAAATATGAAAATGAGCGCTGGCTTTTAGGTTTTTTAATATTCAATATAGAAACCTACTTACTCTTTCCAAATTGGGGGAAAAGAAGGGAGTTAGTTTAAATCAGTCTTGCCAGTGAAACTTTTTTTTTTTTTCCCGGAGTGGTGATATTCCTTTCTGTAGAAAGGGAAAGGTATTTGGTCCTTCTGCTGCTGCTGTTTGTCACTGGTGATGCTGTGGCAGGCAGTAGCTGTCCAAAACAACCTACAGTAGTTGAACCTATTCCTTGGGCTGCAGAACAAGTATTCAGCTAGCTTTTTTTGGTTTATGGGACATGAGCAGAGCTGTCCACAGACAGCATGATACAATGCAGTATCTATACTGTGGTGGGACAAAGAGGACAGGCTAGACTTAGACAAACAAATGAAAAAAAATCCACTGTTGATTCTCAATGATTAACCAAACTTCTCCCTTCTCCTTCCCAAACTATGTGCTGTGTGTTGTTCTTCTGGGGATGACAATACTGCTGGGAACAGCAGCAGCAGCTGCAGGCTCAACATCTCTCCCATGGCCATGGACCTCCAGTGCCTCTAACACCGCATCCATCAGGACTTCAGCCTCCAGGAATCCCTCCACTTGGAAGCAGTGCTGGCCTTCTTGCCCTTTCTAGTGCTTTGGGTGGGCAGTCTCACTTGGCAATAAAAGATGACAAGAAGCATCACGATGCAGAACACCACAGAGGTGAGAGGCATGGCAGGCCTGATTAGGACATTGTCAAATTTGCGCATTGCTGCAAATTATGTGCATCTCTAAAGAATTCAAGTTATATAGAATGAGAAAAAAAACTGTTAGGAAACTTAAGAATGTCTGCATATATACCACTGAAGCAAAATTCAGCTTGGAAGTTTTCACTATTTTAAAAGGGGATCTCTAGGTGTCACCTGCTCTGTAGTTTGCAGAGCATTTTGACATCCTGGTAAATACTTAGTTGTAACACCAGTGGCCTGCACCATATTGTGGAAAACTGTTAAACTGCATAATGGGTAATTTTTTCAAAGAAAGTAGTGTTGTTACATGGGTGGGTGGGAAGGTAGGGGGAGTGAGAAGTTAAATTTTGAAGTGAATGTGTTCAAACAAAAGATTTAGATAATTGCATCTGTTACTTTAGTTTCATAGGCTTAAATTCTAGTACGCAATTAAATATTGGGCAAAATTGCACTTGACTAATTTTTGAAAAGAAAATAATTTATTCTGTCATGAAATAAAACTAGGCTTTGTGTATGGTTAAACTGTAAATCATGTTTACAAAATACTGTAATTTTCAGGAGATCACTGTATTAGGAATGTGCAATGACTTATATAAATAAAAGCCATTTTAAAACTGTTCGCGGCTTGTGTTCTAATTTTTCCCCCCTTTTTTATTTCTGTTCTTGCCTCTGTGTCTGAACGGGCATGTCTGTGCATTTCTTGGTTACTGCGGGAGCAGACAGAGAGCCAGGCACAGTAAGTACCAACATTCCTGCTAATGTTTCCACTTCTGGCATTGCACTGTTTGTCTGTTTTGTCTTCTTTTTAGTCAGTTCCATGATACTAGGCATATGTGTTTTTTGTTAAGACATCTCTTAGTTTATTTAGAACACCAACTCATTTATTTGGAGAACTGTATTAATCAGGTTTGTTTCTGAGCAGAATGATTTTGGGGAAACTTGAACTTTAGTTTGCTTATTGGGGGCGGGGGGGAAGCTGCAAATCAAACAGAACATTGACTGAAACTTAACGTATAACATTATTAGCCAGAGTTAAGATTTTTCCTGTAGGATTTTCAGGAATTAAGAGTTGCAGAACAGGTGAGAAATTTAAAATCCATGTGTCATGACATTGTTTAGCCCTAAGAGCTGCTTCAACTGAATCAGTTTAAGCTGTACTAATGTCTTTACTGCTTAAATTGTGCTTCAGGTATAACTTCCATAGCAATATTTTTTTTCCCTTTAGACATAAGCTGTAATAGAACTGGTATAAGACAATCATATCTGAAAACTGGCCGAAGAAGTACTTTGTTACAGCTTTTTATACTGTTGTGTTTTGAGTGGTGTTGCTGTATTAATTTGTTGGAGATGGGCATGTGCAACTTTCATGTCATTTCAAGTAACAAAGCTAATTCTGCTTGTTGATGTCATAGGTAAATTTGGCTCTATTTTGTTTCTTTTTCTCAATTAGAAAAGACAAGAACTAGGAAAAGTTATTTGACTTATCTTTACAGTACTAAACTTCTGATTTTTATTCCTGCTTTTTTTTTATACTAGGGCTTGACATTTATTTGCTGGAAACTGTCTGTGTATCTTTTGTGGCGATTTTTTTTTTTTCTAGATTAATAAGCAAGAAGCATTCATTTCAGTTTGCTTAATGTTATTAATGACAGTGTAACTGTGGAAATAATTTTATGCTGGGTTTTCCTGAAGCCTCAGACTTGCTAAGGACTTCTTTCTTTGAGTGGGACATACTTCTTTGAGAGTTAGTCAAGTGCAGGATTCTCAACACCTTTGCTTAAGAGCTAAGGAAGGAGGTTTGCATTCTGTGTCTGTGTGTGCACACACGTGCGCACGTGGGAGTGATGGGTTTGTGTTTTGCTTTGGTTGTTATATTTCCTGTCCTTGCTTCTTCCCGTCCTCCCCTGCCCTGTCCATCATGTACTTTGCTAAAGGGTTTTTGACTTTAAAAAGAGATGCTTCACAGTGTTGGGAAATTCAAGAGTCTGAATTTATCCTGTAGCTGAGGATAGTTCTCACCTGTGGAAGGAGAACTGTCAAAAATGAAGCCCGGCTTTTGTGTTGTGGGAGATTTGCAATATTGTTTGCTTAGTTTACTATATATGTCAATTTCATTTAATTAAAGTATATAACATTTTCACTGCAGTTACTTCTGTCTCCGTATGTGTAACTCATGATCGCTTGGTTATTATCTGTTGTAGTTTTTTTTTATGCTGGGTTTACCACTAAGTAATCTTGAAACAATCATAAAAGTTTCATAAAACAATGTTGCTGTACAGATATATTGACTTCAGGTTACTACACTATGGTGGCCATAGTTTCTTTTTGGTCACAGTGGAGAATAATAATAATACGGGTGAGCTTAAACTTGAACTTAACATTGTTTAAATACAGTGTTGCATTAGAATCTTGGCTTAACAGTAAATGATATCTTCAGTGAAAGGAACATAATTCAAGTGACAGTCAAGTTAAAATTTGAGGTTAAAATTATTAGCTGGGAATGATTTTCTTTCTGAACTTCTCAAATTCTCTTGTATTTGTGATGGATTTCTTTTTAATTTATTAAAATACATATTTAAGGATAATATAAAATTGGCTACAAGTACACAAGGATACCTGCAGGTCTGTTTAATTATTACACGTCGTTCTAAATGAGCAGTAGGCTCTTACTTTGCAAATTATCAATTTGATTTTCAGAATAACATTTTAAGTGTAATGGTGCTGCCAGAAATCCTGACAAAGGCTAGTGTTCATCATCCAAGACACCAGACCCCATGCTGTCTGTTAGTTATCTAAATTAACCATGATATTTGGTATTACTGTGCAGTTCGACAGTACAATTTCCATCAAATATGTCTAATGTGACCTTCCAGTATCATCAGTAGAAGCTAACGACTTCAAATGTTCAAGTTTGAAAGACTACAGTTTAGTGCTTGCCTATTTGGTTTTAAATTGAGTTTTTTAGAAATAATTTTGGGGTAAAGCATATTGTGGCATATTATTTGAGCATATTCATTTATAAATGAGATCTGGGGTTTGTTTGTTTTTCCTAAGTCTCCTTAGGCAAATAAGCAGTCATGAGCTTTCATGTATTGTACGTTTAGAAATGCTTCGTAATGCAGTGAGATTCATGTGTTTAGAAAGGAATGTAAAGATGTAGTTATTTCATTATTCTTGATTGTGATCAGTGTCCATTTTACTTGCTTTTGCTATATTTAAATGCAAGGGCTACATTTTTCTTTTTTAAATTACTTAAAGTTTCAGGAACTAAAATGAAAATAAGTTCTTTGCATGTAAATGCATGTTTGTAAAATATATAACATTTAAGTTAGCAGTTCATATATGAAGTATACTATTATTACTAAAATTATTTGGTCAAAATTAAATTATAGGACTACATGGATAATGGCAGGTGGGTTTTAGCTGATGTAACTCTTAAGCATCCAAAATTGGGTCATGTTATTGTGGGAATGCAGGCATCCCTGCTATTGTGACACAGCCTGGCTGCAGGTAATGAAGCCAGGCAAAGTAAGCAAGTTTTGCAACTGAAGCTTAATAAAGTTTTGGGAGACATCAATACGAAAGAGCTTTGTTGTCCACATTTTTTTTTTTTCTAGGGAACGTACTGGCAACATTTTTCAAACTCATCTTAGGTGTTCATTTATCACTTGTCTTCCCACTGTTCTAGTATCCTGTTTGGACAGCATAGAAATGCAAATGTTCTGAAGCACTGTATTGTGTCAGTAATAATTTGTAGACAGTGAAATCTGTCATTAGGTGCTTGGGATTTACATTAAGGTTGGTGTTTATCTTTTGTCCTCATGAAAAAAAATGAGCTTGTTTTCTAAGTACTCATAAATTTTCCAAGAAATATTTCTGCCTTCATTGTTAAGCACAAATGTTGCTATTGTTTTGTAAAGCAAATGCTCTTTTCTTACAGCAGAAAAGTACTCTGTGTCCTTAGCTCTCTGTCCTATTCTTCCCCTCTCAGTCTTGGAGGAAGGGAGCATGTACAAATGAATGCTACTTTTTGGTTGATACTGTATGCAAGCTGGTTTTGCTTTGTGTTTTAATTCTTTAAAAGCGCAGGGTGGGGGGGAGGATCATAAAAGGAGTTATATGAAAGTATAGGGTACTCTTCAGTGTAGGACATGTATGCTTCTTGGTGTCTGTGAAGAAAGTATTATTTTCTATTATGTAGCTTGTAATTGAAAAACTTGAATTTGTTTAATCAGTTGTATCTTTTATTTTTATCAGCTCTGTCAACTTAAAAATAAGTCAAATCTTACAGTCTATAGATGCAAACCACAAATTAGCTTCAGCAGGAGTAGCTCACACAGAAGAGCTGTGGGATGCTGCACTGCAGTTTAGTTTGTAGCTGATACATAGCAGCATAAGGCTGCTCACGAAGGGCAAGAGGATTGGAGTGGTCTGGTATAAATTTTTATGGATACCCTGATTCTGACAAACATTAGCTAGAAAATACTGAAATCAACAGAAGGCTTATTCTCTGTTAATGTCACCTGATTATTGAATAGATGTGGAGAGTGATTCAAATCCATTTAGGCTTCTAGATTCCCTTGTTCCTAATAGGAACATACTAGTTTAAATATAACTTAAAATGGTGGGCGAAAAGAGGGCGAAGTCAGTAGTGTTCCGTCACCGGTAATTTAAAACAAAACCTACTGACTTTATAAGTCAACTTTTGGGTTGTCGACATATGTGTTTGCAAGAAGCATGTTCAACAAATGGAAGTTAATGATTCTTGAATTGAATAACCTTGAGTGCTATCTTCTTGAGCCTTGCTGGGTGACAGTTAAGCACTAGTCCCTTTTCCAGTGTCCTGTCACTGAGTCCTGACAATGAGCAGTGGGACTGCTGAGCAGCTGATGTTTTGGCTGTAGATGTTAGACTTGATCCTTTTTTGCCCACTCAACAAGGGATTGCATTTGTTCCTGTCTACATATGGATAGCTGTAGATGGCACTTGTGTGTGGTGCAGTGGCACGGGTCCAGGGTTGTGATTAAATAAATACAGTGGCTCTACTTGGTGATATGGGCAAGTGCAAGTTGTCAGCTGTAATAACTGTCTGTAATGGCAGGTGGGTGCAGTTGGTTTAGATGTACAGTGAATCTGTGAATGGCCAAGCACAGAGCAAGTGTGTGCGTCTTTGGGTGAAAGGGGAGTGGGAAGGATAAGAAGCCCAGCACTAGAGAAGTTCTTAATTGGGACCAGGTGTAGCTGAACCATGAGCACAGATGTGATGTAAATACTGTTATTTAATTGCTGTAATGATCAGCATAAAGTTAATTGTCAGTTCTGTATGTTCTGGTGAGTTGTCTGTGCTGTATTATAACTGGGGCTAAATGACATACTGTGGGCTCTCAGCCTGTACCTCTGGCACACATACATACCTTGTGGTTTGGAAGTAGTTTCTATGGGGAATGGCATGGCAGTCGAAGAAGTGCGTTTGAATAACGTGCATTACATTCCTAATAGGGAACCTGCCTTCTCTCTTCTTTCAGGACTTATTTGAAGAAAAGGGATTCATGTGAATAAATTTTGAATTATTGGAAGAAAAAGAAAACATTTACATAGAATTGATTTTGACCACTTGTTCTGATCAGAGATTCATGATTTATAGATGTTGCATTGGTAATCCCTGAAAAACTGAACTTCTAGTATTAAAGCAAGGATTATCCTCAATTTATGCATCTAGTCTGTTGAAATTAAGACAAAATGAAAACTGGTTGTTGCAGTTCCTCTTTAGGAAATCAACTATGCATGTATGTATCTTTTTGCCCTTTTTGTACAAACTGATTATTATTGATGATCAGTCCCAACTGAAAATTTCTGTAGCATTATTTAAAAAGCTATATAAGTCTTATAGCTAAAATAAAAATGATTGTCCTACTCTTGAAAATAAGTCAGATGTTAGTAGGCCTGGTAGAAGAACTAAACAGACTATTTTTTTTTCAAAGAGAAGATAAGCAGAACTCTATCATTGTGAAGCTGTTGCTCCTGTCTCCTAGCTGGCCCTGTGCTTGATAGTGAACATATGGCAAATACAAACTCTGCTGCAGCTGAAATGAGGAAAGGCAGCTTTTAGTAGGCTGTCCTCACTGTTGCTTGAGCCTTAACATTATGATGGTAAGAAATGCCAATAGCCCAAGGCTTATATGATCATATCTTCCCAGGTTTTGTTTGTATTTTCATTTATTTCCTTGGATACTTTAGTGTTCTGCATCTACCATATGCACTACTTAAAAAGATACGTACTTTCATATTGTTGAATGAAATCTTACACAATTGGTGGTTTGAATTATGGTAGTAGGTTACATTAGCAAGCTATTTTTTCATCAAAAGTTATACTTTACCTGATTTTAGTCACAATTGTTAGAACTTCCTTTTACTCCTAAGGGAAACAAAACAGCAACTTTTTAATTATTGAGTTTACTGGTAAATTTTGCCAGAGTAACAACACAATCTTATTTGCAACTGCCAGTATAGCTATTGTGAAATAATACAGCTCTACAACAGCTTCTAGCATGGATGAATGTGGTAAGTTAGAGAAAGGCGGTGTAAATGTGACCACAGGGGAGATGTTTTGCAGAATAGGCTTGTGAGGACTGTAGGTTATTGTTATAATTACATGTTTATGTGATAAGTAAGCCATCAGTCTTTTGAGGAAAAATCAAATCTAATAATCTTTGTTTGGCATTTAGGACAGAGTGGGAACTAGGTATACCTAGGATTTCCTAGGTAAGTTTCACAGTATTGAAATTCTGCAAGAGAAACTGTACAGAATATTGTCAACATTGTCTAGGTAGACTTTACATTAAACCAGAAAAAAATATCAGCCATTGTATTTACACATACTTGATGCCAAAATTTGCAAGCTGTTCCCTAGACTTCTGTGTAGTAACTTCAAATAGCAGGGTTGCTAAATTTTTCCCAGCTGCTGCTCCTTTGCCACCTTTCAGTTATTCACACTTAATTTTGGCAATTTAAAATGAAAAACTGAGTTTATTCACTTTACTGCATTTGCCTTCATTGTTTTATTCCAAGCTCTTCAGTAGTAAAATAGATTTATTTTTTTTTCTTAATGAGTTTGTTAAGAGAAGTATCTCTTAACTAAAAGATTTTCCTCCTTAAGAAAAAACATTTGGAGTACTCATCTGTGGTCAAGTTTGAATTGACAGCTTGCTGCTTAAGATGTTTCTACAACTACAGGCATGATGAATTCAATATTAAAATACCGCATATCAGTTTTAATGTTTTTCAAACTAGTGAATCCCTGAGTTTGTGTGCATCTGGGAGGAGATAAGGGGTTAAATTCAGACTGTATTTGTCAAGGCAATTAGTTCAGTGATCCAACAAGCCCACCTTTTAGCTGCAAAACATTGCAGTAAAGACATTATTTTAGCTTCTTTATACTGAATTTCATCAGACCCTCCTATATGCTTTATGTAAGCCCCTTGGCATTTGTTTAGCTTGAATAGTCATGAATAAAAGAGCTCAGAACTGACTTTAAAGTGCAGCTTCTGAAGTAGGAAAAAGAGGATTCAGATTGCCTTATGTACCCTGTTTTGTTTTCCTTCTCCTTGGGACCAAACATTAATGTTCAAGCAAAACTACCATGGTGTCCTCAGGTTTTAAAGAGGAAGCCATTCACTGCACAGTTCTCTGGCTGCTAGTATATGTTTATGATACATTAAGAGTAAATATCTCTGGCTTTTTGGTAGATCTAAGTATTTCCTTTGGGGTTTACACTTATATCACAGTGTATATGTCAGTATTAGGCTTTTCTCTTGAGAGAGGTACATGTATGCATGTAAATATGTATTTCCTTATACATTTATGTGAGCATATATTTATGTGAGCATGTACTTGGCTTTTAGGAACTAGGCTTACCAGATCTTTATGAAAGGAGATTTTTTTCTCAACTCATTCAGTATTGTTCACAGCATTAACACATCACTGAACAAATTGCCCTCTTGCATATGCTAATCCTGCACTTAAAAGAACTCATTGTAACACGTTTTAATGCTTTGGCTGGAACGGAGATGGAGATGGGAATCGCAGGCATGTCAAATTGTCATGTGACTGAAAAATGTCTAAAATGCCTTTCTCTTTGGGTCAACAGTTTGTACTTAGCATAACTTAGCATGAATGAAAGCAGTCCATGTAGTTTGAGGAAAAGATTAGTCTTTGCTTTTGTCTTTTTTTTGTGTGTGTTGGCCTCAGTTTTTCAGATCCAGTCTGATTAAACAACACTTTAGCCTCAATTTCACACTAGTAGCAAATGTTATGCTGGAAGTAAAAATATTTGATCATTGTTTGCAATACATTTATTGAAGGCATCCAGTTGGAGTTTACTGCAGTAACAAATGATTACTGCATAACCTTATGTGGTAAATATTTGCTAAGAGTTAAAGTTGCTATATATCTATCCATGCCTGCAGGTATAGACACACAAAAGCCTCATTGTATTTATGGTTGTCTAGAAGTGAGCAATCAATCAGATTATGTTTAGTAAGTCTCTCTTATTCTGTGGGATATGTATATTAAAAAAAAATAATCATTGTTACCTGATCATGAGTAAACAGCAAGCCTGCTTCTCCTAAACAATAAATTCAGTTGAATTAATTATTTAAATAGATGGTGACTGACAAGTGAACTAAACTTTTGATAAGTTCAACAATGAAAAGCCAAGCTTCTTAGAATGCATAAGCTGTACATGTTTGCCTGGAGTACTTAGAGTTGAATTAAATGGAGTGAAAGACTATGTAGGTATCACATTTCTAAAGCATCGATCACATCCAATTTGAGTTTTTAAGCATATATGAAGGAATCTTGAAAAGAATTTTTGATTGATCTTGGTTTTTGTTATTACAGAGTAATTCTCTGTTGGTCCCGGACAGTCTGCGAAGCACAGATAAACGCAGGAATGGCCCTGAATATACCAATGACATCAAAAAGAGAAAGGTGGATGATAAGGATTCCAGCCACTATGTAAGCAAATCTGTGTCAAAGAAATGATTAATTTATTTGCACATACTGTGTTTGTATGAGGACTAAAAGAGCTGTGAAGAACAAGGCAATGTGTTTCCTATGGCTGATATAGTACATGAATATGTGTGCCAGGGAGACCAGTATTGGTGTGGGAAGAGTAGTGAGTCAATGTTTTGGGCTATTGTCAAGTAATACTCCTCAACAGGGGATAATGTGCCAGGAGTAGCTGTTTGGAATTCACAAGTATTCTGGGACATTTCTGAGAGTTTGAGCAACAGATCCTTTCTGGACTGCTCTAAAACCTGCAGGTTTGATTGAAATGGAGGATTTTGTTGATTTGGAGGGTATTAGTACATTCTTCTGATAGATACTAGCTACTACCATGCTGAGTAATAATTACCATTGCAAATTGCATATGTTATGAGGCTGTACGGACTTACTAAAGTTTGCTTTTGACTGATATGGCAGTTTCAGCAGAAAGCAAATTGAAATATAAAAAGTTCACAGTTTGTTTTTTGTGTTTTTTACTAGCTTGCTTGTTGCTTGGTTTTGAAGAGACACTTTAGTGCAAGTGTGGCATATGTGAACCTCAGAAGGTTCACATAGGCTTTCAACTTCCAGTCTAAATGCTCAGCCAAATCACAGGATGATACTGGAACAGGCTTTAGAGACTAGGACTGTTGTGAAAGAGTACTGAAAAGCAGAACTTAAATCTAACAGAAGATATTGTTCTTTGACATAGCAATAATGTGGCAAATTGTCAGGTTTATATGAGTCCAGTCATTAATTACTTCCTGGTTACTGAAACCCAAGAGAAAAATCAGGTGCTACTTTATTTCCTCAGTATTTGGTAGGGTAATTTCTATCCACTTGGACCAATAATATCTCTGAGCAGCTGTTGCCTATCCCTCGAACTACTGATGGTAGATCAGGTTACTTTCCCCTTTCTGCACATTGTGGTGTTGTAGTACTGTTAGGGTTTTGCAAGTTTTATTTCCACCACTTTCTAATAATCTTGTTTTGATTACAGAAGGGTTTGTCAAACGTCCCCATGTTACTCCCTCAACTTTGAGGCTTTGATATTCTAAGGGCATTTTTCTTTTTAAATATTTGATATTAAGTATTCTTAAGCTACATTTGATATAAAAAAAAAGGAAGAAAAAGCTTAACTTGCTTGTTTTTCTTGTGTTTCTACTGGAAAGAAATGGAAAGGATATTGCACTGTAGAAGCAGTTTGTTTTAATCCACATTTTAAATGTATGGTTCTGTTTGCTGTTCACTTGAAATGGATTAAAGGCAGCATCAAAATAAAGAATTGAGGAAAACAAGGGTATTTGACAGTTACAGATTTATTCTAATCTGGAAGAAGATCTTTCTTTTTAAAGGTTCCCCAATTCTGCAAACAGAGCTGCTGATTTTGAGCTCATTTTAGGTGAGACCTTTGTAGAGACAAAGAAGTACTGCTTTTGTCAGAAGGGAGATAAACCAGTTGTAGGAATTGTTGCTTTTGGAAATAAGATGCAAAATGCATTTTTTTTTTCTTTTTGTCTTCTGACTAAATTCTCTGTTAGGACCTGTATAGTTTCAACCTGTTAGTTTGTTAGTGAGGAGAATTTTGCCCTTTTCAGGGGTGGTATTTCTGGTGAACAAGTGTCCCACCTACTGTGCTCCCACATGCTCAAATGTGTTCTAACCTATTCTTGCCTTCTGGGTGCTTCATACTTTTCAAGAGGTGGCAGATAACAGGGGCTGAAGCTTTCCTATTCCTTTTCCTTTTGCACCCTTTGGTTGGACAGATTCCTGAGTGGCAAATAGAGCCACCATTCTGTCTTCAGTGGCACTCTTGGGTCCCTAATATGTTTGTGGTATTTCTTGGAGCAATAGTCAGCTGCTAAAGGAGAAGGGAAGGGTTGAAACTACCTGTTGGGGTTTTGGGGGTTTGGGTTTTTTTAAACATTTATGGCCTGAAGTAGAGGAAGGAACTGGTGTTTTACTTTGTCTGGCTTTAAGTGTGATAGCCCAGACACTTTGAATGGAAGTGATGGGAGACAGTTTGAGTAATCTTGTATGTCTGATTTGTTTGCCTAGAAACTTTTTAAGTAAAAGTACTGTTATTGGAAATGTCAAACTTGGCCTACAAGAAAATTCTAAATAATTCACTTAATTTTTGTTTGGTTTTGGTTTTGAGTCAAGACTCACCTTCTGGTTGAACTACCATGGTGCAGAAATCACTAGACCACTGTGTATCATAGAATGTGTCTACTGGGGCATCCCTGCCCATTTTGGAGATAGGGACCAGGAGGCACTTGAGTAACAGCTATCTTGAGGCACTAGAGCAGCTCAGGTGAACACAGATTTATGTGAAACAGTCAAAATGCAGCTTGAGAAGCCACAATAAAACATTTCCATTTAGGATTGTCAAAGTATTTTGGTTTTGTTAGGCAGAAATCTTGAAATGCCTTGGCATTTCTGAAGCTTTTTCTTCCCCAGAACTTTCCATTTCAAAACTTTCCTTTCTGGAAAAGGAGCAAAATTGTCCTATCACTTTGAGGAAGTTGATACATCAAACAAATGCCAAAAAACTCCGGTTTTCTGAGATCTTATGTTTTTTTAGGTATGCACAAGCAGTAATTTCCATAAGATTAACATGTAAGATTAGCATATAAACAGAATGAGTTTCTCTTTTAGGAGTAGTGATAACACTGTTTATGATGGTAATAAGGAGGGGGTTTGGACCCTCTTGCACTGGTGGTGAGACCAGCACCTTTCAACTAGTTCTACCTTATGTGGGTTTTATTATTGAAGCAGAAATAAGGTGTTGTTTTCCTGTTTTCATTGTTTTCCCTATTGCTAATAAGTTAATGAAAGGCTGTTTGCTTTTTATTTAGGAAAAACAAAAAATGTCTGAGTAGATGCGTAGTCTTTCTCTCTGGGCTCTTAATGTACTAATTGAAATGAACACTATATTTATTTATTTTTAATAGGACAGTGATGGGGACAAGAGTGACGATAACTTGGTTGTAGATGTATCCAATGAGGTAACTTTTTTCATTTTTGTAGTCTTGACATTTGCCCAAAGGTTAAAGGAAAAGTGCATTTAGATGTTAGAAGAAAAAGAATCCTCTGTGTGGATATGTTAAAATATTCACAACTTCTCCTTTTTGTTAGTACTGCAGTTACCATGCCTTCTTCTGAGCTTTATCTGGTCGCCATCTCAGCTTTTCCTTCTGCTGCTTTGTCCAGGTCTGTTGCCTCTGCAGTTATGTTCTGATGCTTCACAGCTGCTCTGCAGTGGAGAGAGTTGTGGTGAGATGCAGGTGGAGGGCTGAGGTTTTCAGACTAGTGTCTTCAAATGAAAAAGGAAGACATTACCTAAGCTTGTATTTAATAGTAGGAGTATTATTAAAAACATTTTTGGTACCTTAAAGATCACTAGTATTTTAACGCGCTATGTAAAAGACAGCATTTTCCAGAATATTTGGTTTTTAGAATGAAGTCAGCTAAAGTCAGAATGAAGTCAGTCTGTTCACAAAATTTTCCAGAGGTTGTAGCCACTTTTTTTCTCCAGGGCAGAGATTTGGCAGTGCCATCAAGGTGAAGGGATGGGCCTTCCCTTTTCTTCATCTTTTATTTCATACAACAAAGAGATTTAGGAAGCCTGAATATGGTAGCATGGTTCTTTTGCTGTGTGAAAAGCACAGGGAGAGAAGCTGACAGAGAAGAGGTGTCTTCAGCAGCTCCAAGTGCCCAAATGATGTCAACCAAGTAGAAAAATGGGTACCCAACCAGGGATTTTAGTAATCTTTTCAGAAGGCCTACTTAAAATGAAACTGCTCAGTAATCATCAGTAGACTTAGTGCCCTCTTGTGAGGACTGCTTCCTTCCTGCTGCTATTTTCATGAGCCAAAGGAGCATGGAGAACCTGCAGAGCTCTGATGGCATTGTAGCTTGCTGAGCTGGCTATTCCAGGTTAAAGGAAATGCAGAGAGTGCCTCTGGAAGAGAGAAAGATAATCATCTGAGAGGTGATTTCAGTTTTTCCTGTAGATTTAAGTAGCGAGACAGTTGCAAATGGTATTTAGAAAGAAGTGACAGATATTATGGCATATACAGCATGCATCTTTATCTCTTCTTCTGAAGGTAGACATGAGCAAGGTTTGTATGGCCTGAAAGAGATTACTGAAACGTTTGTTGTCACTAGCAGTGCGTGGAGAGCGTACATGGAAAAAACAGTGTAAATTCTACTGCAGTTACTGTTGGTCTTTCTTGCTCTTACCACGTGTTGTGCGTGCTTGCCTTAGTTTGTGCTTAGATTGCAAGCTCTATGCTTGGAAACAGTTTATGATTGCATGTAGTGTAAAGTAAAACCAGATTGCTTACTATATGAGATTATGTCTCTAAATTGATGAAGGGATTTCAGCTTTTTTTTCTATAGAGATAACAAAATGTCTTGTTGTTTGAACTTACTGCTTAAATTCTTCTAGTTTTTTTTCCCATAGACTCCTTAGTGGTGTTTTTGTACCAACCCATGACATGGTTATGTGCTGTTCTTCCTTTCCCACTGTTTTAGGATCCTTCTTCCCCAAGGGCAAGTCCCACTCATTCACCACGTGAAAACGGTATAGATAAAACCCGCCTGCTGAAGAAAGATGCCTCTAGCAGTCCAGCATCTACGGCTTCTTCAGGAAGTTCCACTTCCCTCAAATCCAAAGAAATGAGTCTGGTGGGTAGCAGTCTGTTGTCCAGATAAATCATCTTCTTTCTTGTAAAGTCTTAACTCTCCATTCTCCTGCAACTACTTGTGGTAGAAGTACATGGCTTTAAACATTTGAAATGGAAATAGACTACTGTTTTCCAGACCTTCATGGTGTTATTCAGCTTTCTTCCTCAGCAATATTTTCTGTTTCATTTTGATTTCTTGTATTTCCTACATTTCTGTTAAATGAGTTACAAATTTATTGCGAAGTACAAGAGTCACTTAAGCATTGTTTATTTTTCTTGAGCAATAGCTTATGGTTTAACATAGTCTGCATATAGTCACTAAGAAGTTCTCCAGGCTTTTGTTAAAATCTTTTAAATAAGCTGTTACTCTTTCAAAACTTCTCCTGCAGTATCAGTAATAATTTGATCAGATTCTCTGTAGCTTTTGTGTCACAATTTTTTGGCACTATGAACTATTGTGGTATTTTGTTTTTGTACTTAGATTTGCTGTGTCCAATAATATTTGAGACAGTAATGATTTCAAGCTAGAATAATTTGATGATGTGTATTGTATTGTCCTGAAAAAAAATTAGCTCAGGCATTTTTTTTTTCATGCCAATGGAAGAAGGAAGAATAACTCTATGTTTCTTTTCTTATTTTAATTTTGGCAGCAATCAAAAAGGTCAGCATTTCTCTCTCACAAGTTAATGCTGTCAGCATTGCATGGATTTATGAAAATTGGCTGAGGGACTAGGTAGTAGGTGCCCAGCATCCCAGCTGCTGTTGTGATAAATTGTATAATATGGCCTGGATTAAAAATAATACTCATTTAATTTGTTTAATGATACCAGCATGAAAAAGCCAGCACGCCTGTTCTGAAATCCAGCACACCAACTCCTCGAAGTGATGTGCCAACCCCAGGCACTAGCGCAACTCCAGGACTTCGTCCAGGCCTTGGCAAGCCTCCAACAATGGACCCTCTGGTTAACCAAGCTGGTAATGCATTACCTCACGTGTTTTTATGGTTCCAAAATTAATCTTTTTTTATGTGTGTAGTTCTGTATGAATGTTAACTAAATGTATTGCTTTGCTCTTGATATCAAGAGAAGGCTTTATGAGAAGCAGATGTTTGGATTATCAAGAGTTTGAATATCTTTCTATCTCTTATCCTTCTTTGTTTACTTTTGTCTTTATCTTTTTTGCAAATAATCCAGAGACTGAATGCAATATAAAAAGACTTCTCAGAAGATTCTGGTACTTACTCTGAATGCAATCTTTTCTCCAGCTTTTTGTCTAAGTCTACTAATATTTGCTGCAGTGTAAATCTTGACAAATGCAGGGGAAAGTTTACTTCTGCTGTTCAGGCTGGTACAGCACAGTTGCTTCAGACATGAGCTGTGTAAACCATGTCTGTCAGCTTTACTGCTTAATTTGGCAAAGGAGAGATTAATGTAAACAGGGAAATATTACAGAAATGGAAATGGGTAGTGCTAGAATGGATTGTTAGAAGTAATCAGCAAGTTCAGACTTCAGTAGATCTTTCTTACGCTGAGTGAAGAGAGGTGGTGGTACTGATAAATTATGGCAATGTTTCTTGGCAGTGTGTGTATGTGAGAGGGGGAGGTTAGGTACTGTAGGGGAATGAAAGGGCTGTTTTCTCCTCTGTATGCAGGAATAAATAAATAAAACTACTTGATTTCATTATTCTGTAGCTGCAGGTTTGCGGACGCCATTGGCAGTACCAGGACCGTACCCTGCTCCATTTGGAATGGTACCTCACGCTGGCATGAATGGAGAGTTAACCAGTCCAGGGGCAGCCTATGCCAGTCTGCACAATATGTCACCCCAGATGAGTGCTGCTGCTGCTGCAGCTGCTGTGGTTGCCTATGGAAGATCTCCTATGGTAGGCCATACGTTGCATGCAATCTCAGTTGTGTGAGTTGTGGTTCACTGAGAAGAGCTACATGCTTCATTTAGCACTGTTGAATTCCCAAGTTATAACAGCGCCAGAGGCTTGACAGCTTCACTGTGTGTTTCACTTTGCTGCGTGGCTGGAGAAACAAATTTGCACCTTGAAAACAAAGAATCTTGGTGTATTTATGTGCGTTTCCTCTTCTCTTCACCTTCATCAGTGCTTTGACTGATTAATAAATGCCAAAAAATTATTTTATGCATTAAATGAAAAGGTAGTTTTGGTAGCTACAAAGTATTTTCATTGGTGCTGTGGACATCTGCTTTTCTCTTGCTGAACCAGATTTGTGTTCCGTACAGACATAAAAAAAATTCATCTTGAAGCATGTAGAAGTCTTTTTATCTACATCTCTGTCCTTGTATTTTGTTTTTTGTGGAAATCAATATGAGAAGGTGGTTGGTACATATCTTGGAGTTCTGTGATAAGGTGTGTTAAGAATAGTTGCTGTTGTGGGTGTGGTAAGTAAGTAGAGCGTAGCAGTTAGAGCTGCTGTCAAGCAGAATAACTTAGGGGCCTGATTCTGCAAGCATGAGCTTGATGGCAGCTGTATGTATAAACAAGCTTACCTACTTGTAAATCTGCAAGATGGGACTTAAGCTTGCTGTCTTCTCATTATTGTAGATATGGCTACTTTTTTCAAACTGGTAAACAAGGCTTTTATGTGAAAAATGTGCATATGCGCTCCTTAAAGCAATAAGAATTTTAACTTGGGTATAGTGTTCAGAAGAAAAACTAAGTCTATTTGGTCCAGAATTTCTGTTTGGATTATTTCATGTACTTATTTATTCAGGATATAAAAGTTTAGTGGAATTGCAGTATGTAAAGAGAGCATAGTGTATTTAAGCTGTAGACAAATTTGTCTGCACCCTGCAGTGTAGCTCTGTGAGAGATCTCTCAGCTGACGTGCCCACACAGTGTGGTGTGGAGCCATGCAAAGATTCTAGCTGAGGCCTGAAGCTGCTTTCCAGCACCGTGCTGTGCTTGCATGGGTACGTGCTAGCTGTCGCAGAGCTACAGAGCACTGGGGTGGCTACATGCTGACACACCACGGACTCTAATTCCAGGGCTAGCTCTGTGCTAACACAGGGGTATTTGTGTTACGCTCAGTGATGTGAATGCATGATACACATTATTGTTTTTCTGTTCACATATGAATACTTCCAGCAGAAGCATGCGTAAGGAAAACATCTTGTTTTTCCCCTCTGTGAAGGGACATGCACTTATCTAATACTGTGGGCAAAAGCCACATTTTGGTTAAATGCATAATATCTTGGGGGTGAAGAAAAGGGGCTTGCTGCATAAGAAACTGCAAGTGTGAGATTAATTCATTTTTCATTGTCAGGTTGGGTTTGATCCTCCTCCTCACATGAGAGTACCTGGAATCCCTCCAAATCTAGCAGGGATTCCTGGGGGAAAACCGTAAGTAACTTCTAACGTTTTGGTAACGTCGGCATTATCTAGAGAGAATGAAGTTATCTTGTCTCAGTGAACAAGCATTCCAAAGTGGGTCGTGTTTGGTTGTTTCCAAGAGATTGTTTTAGACTTCTCTTGGTAAGAGGTGCAGCATATAAATTATCAAATGGTAGTTGTCATATCCCAAAACAGGTGTGTATATACCTATTTCCAAGGAAAAGCTGTTGAAGGTATACAAGTTTTTTTATTTCCTCCTTTCTGGGGGAAGTTAAGGGGACTACAAACTGGTAGAGAGTACTAAAATGTGTAAGATAAAAACACATTGAAACTAAACTTCCTACTATACTGAGCGTAGATGTGTAGTGCAAACTCACAGACTCCTTGTCTGGCACCTGTTTCATCAGGCATGAGAGTCTGCAACTGTTCATCACAGTGGGTATCTTAAGCAGTTACTTTAGCAAGTGATACACACCTTGCATAATGGCGTAAGCTCTTTAAAATGTTTGTGTAAGTGTGCAGCTGGAGAGCGAAAGGATGATGAAGCAGTTGCACAGCAGGTGGTGCATAGATGAAGGATAACTTTCACAATGGGTTCTTCTTATTTAAAAGTTTTAATTATTGATGAAGAGGTGGTTAAATAAAATACTTCCATGATGCTGTGGCTTATTGATATTACAATAAAAGAAATTCACCAAAACAGCATACATCAAATTTTTCAGTAGTTTGGCTTTGGTAGACTGTTGAGACTGAGCTTATCCATGTGCAGTAGAGTCAAGAGCATGTATGACCTCTTAAAAAATGATTATTTTTTAAGTATTTCTGGACAACTAGTCTATGCAGGTACAAACAGAGCATAGACTGCAAATATGACTAATCTGTTTTCTTGGACAGAGTGGGGCAGAGAGAATTATAACAGGTTTTTCGATACTGTTAGAACCTGTTCTTTATCCCTTCATGCCTGGCATTCAGTCCTGTCTTCTCTTTCAACAGAATGTTGCAGTTAGGGTAATTTCTCTCTGTCTAGGTACTTAAATAATTTAAAAACTCACTTAACATTTTGCTGGGTTATCCTATGCTGGGTGTTCCTGTTACATACTGTCATGTTTACCAATCTATCGTGGTTTAATTTTTCCTTTTGCAACTTCAGGAAGAATTCAGAAACTATTACTTTTAGGATACTAAGTTGTAAGACTGTGTGGTGAAAGTCATACACACCTGTATTTCTGTTAGCCTTCATTTTGAACTCCTGTTAATAGCTAGTGATACATTGTAATGTCAGTCATGCAAACATCTGTGAAAGTACACCAGATTACAGGCAAAAAAGTGTGTTTTCCTCTATTCTTTCTCTGTAACGGTAAGAAAGCAGCAGACTTGGATTAGGAAAGCCATCCTGAATGTGTTTTCGTTGTTATCCACCATGCTTTTGAGAACAGACTTAGTTATCTGTTGGCAGTGTGAGAAACCTGTTAAATCTTGAATTTACTTAAAGAAAAGTTGGCGGTATGTTGATAAGATTCCTGAAGTGAGGGCTGAGTGAGTTGGTGTTATGTATCAGATGGTGGTATATTTAAATTTAGTACAGTAAGGAACAGGCTTTGTTCTCAAAACATTCTTTTATTAAGGGTCAGACTCATTCTTGCTGACTTTAGTAGAATTTGGCATACTTATATAAAATATTTTTGGAGATTGCATAATCCAGTGGCTGTAAGTTTTTACTTTTAAACAAATATATTCATAAGCTTTCAATTACTTATTCCATTAGTAATGTCTGGCAATATTTTATATTATAAGCTATCAAAACCTATTTTTGTTCAGTCAGAAATTTTCTGTGGCTGACTTATAGTTGCACTATTCAAGGCACAAAAGCAGTGCATGTATGCTGCTATACTTTGTATCCTGGTACTTCATAGCTAAATTACAGTCTGTATGTTTGGGGTTTTTTTTAAATCTTTTTATTCAGTGTTTTCAGCACTTTATTCACACTGCTGCGTAGATCGCCTACTTTGATACATATTCCCTACTCTCCACTTGATTTCATGTGTTCTGTAATGTTTTTTGTGGTTGTGTTACTTGGACTGAGTCAGTCATTTCCTCTAAAGTGACTTCTTTGCTTACCTTTATTGTAAGTGAGGCAAACCTAAAATTCCATAAACTGATCTGTTATCTTTTCATTGACAGCTTTAGGATGATCTTTTGTTTTAGTCTTCTTTGGCTACAGCTAGCTAGATGCCATATGCTACCTGCAGCATCTCTGAGTATGTCTTACCTACACTAGGCAAGTCTCCTGTATTTTCTGTACAAAGTACATGGGTTACATAACCACGCAACCTAGTGGAGTACTCCTGGTTTATTTTCAAAATCTGCCTTTTGCTAGAGTGCAGTTAAGGTGCCACATTGAATTTGTTTTATGAGATGTGGAGTTTTAGTCTGAGTCTTGTTGCGGGCAGTACAGAGAATTTTCAAGTTGAACTCTTGAATCCCCAGCCATATGTGTATGCTCACGGCTGCACATTTTTATCAATGGCTATTGCTGGGACTGTTTTTTTCACACAGCCCTACTTCCAAGAGAAAATTAAGTTTCTTTCTTTCCAAAAGAATGACACTTCTGACAGCACCCAGTTTTCTTTAACCCCTGTGTATTCTGAGATCTGTTAATGACTACCTTGTTAGAAAAATTAGTAGCCTCTTAAACTCATTTGTACTTGTCTGTTTTTATCAAGAGACTGTTGTCTGGAAAGCTTGTCTTTTGCTTGTGTTATTTTGTAACTTGATTAAACGTAAGTCTTTACTACCATCTTTTTGTGTTCCTGAATGTGAATCTTTCAGTTTTGCTCTTTGCAGAGTCTAACCTTGTTAGCAATGGTACAGAAGTACTTGGGAAATTGGATAGCAATCTGGAAAGTCCAAGTGTCTTCAGCAATTTCTTAATTATACAAATGAGCTAGTCTTTGTGTTTAGTAGCACGTTGTGTGTGTTGTTTGTTTGTTTTAAAAAATTATTACCTATGAGGATTTTCAGGTTTTTCATAATTCTTTGATATTTTGGTGTACACACATGTGATCTCATATTAGTTGTTTTCTTTCTTGAGCTGTTTGTAGTTCAGTAATTAATTTTATGGACAAGGACTTGATACCTGCATGTGTGTATGAATGTGCATAAAATAAGTTTTCATATTCTTGGTTTCAAAGTTGATTCCCATCAGTAGATTATTCTTTTCTTAGCTGCTTTTCTGGTTTTGGTTTGTGGGTTGTTTGGGTGGGGGTTTTGGGGGGGGGG
>NW_010972687.1:5056591-5099528 GCF_000737465.1 Haliaeetus leucocephalus | reverse complement strand
GGGGGAGGGGGAGGCAGGGGGCAAGGAGGGGCTGTGGTGGTGGTGTGTTTTTTCCTGCCAGATTGCCTTCAGCCATCACCTAATCAATAACTATCTTTGTCTTAGGTTGGGGATGGGAAATCAGTACTAGTTTCTGACATGGACATGTGGTATCTGAATCTTGCACTTTGCCATTTTGATACATTTAACTATGCCCTGCACTATAAGCTCTTGGTGCATTGCTGTCACGTTTTTTTGCTTTGCATAGCCTTCCTAGCAACGTACTTATTTAGCTTTTAGTCTTCTATAGCTGCTAAATTAATGTTCTTGTGGATTTCTCTTTGATGTGAACCACACCTTCTAACAGTTGGACTGTGCACTGAACACAGATTTTTCAAGCTCAGTGGTAAGATTTATGTCCACAGTAGTGCTTCCCTGGTGTCTAAAATTGTGAATTAATGGTAGTGTTGAGGACAAATGTATTTCTCAGTATTTTTTTCAAATGTGGTTTTAATTGAAGCATGAGGTGTTATACACAGACACCAGAAAGAGCTGAAAATGCATGTTTTTCATTTTAGTAGGAAAGGGAAATTCCATGTGGTAAATGTTAACTCTTTCAGCTTCTAGTTAAAAGCTGATTTTTCTTTATGTTTTTGGAAAGGAATAGTATGCTGTTCTGGAATTGGTCAAGGCAAAAATTAAAAAGATTTCAATTCTCCTGATCTTCACAATTGTTCAGTGAATGTACAATAAGGAATATTTTAAAGGAAGGCTAATTTTATTATATTCTAGAATAACAGGTTGTTTTTCCACCCCTTTGTATCTCTGGATAGAATTATTTGGTGATATGTATGAAGTTAAAGATTTTGTTTACAAATACCTTTTTCCTTATTTCTTGGCATTTTGTCCTATATAATGAAACACGCTACTCAGTCACTTGTGGTAACTACAACTACAAATAAGCTGGAATGTAAAGAAGAGCTGAAAGTGAAATGGACTCATCAGTACAAGGAACTGTCTGCTTTTGTGTTTTGCACTTGGGGTATTTTTGTGCTAGTTAAGGAATTCCGTTTGAATTGGAGGGATGAAGTAGAAGGTTGGGTTTTTTTAAGGCATGGTACTTTAAGTAGGCAGGAATTGCATGCATTATATTAATCTGAATACTTAGAGCAGCTGGCAGTTAGGTAGTTTATTTATTTGCCATGTTCTTGAGCAGTGAATTAATTATTCTGAACTCTCCTCAGCATGCCAGTTGATACTTACTTATTATATACTTATTTGATACTTAATTGGAAATTGGAGAGCCATAGTTACCAGATTTAAGCTGAGAAAGTGGATTGTATTAGTATCACTTACTATGTTGTAATGTATAGGAACTCTGCAGGTTCTCAGTGCTGCTTTGACACAGATGAGGGAGAAGTCTTTGGATACACTATATCAGAAGAATATTTCTGTTATTCAGAAAGAATATAATCATAAGTGGCAGTATACTGTTTCTCAGAACTCTTCCCTAAATAAAAGGCATGCAAGTTTGTTTTGTAACTCTTCATAATGTACAATTAAAGTATATATTTACATATTAATTGATATGTACTTATCTTGGTTTATGTTAAATTGTAATTGCATTGTATAAGAACTTTTTTTTTGTTTACTGTGGTTGTTAGCCCAACATGAGGAAGGGCTGCCTTAATGCTAATGGTCATTTGACCAAAGATGGATAATCATGGAACCCAGACATTTCATAAAGGCAGAATGCTGTGAGTGAGATAAAAATCCGTGATCATCATGAAGCTGAACAGCCGTTTCTGGCATACATTGTCAGTTTAAAAGATCATCATAAAAGGACAAAAATGCACATTACATTTTTGCAGTGTTATGGAATTCAGGTGTCAGTGGCAATTTGTGGAGGAGAAAGACGGGTGGGTAAGGGATGCCTGTCAAGAAATACCTTGAGCTTTAGAGAACTCAATAATTTACCAAATTTTACTAAACATGACTCTTCTAAGGTTGGACAACCAAAATGCTTCTCAATTTTGAGAATTCAGGCCTGTCAATATATCTAGTGCATTAAAAATGGAGTAATTTCTTAATTGTATGTAAGTACACCTACAGCTTTGGAAGTGTAGCACTGGAAGTACAGTCCTCCGCAGAAGTAGCAGAGCAGGCCCTCTGTCACAGTGACCTGATGAGAGGTTGCCAAGGACAACAGCTATTGAGCTGCAAATAGTTTGTTTTCACTGCTATCCTCCAGTATTGTGTTGTTCTGGAGGTAGAAGCTTTCCATGTCTAGCAAGCATCAGCCTTGCAAATGATGCAGGTTTTTTCAAAGTAAAAGGTACATGTAGTGAAAAGTTATACCATCATACTTAGTAGATACAAGTTAATAGACCACAAAAGTATGCTGACAGTGGTGAGGTTAGCATGACATGCCACACATCTTCAAGCAAACAGGAACATTTACTTTTTTGTGTGCTTGTCTTGGCAGAGGCAGAGGGATTTGGCAGTGTGTAGCCATTTCTTTACACAGTGGATTGCTGATAACTTGCACTGTAGAAAAAGCTGTCTTGGCTTGTAAGAAACTATCACTGGTCTGTTTGTTAGGCCCTCAAACTCAGTCATCCTGAGTCCTGACCAACCAGCCTTGGAAGCAAATGCCCTCTCATGATAGTAAAAAAGAGAGACTACTCATATGATCTATATAACTGCACTTTAAACACAGGCATACAGGTAAAATTCTATATGATTAAAAGTACACTGGGTAAGTCCCTGGCGTTTCAGAGCAGAATAGTCATCATTAATTCTACAGTATGCATGAAGCACTTGAAAAATGTTCCTATTGTCTTCCTCCCACCCCATCTCAGCAAGAACTGAGAAGCTGTGTGTATGCACAGAAGCATTTCAAGACACCAATTATTTAGGTATTTTGAATTGAACAGAACATTTATGCTATAAGCTTCCATAAAAAAAAAAAAAAAAGAAAGACGTACAAGGGGATTATTCATCTTAAACATGCTGGAAAAAATTGCTTAATACTTGCTTAATTGTTTTTCTTCTCTCCATGATGAAAAAAAAAAAAAAAGGCAGGCTGAGACTCCAAAGTTGTGCAGTTCTGTGTACTCTTACTGCTAACAAATACTCTGCAACTGACTTTGGTCTGGAGCCCAGGATGGGGTCCAGGTTTTCAGCCTCTTAAGTGCTATGACTCTTTAGTTGGATTCTGTACCTGAACCTGAGCAGTTGTTCAGCTTTGAGCAATCTTGTTGCCACTCCTCTTCTGCTTCCTCTCCCATCCCGTGTCTCATCTATTTAGTGAATAACTAATTTGGGACAGTCCTGTCTCTACTCCTCTTCACAGAAATGATAGAGATTTCTAGTGAAGCCTTTATCATTACTGCAATTCTTCATACAAAAAAAGAGAAAGGGTCCAATGGGAAGAAATACATTTGATTTACTGTGTATCTTGTATGCAAGGGAGTGAACTTTGCACTTCCTTTATTATCTTGCATTTCCCATTCCTGACATTTCCATGACAAAAAATATTTGTCATCTTTTGGACTTGCTCATCCTCTATTTCTGTGTATTCTCTGAGCAGGTTTTCAACTCCCATGTCCAACCATGAAACATGAATGAAGTACAGGAATTGCATGTATATGTTCTATTAATTTCTTTGTTTAATAGCAGTTACTGTTAACCAGTTTTTACCCTTTCCGTCTGAGAAAACTGTGATATTGCATGGGGTGACTGTTTCCACTGTTACTTTCTGTATGAAAGAACTGTTGAGTTCTTTCACCTCTCCACTTCTCACTCTTTTTTAAAGGAATATCTTCTGGTCCGCTCCTGGGCATATTCAGTTGCTCTGTGATGTCTGTTACATATCCAGGCATCTTGCTTGTTCCTTCCTTTCAAACTGTGCAATAGTTGGAAACATGCAATGAAATACTTTGAAAATACTAGCTCAAAGCTCAGAACAGAAGATTAAATTGAATTATCTATTGTTGGGTCCTTGGAAAAGGGATGCAATACTAATACTTGAGCTACAGTGACTGAAGATTTCTGAAGAAGGAGGTACATTTGGAAAAGAAAGGGCAATTTTGAACACAAGAATATATTAGAAGAATAAAGGTATCACTAGGGAGACAGTAGCTCATTGGTTAAAAAAAAAAAAAAAAGGATACTCGTATCTCACCATTTTTTTATCCACTTTGTCCTCTTGAAGAATGCTGTTAATGTAACAGCAGCATCAAAAATGTGAACTATGGATGTGCATAAAACAGAAGAAGCAAAAAAGGAGCTCACCAGTATAACAAAAACTAGCCTTTTGCAGTAGTATTTTCATTATTATTTAAAACAAACAAACCAAGAAGAACCCCTGCACCTGAAACCTTTATTAGCTGCTATTTGTGCTCTGGTCCTTGAGTAGAGCTGACTTTAAATATTACAGTCAACATGAAGAAATAATTTTGTGCACTTTCACCAAGGAGGAGTCTTTTTATTCAGTGCTGGGATTCACTTCCGTAACCCTCAGTTTCCATATACTTGAAATCATGCACTGAATACAAATAAAAGGTGTTACAGAAGTGCCAAAACTACCTGGGAAATTGAGCCTTTCACCTTTTCCAAAATACTTATTCAAGAAAACATAATTATGAGAAGATGGTATCAGCTTTCTGATGAAAGGTGTGTGCAACCACTCGCGTGTTTCTATTTTCTGTTTAAAGCACTAGTTAGCAGCTGGAAAGAGGCATGTGAGCACAGCTGGTGCTGATGTTAAAGATGAGGTGCAAGAATGGAGCAGAAGTTGAACTTTGGCTAATGCTACTGCAGGGCAACAGGTGCAAGGCTTGTAGAAGAAGGCTGAAGGAGTACTGCTTGGTGAGGGATTGCTGCTGCAGGATTTCTGGTGCTGCTTGGAACTGCTGGCTAAAAACCAGGGGCTTAAAGATCTTTTGGTTATCCAGGTGGCTGAGGGATAGCAGCCCTGACCTTGGTCTCTAGAATTAAGGGTAGAATTTAACATGCTTCCCCACTGCACAAATGCTTTAGGTGAGGCAAGCTGAAAGTACCTGTTGTGAATCCTTGTCTCCCTCTGAGGTTTCATGTGCCTGTATTACTTGGCACTGTAGCTCTGATTTTTATGAGAAAAAGATTGGCAAAGTAATCAAATAAAAAAAATACTGTGTTTTTCTTGTGTTAGAGCACTGTAACTGGCTGATTTTTTTTTTTTTTTCCCCCCCCTTCTCTCTTCTTTCGCTTCCCCAAAAGTGCCTACTCCTTTCACGTTACTGCAGATGGTCAGATGCAGCCGGTTCCTTTCCCTCCTGATGCCCTCATCGGTCCAGGAATTCCTCGCCATGCCCGTCAGATCAACACTCTGAACCACGGGGAAGTGGTGTGTGCAGTTACCATCAGCAACCCCACGAGACATGTGTACACGGGTGGGAAGGGGTGCGTCAAAGTCTGGGACATCAGCCAGCCTGGCAACAAGAGCCCTGTCTCTCAGCTGGACTGCCTGGTAGGTGATCAGGAACTTGTGCACAAGGGTAGCTTCTCCTTGGAGACTCAGTAAGGAAATAGTTGTCCTTGTCTGGATTTTGTTCGTATTACAAGGAAATAGCAGGCAGTTCTGTTTCCTGCTTTATGTGTTTAGCTGTCTTTTTAACACATAACAGGTGGAGTTACAGAGAAGAGTGCTGGTTTGTTTAGGGATAAATATCATCACTAAGGGTCAAATAACAGATTAGGTAAGACTTCTGAGTAAAGAGTGTACCTGATTTCCCCTCCCCCAGTCATGCTGATGATTTTTTTGCATGAGTTTAAAAGGAATGTAGCCTGGCTTATGCAGGGCTGCGCAGAATGTTCCTAGGTGTTTCACTCACACCAGGAGTGACAACCTCTGTTTTTTGTAAGAGGGTAGCAACCACATAATGAAATGATGTGACAAGGTACCAAGGTCACTTTAAGTCTGGCTATGCTTTTGTTGGTGATCCTCAAGTTACACATTTTGGTTGGTTGTTTTCACATCTGCAGGATACAAAAGGGACTGAGTGCAGTAGTATAGGTAGCTGAAAAGCTGACTCAAAAAAGGTAATGGCTCAGTAAAAGATGCTTCTCATATTAGAAGCAGCATAGATGTTTATGAAATGTTAACTGAGAAGACTTCATGTCATAAAGCACAGTAATATATATTCTGAATGAAAATAATTCTAGCTTCATTGTTGATCCAATTAAATGTGGTGGGGTTTTTGGTTTGGTTTGGGTTTTTTTAGCCTTTTCCCTTTATTTACTGCTACCATTATGTTAGTTGACTAGTAGTAAAAGTATGGTTGAATATTTATTCTGTTCTGTGACAGTTGTTTGAATGCATAGTCCTAGCTGCCTTCATTTTAGTTATGGAGCAGCAATGGCTGACTCACTAAGCCAACATTTCCACTGCACTACTTACTGCTTCTTGCTGTGAATAAAAAAAAAGTAGTAGTAGTAGTAATGTTGTTGACTACTTCTTGCAGTGCTTTTTTGTATGTTTTTAGTTACAGCTCTTAACCCTCCATTTTCTAAAGAACTGTTACCATGTTAATCTGGCATCTATTATGGAGAAATGGACTTCCAATACATTTAAGAACTCAAGCTTCCAATAAATGAAGGTTGAAATGTTTTCCACCTCTAAATCCCCTGTAGTACCTCTCAATCAGCAATAGTATCACAAATGTGAAACTGATAATATAAATACGGTAAGAGTCATGTTGAACAGCAAAGGACCAATGTAAATCCAGGAGCAGTATGGGGATACTTAATATTTTAACTTTAAAATGGTGAATGCAAAATAGTATTTGATAGAAAACTCCAAAATATGAAAGGCATGAGACATGAACTGCATTTTCATATAGGGTTATCTAAATGTCAAATCAAAGCTCATTTGCTGACCTTAGCTCATAGAGTGCACTTGCAGAAATACAAGCATACTTTGGCTATGGTTTTGTGTAATGAGACGGAAGACTTGCCATTCATCACGTTTAAAACAGAGTAGACTGTGGCAACAGGAGTCTGCAGTTTAATTTCTAGAGCTGCAGTCTCTGGTTAGTGATGAGAAGTAGGTGTTTGAAACCTTTTAGGATCTGCTAGTTTCTCTTTACTACTTTGGTAATGGAAAAAATAGCATACTGATAAAACTTGGATGCAGTCAGAATCATATTAGTGGTCATTATTGGCAGGTATGTATTAACATAACTGAGGTGATTTGTGTTGTACAGAACAGAGACAACTACATCCGCTCTTGTAAATTGCTACCTGATGGATGCACCCTAATAGTTGGCGGGGAAGCCAGCACATTATCCATATGGGACCTGGCAGCACCAACTCCTCGTATAAAAGCAGAACTGACATCCTCAGCGCCTGCCTGCTACGCTCTGGCTATCAGCCCTGATTCCAAGGTGTGCTTTTCCTGCTGCAGCGATGGGAACATTGCAGTGTGGGATCTGCACAATCAGACATTGGTCAGGTGAGTCATTACTTGTTTAAAGAAAACTTCTATTAAAGCTACTCTTTGGATAGCTACATAAATATTTATCTCCCTGAATAGTGGTTCATGACAGCAAAGTAAATAGTACTTCTTATCCAAAGAATGCAGTTTGCACCCGAGTTGGGCAGAAACTAGTTCTGGTAGCTTCAACCTAGTCTTGGAAGGTGCACATTCAGGGCCTAAAGGGTTGGTCCATAACCTGCTGCAGTGAGTGTAGAAGTTCATGTTGGTTTCAGTTAGTTGGGATTTGTCTGCAGGTTTCTACAAGCAGCATTTCTGCTGATTGGTGATTGATGTAGACTGAACATGCCTTTTAGGGAACTCTTTGAGGTTTGTTCTTTTTCCTTTGTCTTAAACATTGTTAAGTAATAAATAGAATTTTCAGTTCTTATTTAGTGATGATAAGTAATAAAATTAATCTACAAAAGCAGTTGAAAGTGTGGATCCTCTCAGTTCTTTAGGAAAGTGTAAAGGAGTGATGTTTGGTCATTCATGAGAGAAAGGTATTTGAGGTCTTGGGGGAAATTTGATCTCTAAAACTTTTAGAATGGGCTGCAAAGAGTATAATAAATGGGTTGCCATGTAAATTACTTTTAAAATCTTTGTTAGACCTTTGATTAATGAATATATTAGTAGAAGATTAAAGTGTCTGGCAGGTCAACATTCAGCATGACTGCTATGACAGTGAAAGAAAGATAGGTCCACGTATGAAATAGCTCTTAGCAGCTAGCTGTGTGGTTTACTAGAAGATAAATTTTGGTTTATGCTTACCAAAGTAGTGGTGGCTTACAGTATTATGAGAAGAGAGCCTAAATTGGGAAAGCCAGTGATACTTTAAAAGTTCTGAAGACAAACACTGAAGAATCTGCTTAGTCTGCTGTGTTTCAGTTAAACTTCCTGTATATCAATAATTAGCCTAAACTTATATGCAGAGTCATGTTGATGTGCATGCAAATTTTACTTTCTGTTGGACTTTGAGGTCAGCAAAGATTTTAGTTATAAAAAATCCTCAGTTTGCCCTATGCATGCATAGTCCCTGTAAAGGTGCACTCTCCATCTATGACTGTCTAGCCTTTTGAATGTTTGCTGTAGGTGTTCCCACCACTTGGTGGCTGATCTTGCTAATTGATAACACGTGGAATTTTGAGACCAGAGCTACAAAACAAAATGTGCCGCATGACCTTTCTGTGGTAGCTCTTAGTGATTCATAACCTTCATTCCCAAGCTAGTTGTCTTCCCACCCCCTCGCCCTCCACCTTTCACATTGAGGCATAGGACTTTTCTAAAGCTAATTGCTGATGAAAAATGCAGGAGCCTCAGAAGGCTTTTGCCAAAGGATTAGGGAAAACTTGAGATGACCTTCTGGTTGCTGAAAGCTGAGAATTACTAATGAGAAGATTTTAAAACAAACTGCACCATTTAGATTTTTGTGATCTCCTGCCACAGAGAATGCAACTTTGCTGACTCAGTAGTGCTTATGTTTAACTATCTGGATCTCTGTCTGGATCCCTTCCTATTAATATCTCCACTTATTATTTATCGTCTTGACTTGCAGCCAAAAGAAAA
The DNA here is from genome assembly GCF_000737465.1 of Haliaeetus leucocephalus. Classification (NCBI taxonomy): domain Eukaryota; kingdom Metazoa; phylum Chordata; class Aves; order Accipitriformes; family Accipitridae; genus Haliaeetus; species Haliaeetus leucocephalus. The sequence goes on along the minus strand of NW_010972687.1, from coordinate 5,090,467 downwards.
TACAGAAGCTGTTTCTGAAACTGGAGGAGTTTTGTTCCCTCAGCACTTGTTTTAATCTGAGTTGTCCTTAATGCTTTTAACTGTAGTTACTGTACTTTAATGTTCTCACAAGCTTTTTTTTTGGCATTTCAAAACCTGATAGGAAATCTTTGACTTTCTTCAGCTAGCCATGATGCAATTCATTTCTCTAGCACCTGGAAAATGTTTTTGTAATACTGTTGTATTTCATGCTCAGTAAAAGGGAGGGACTGATTTTTGCCCATCAGCAGACACAGAAGAGATGACACACACACACAGAGTCCAAAACTAACACCACAACAGTGTTTACCTTGAGCTCTGGCAGGAAATCATTATTCAATCTGGTTTGTTTTATCAGGCAATTCCAGGGCCACACAGATGGAGCCAGCTGTATTGACATTTCTAATGATGGTACCAAGCTCTGGACAGGAGGTTTGGATAACACTGTCAGATCCTGGGACTTGAGAGAGGGGAGACAGCTACAACAGCATGACTTCACATCACAGGTAAGTGGATTTCCCTACAGCTTGCGGGGAGGGTGCGGTGGGAAGGAAACATGTAGGATGAAAGCTGAGATTGAGCCCAGTGCAACTGGCACATTGTTCCCTCTCTTCCTTTTAGCTGCTCACAACACAATATTTTGTAGCTTTCATATGTTTAGCTTCCAGAACAAAATGATAGCCTGACACTACTCTCTTTTCGTATTTTTCTAATTTAATAGGTAAGAACAGGGGTTAGCTAGCCACTTGAATTTTGAACAGCAGTCTTGCTATTGAACTATGTGAACTTTATTTGCCCTTCTCTCTCTCTGTCTCCCTCTCCCAATTAATTTAACCACTGTAGAAAAAAAAAAAAGTGTATCTTTAGGGAAAAAAAAAGTCTAAATGTGGTTTAATTTTCAGATATTTTCCCTTGGTTATTGTCCTACTGGTGAATGGCTAGCTGTGGGAATGGAGAGCAGCAACGTAGAAGTGCTACATGTAAATAAACCAGACAAATATCAACTGCACCTTCATGAGAGTTGTGTATTGTCACTCAAGTTTGCTTACTGTGGTAAGTTGCTCTGACAGGGCTCTAATTCATGCTTTGCTGATTAGTTACTACATAGTCATAGCTCATTTGATAATCAGAACTTATTTAGTATCTCAGTTTCTTAAGTAATGAATAAATATCTCTGCTTTATGAATTCAAATGTACTTATCTACAAACAACCATCTCTTTGTCTAAAGGCTTTTGTGAGGGTTGATTTACATGTAAAAAGCTATTTCTACTTACAGAGTCTAGGGATTTCCTAGTATGTAACAGACTGCCAAAGCATGAGTGTCCGCATTGTAAGCAAAAGTACTATGTTGATTAGTGGTGAGAGCTTTTATAAAGGTACTTAGTTAATAGATTTCATAGATGTGAGTTGAAAACCCAGAATCTTGTCAGATGTGTGTTTCATATATTTTCATAGTCCTTCTGTTTTATATTCTAGGTAAATGGTTTGTGAGTACTGGGAAAGATAACCTTCTTAATGCATGGAGAACTCCTTATGGAGCCAGTATCTTCCAGGTGAGGATGATGATGCTTTTAAACAAAAAACTAGAATACCCAGAGTTCCAAGAGTGGACTCGGATATCTACACCTGTGTCATCTACCCAAAATGGGATGCTGAGATGAGGGTAACAGACCTTTTTTTTTTTTTTTTTAATGATGTAATATATTTCTATTTTTCTTCTAGTCCAAAGAATCTTCGTCAGTGCTTAGCTGTGACATCTCTGTGGATGATAAGTACATAGTCACTGGCTCTGGAGACAAAAAGGCTACAGTCTATGAAGTTATCTACTGAGAAATGTGATGGGGATATAACTTTTAGAAGTTGAACTGGGCCAAAATTGTTCTTAATTGTAGAAGTAGAAAGGTTTTGCCTTTTAGAAAGGAACAAAAGTATTGAGGTTCCAGACCTTGCCATGAAACTACTCCGATTTTTCAAAATAGAAGGCAACATCCAGCAACTAAATACTGGCTACGTGGACCAAATGGAACACAGAGACAAGATGGACAGATGTAGCCTAGGTTTTTGATATAGTTTTTAAAAGCCAAGTCTACTGAAGAATGTTGGAGCCTTTTATTTTTTTCTTTCTTTGTGACCTCATGCAAATTGTTCTCATTGCCTGAATATGGGGGATAAATACCTTTCTGTTCCTTGCAGTTCAAGTTGCATTCTGTCCTGTGTAGAGCAGTGGTGTCTCAGATGAACTTGTTTCCTGGTTTTGCATCTTGTGATATGTTTTTGTATTTTTGTTGAAGGTCAAACATTTGTATAAATTGTAAATATATTTAGTTTATTACAGTAAAGGCTTTAGTACCAACAACCAGTCTTCCCCCCCGCCCCCTCCCTGCCTGCCCTGCTTATTTAAAATTAAAAACCTTTTGGGGATATAAGTACCTTTTTAGAAGCAAAAGCAAACACTATGTATAGTTTGAAAATGGTGTCTTATTCTTTATAACTCTTCTAGATTCCTTTATCATACTTCAGAGTAGTTGTTTTGACATATTAGGGTATCAAGTCCAGTAGATACTGTCTTGTGCTACAGAAAACTTAAAAGGCAATTTTGTACTAATTATAGTGTAAATATAAAAATTGAACATTTCATGAAGTTGTGCAGTTTATTTTAAGTTTATTCTGATGTCCCATATATATGTTCTTTGGCAGATACAGTAATATGTGCCTGATTATAACTCATTTTGTCATTTCTCTAGAAGAGGTGATTTCCCTCTTATTTCTCCCCCAGCTGAACAGAACTCATGCAAGACTACATTTCAACTAAATACATCAGAGCCCTTATTCATTAACTGAGGATGTCTGTGATTTAAAAAAGCTAGATAAGTTGCATCCTTCATATTTTACAGAGAAGTGGCAGTTAGTGACCATTTCCTTTTTAATGTCTTGTCTATACTTAGATACTCAGGTAAATTTAATTAAATTACCAAAAGTGTGAGTTTTACAGGGGATCACTTAAACCATGTCAAATACTTGCAGTGCTGCAAGTGAAGTGAATTAACCTAAACTAAGTTAAACTCACTTCTTAATTTCTTGTGAGAATATTGACAAAGGAATATTTTGATTTTTAACTAATCCACTGTACAAATTAATTAGAATTAATTTTCCTGAGTGTCCCATGTTACGCAGGCCTATAGGCTCTATGTATTCATACTGAGCTATCTTCGAGTCCTTTCCACTGTTGCATTAGTGTTTTACATCTGTGAAGAGCCATGCTAAGCAGCCAGTTACCAAAGCTATGCATCTTCAAATCAAGTTTTCTTGGTGTACTCAAGAGAAATGGATGAGGAGAGAATGTGTACATTTTATTCTAACTATGTTTTTTCAGATTAACGAGTTCTTACCACTGTGTGCTGGACAAACCTAGCTATTGCACCAGTGAGGGCCATACATTTCCTGCATTCAGTAATTTAATTAGAATTTCTGTTGCTAATGGAGAGTACAGATGAACAGAAGGATATCTCTGAACAAATAATTCAGATTACACAAACTGGCAGACAGGTTAAGACTCATCTTTGAAGAGCTGCTTTCTCATTTTGCTAGCATTTGACAATGACCTGTATCCCTGCTCTTTCAAAGACACATAACTAGGAAGAAACAAGTTTGACTGACAGGTGCATTGACTGGAAAGAGAACTTCTCATCTGAGGGCAAATTTTCTCTCAATTTCCAGTCTGAAGAGACATCAGTTTTCTTGTCAATTTACATGACCATTCTACTGAGACCATTTTGTAGTATCTAGAATTGTAATAGCCTTAATACATTAACTTTGCGTTTAGAATGTAAAATGTTAACCATTCAGGATAACCTGGTCTCCTAGACATTTAAAATTAGTGTTCTATCCATATGTATCAATATCTTTGTCTATTGCTGTGTTGTGAATATCCATTTGTATGAAAATGACAGACCAGTTTAGGTGGTGGTCATGTTCCTTTCACACATAGTAAGGCAAAAAGCAGAATCATCAGGCTTTTCAAAGAAATAATTATATTTGCTACATTGAAATACTGTGAAGTGCTATGCCATTTTAAAAAGGGAAAGTTTAAAAATAGAGTATGTACTAGGTTACTTGATTTTTATGCTGACCCTGTTTTCATATTGAAGTTTTTCCAAATGTCTGAATCTCTCAATGATCATTGACTTTCTTTAGCAGCTCTGGCAAATTTGCTATAGTTAGGAACATTTGGATTTCTTCCAAACTACTATCACCTTGGCTTTTACTTTATAGGTGTTCTTTTACCTTTCTTAAAAGTTGATATTAGAGGAACTAAGAATGCAAGCATTCTAACACATTTGTGTAACTTAAAAATATATACACGTGTATATAATAGATCTGCTATAAATTGCAACATAGGGGTTGTTAGTAAGACCACATTTTTGGCAATCAGGAGGTTCAAAATCCTAGTGTCAGGAAAATAATGAAATACCTTGTCTTTTCTTGTTAGCTTCTAGAATGCACAATGAGTCAGAGCAGTTATGGAATTGGACATTATTTATGCATGTGAATGAATTTAATCATATTTGTACCATATGCTTCTCGGTTGTAATTAAGAAATTACTTCTTTTTTTCCCCAATCAGATCTACTTTAAGCCTTGGTTTTAAAAACTTGGGGAGGCATCATACAATAGTCCTCTGAATTATTTTTTTTTTGTTTGTTTCAGGTTTCACTTATAGTTTTTGAAACTTTTTTTTCATCTGTCAAACAGTAAAGCCTATTCCACCAGCAGATGTAATTTTTAATGAAAAAATACATTTGGTGAAATCTTGGCATGTCTGTCTACACTATTACCTACAAGATTTAAAACTTGTAGAGCTTAAAACTTCTGTAAGTTCTTATACCCCTGTTTAAATTAGTGGGTGGAAATAATTGTATATTGAACAAAGAAACAGACCAACCCAGACCAGCAGTAACAGAAGCGGCACTGGGAAAAGCATGTGGAAAAAAGAGGTACAGCAGTACCTATGGTGTAGGTAATTATTATTTTTTTTTTGTCAATTTAATTACAACCCTGAAAGGTTCCTTTGATTAGCCCCTTTCTGGGACACTGTTTGCTGGGTGGCCCTCAGTATTCAGAGAAGTCTGAATGCCACTCTGGCAAACACTAGTGCCAGATAGAAGCAGGGAGTCCTTACAAATGACATATTGGATGTCACTGCAAACAATAACTGATGAAGAGGAGATTTGTGGTAATATCAATTCAAGTGAACAAAATCCTTTGCCGGCTCTAATATGTATATTTTGTATATGTGCGCTAGGCATAACCTTTTATAAATCAATTGTGCAGAAAATCATTATATTATTCCACACAATGCATTTGTCAGTGTGTCAGAGTACCTCTTTTTGATTATAGTTCCAAGCAAAGATGGCTTGCCACATCAACCCACAAGCGGTTGGTCCTTGAGAGAGAATTTTCATCCACATTAAGTCTTTTAAATTTGTTTGGCATTTCAAAAGCTTTTGTTCCTTTAAAGGGAAGAGGGAGCACCAAATGAATATAAAGTTCATAGACTGGTAAAATAATAGTGTTGTTTTTTAATACAAGCATCAAAGTAGAATCTATCATCTAGTCTCATACTTTCCTGTATAAATGATTGACCATAATTTTTTCTGTCACATCTTTGCATTGGTGAAGCAGGTAGAATTTTCAGAAGTGTTAACTTGAGTAACTTAAACCCAGATGGACAAATAGATTTTTATATTTTTTTTGTGGTGGTGGTTTTTTGTTGTTTATTTGTTGTTGTTTTGTTTTGTTTTTTGTGGAAAGATTGCCCCACTTATGAGCCTGTGGGATCATGTAACCTAGTTAGAGTAGTCCTTTATATTTTCTATTATGTTGGTGCAATTTTGAGTCGATGGGGAATTTCCACCATTCTAGTGATTAAGAAAGGTGGATTTTAATGTTTTCAAGCTAAGAAAGAGTACTGAATTCAGGTTTCGCACTACTGATAAAGTGTTTACCCCTTAAGCCACTTCACTGGAGAAGCTGGACTGGCTCCAACTGTGCTGTCTCTTTGAAGGATTTTATTTTTTTTCCTACCACAAGCACATAGAAAGAATGTGAGAAGGTAGGTCTATACAAGACTTAAATCATGGTGTCTTGCCAGAGAGAGGTCTCTTACTACAAAATGGGAAAGATGAAGCAGCTCAGAGTAGGACCTGATGAACACCAGAATGAAAGAAAGAGTTTCTGGTAGGGAATACATGGAGGGACAGTGGAGAATGGGAACATAGACACACAGACATTTTACTGGTATTGTAAAATGCAATCTACAAAATTCACCTAGAATGAGATTTCAGTATGCAATTTCACTGACTTCTATTTCTCCATGAAGTTGTTCAGATGTTTCTGCATAGTAATTCAAGGACACCTGAGCTGTGTGTTGGAACTGGAAGTGGGCATTTCTTTGACATCCATAAGCAGTCATCTAATCCTAAGAGGAACGAGAGTTAAATCACAGCCAGTTCTCAACATTTCCTATTACCTAATATTTTTATAGCTCAAGATCAGCTTTCCAGCAATTGATAATCCCTTTTTCAGCAACATGCTCCCAGATGTCCCATTGCAGCTTAAGTGCTTAGTGCAGCGTGGTAGATTTTGCTAGGGAAACCAGACATGTAGGAACTGGGTGCTTTAAAAATCTGCCCTGTGGGTCTAGCTTACAGACATTTCTGAGAAGTTCACTTGGAATTTCTGTTCAACTATATAGGAGAGCTCAAACAGTCACTTAAACATTTTCTAAACGAGAAAAAACTGTGCTCTGAACACCCTTTAAGCACATGGGGATTTTTTTTTTGCCTTTTTTTGTGTTGATTTATTTAATTTTTTTCTTCTTACTTAACTTTAAAATATCTATAAATTGAATACAATAAGAAAACATGAAGGGAAATAAGAATGAAAGAATAATTGTTTTCAGAGGGCAGAATGTTCTTAAAGATGCTATATCTCAAAACAAAAGAACCTATTGCTTCTATGATACATTAATTCTTGAGAGAGCTGGATTTGTGTTTCCTTGGAGCTAAAGTGCTATTCTCAGAAAACTGAATACCAAAAAATTGGTGGTGTGGGGACCAATATTAGTTATCATTTTAAAATCTGAGCAGAGTTTTGTGGGTTTTTCTTCCCCCATATTCCTTATTGCCAAGTCCACAGTTCATTCCTAGAAGCTGAACAACAGGCTGTGCCCTTTCTGGCTCATGCATTAGTAAGAATTTTGTTAACAAGTCTGTTCGTGATAGGTAGACTACAGGAGAATCTGATTGAATCTTTTAGTGGATAGCTGCATAGATAATATCAGTCAGTGTATATTGTAATAATTGCCCTTACTAAAGCAAGCACCCAGAGATAAGATAGCATCATTGTTCCATACTCATACTTTCATTGTTTGTGGAATTGCTGGTCAGTGTAGTTGACTCGCCATAGAAAAATTCTGTGGTGGCTTCTGAGGTAAAACTTAAATTTTGAGATATTGCCTAAAATTTTACATGTGATTTTGCCCACAGTAAGTTTATGTTGATTCATAGAAGAGATGCTGCAAGGAGCACTAGACAGTTGCTATTGCATAGAGCTTGGCAAGGATTGCCTTTGCTATGTTCACAGTACAAAGGTATAGCATCTCTTGAACTTTGTTTCTATCTCTGTTTCCTGCCAAGAATGAGTTAGAGGCAAAGATAATGCATAGTTTGGAGATTAAGTAATCAAACATACTATTATCCCTTTTGTATACTCTGTCATTAGCATAGAAAATGGAGATGATAGCTTTTAACTGCAAATAATAAAAGCTGGTTTTCCTTCAAGGACTGATTTTTAATGGCAGTTTAAAAAAGTTAACAAGCAGAATGAAGGGGTCATAAACGGAAATTAACCCATAGCATTGGGAAACTTAGAAATCACTTGTTACTTTCCTGGTAGTGAGCCTAATTTGTTTAAAATAAAATCCATCTGTTCATTTTGCAGTCTTTGTCGCACTTCCTTACAGCAATCCACAGTGGATTACCCCTTTACTTTAAAAATTGGCTGCAATTACGATAAGCTGAATAACTCTTATTTTGTGGTTTGCTGTAGCAAGATACTTTGGAGAGCAATGAAGCTTCCCTTTATTCTTAAAAAATAATCAGCTATTGTTATTTTTTGCAGTTGGACCTGAGTATTTTCTTAATTAGGTTTCAAGTAAATATACAATCTGATGGCTTTGCAAATTCAAAATATTTCTGAATGTTGATGAATCAGCCAAACAACTGCTGTTAAGTATGTAAATGACCTTAATGTCAGTTTGGTATTTGCTTAGCATGCCATGCATGCAGCAAAACTTTGGAGTGATTCAACTTTTCTGGCCATGCTAAATATACTTCCTGGGATAAGTTCCCTTTTCATACAGGGACCAGTTTACTACTGTGCTCCCCTGTGTTTCCTCCTGAATATGTATTAGTCCTCTAGAGATGTTTTAATGCGTTATACATACATAATGCTTCTACCTTTCTCTGTCTTTCTGATTGTTAATTATGTGAGATGTGTAATTCTGGCAGCAGTTGAGTGAATATTCGCTAATCTATGATATAATTGAGTTTTGAATGTGTACTTCAAGAAGTTTATAGACTTGCATAGAGAAATCATTAATTTTCATTTGTTAAACTGAAGATTCTCAAGTCCTGATACTCTTTTGTGTTTTTATCAGTGAATCTGTTTAAGGAAGTACTTCTGGTTTTTGAGTGGTTTTCATAGTTTTTTTTATTTGTTTATGTAGACACTCTTCTTTGAGTGCAAGTTATTGACCTGGTACTCTATTTATAATTCTGCCTGGTTCTTCAGTATTTTATCTAGCTGTAACTTATTAAAAACCACAAATATGAAATGGGGATATTAATGACAAGTGGTTTAAATGTGAGAGTTTCAAAATGCATGTCAGAATATTTCAACACTTTGTTCACTGTAATTTTACATTTTTTTTATTACTTAAGTAATTAAAAAAATCCTTAGGGTTGCATTATAGTAAAATTTTATACATCTCAGTACTAATTTTGTCTCTCAGTGGACAGCAATAATTTAGATGGGATTGTTTTTACTCTACCTAATTTATTCTAAAAGGGGGGGGGAAATATTAACCTTGCAAATTTTGCTAATTATAATAATTTCATTAATAATGTTGGTTGTTTTTAATGATCTCCATGCCTTCAGAAACTTGTTCTTCTATATTTTGAAGAAAAACATACAGATATACAGGGTTCTGTAATAGAATGTGTTTACAGTATTTATCCCCTGGGTTTGCTGTGATAGTAAGGGGAAGTACAGTGACAGATATAACTTGCAATAGTTGCTAGTGTTCTGTGCCTTTGAATAATTTTCTTTAATTCATTAATTTTTTATATCTTAGGTGAGGGTTAGCAGCTTTAAATCAGTTTCATTTCTATTCAAGTGGATATGGTGATACATTCTTAGAGCTTTACTAGTTTTACTAACTTTAAATAATTTTAAATCTGTAAGGTAAATGGGTATATGGATGGTTTTGAACTGATCGTAGATTGTTCGGTTTAACTTTTTATGTTTCACACACTGCTAGAGTAGAGGGAGAACTTACTGGTCATATCTGGCTTTTTTTTTTTATGCTTTTGTTTTGTACTATATATGATCAGTGGGACTTTCTCACCATGATAGGTGTGCTCACTGTAGTGACTTTTTAAAATGTTCCCATAGTTTGCACTGTGTGATTCAATTGAATTTAGCTTACAAATCAGTCCCTTTCTGTAGGCATCTGCTTTGTACCTTGACAAGTATGAAAATAATCAAAAATATCACTGTGCTTGACAGTGAGACTGTATATTTCTGTTTCTGAGTGTGAATAGCATTTAGCAAGGCTTGTCTAGTTAAAAAGCAGTTAAACTAGTAATCATACATGATCTGTGTTTAACTGTCATTTGTAGAAAAAGTGCTACAAAGTGATATGTGGCGATAAATTCAGAAGGAAAAGAATACGAAATTCAGATAGCAGCTTGAATGATTTGCTGTTAGCATGGGGCCCAATAACACTACAAAGCTATAAACTCTGTCTTTCTAGATTGCCCAGTTAGGTGGCAGAGATGCAATTTGTCTTTTCTGATGCCGCCTGCTGCTTGCTAGCTCCATCTCCTGTCACAGCCTATTAGCTCCCCAAGAAAATTGGTGGGAAATTGCCTGCAGATTGTAGGAAATTGCATCTCCAGGCCCTGGAAAAAATGTGGGATAGCACAACACTGATCCTCCCAGAGCAGCTATTAATACAGCAAAAGCTGACCTTTGGCATGGTGTGAAACGACTTTGCTATTTGCTGAATAAAGACTGTATTATGTGTGGTTGAAGGAGGGTACAAGTTATTATCCTAGCTATGCCTGTAGCCAGCCTGCTCCAGGAAGCTTAAGCATTAGTGATAGGTTTTGCTGCCCCCCACCTCCTTCCTATTGGAAGATGGGAGGTAAGATGTTGGAGCCTTATCCAGAAATTTCATTGTACAGATGGGCAAAAGCCACCATGTATTTAAATGATATTAGTACATATGAAATTCAAAGGTTTAGCGACAAAACTGAAAGACAATTTATGAAGCTAAGCTCAAAAAAAAAAATTTATAATTGCCTCTGGTTGGTCTAGCCTTCATCAGAGTAGGAACAATTTTTTGGCTATTTTGTTCTATGTGTACATCCACAATAAACGTTTGATTTTGGAGCAGTTACAGTGAAATGGAGCTGATTTATACTGTAACTGCTGAGTGTAAAAGTCATGGGCCACACATTAGTTCTGATAGATTTTAGCATTAAATTCCTTTCCGCTAGGAAACTCACCTTTGTTGTGTTTAAACAAATTCTCATGTGCTCTTTATGGTGTGATATGCAATGAGTTTCATCCTCTGTCATTTCTAATAGAGCTACCTTTCTAATCTTGTACTTTACCTCAGTTTTGTAGGGCCTTTCAATAAAAAAGTCGACTTTTCCGTGAATCCTGAGAGAGGGGATATGTAGAATTAGTTTGCAACATAAAAAATAAATGCCAACATTTTCTTTGAGCTTGCAATGGTACTTAGTTGGTTCAGAGCCTCCTGAGGAAGATGTGTGTGTGAATCAGAACGATGTATTGATCAGAAGTAAGTGAGGGGAAGCCAGCAGCAGGGAAAAAAGTAATTTTGCAATCAAGAGCATTGCTGTTTTCAAACTCAGCTGAGATCTGTTGGTAACTGGCGGCTGCCCAGGGATCTGAGTGAAATCAATATGTTAATTTCCTATTGTATTAGTGTCCACTGATGTAAATGAGCTGACAAGGCTTACTAACACTCACACAACTGATTAGAGAAAATTAGTGGCCTGCCTTATGGAGCTGAGGCAGAGGAGCTGAGCATAGGGCAGCATGACAAAACAGGTACTACTCATAGTTCAAAGCACAGCTGAAGGGGATCAAGAGCACTTCATTTTACAGGGCTCTCTGAGCCCCTGTTTTGAATTCTTATGATCATGCATGCACACGTGTGTCAATCTAGAATGCTAATTTGTTGAGGCATTGTCTTTCTAAATTAGTTATAGCACATTTTATGGAAGTTATGCAGTTTAGTGCTGTGTGTCTTTTCTTGTAAAACACAAATACAGGAACAGAAGAGCTATGGTGCTTGAGCCTTTATTCTGTATTTACAATAGCTGTTCATCTTCCAAGGCTATTACATACTAATTGCATTCTCAAAATAAACCTTGCCATTTAGTAACAAACATGGGTTTTTTTGTATAGCGCAATACCTATATTGGAATAAGCAAAGAACATTTAGAGGACACATAAAATCTGCCCCATTTCGAGGACACAGAAAATCTGCCCTCGCTAATCACTGAATTTGCCTTCTCTTGTAACAAACAAACTAACTAAACTGAGTGATGTAGTATCCAGGAATTCATTTCTTCTGGCTGATGGGACAATGAACACTGTTACCTGCATGCCTGCTCTGGCTTTAATGAGGCCAAGCCCATTATTCTAAACAGAGCAAGGAGGTAACAAATCATTCTTGTACAAAAAGCAGACGCTTCTTGTCATAAATTCAAAGTTGCAAGCTGTTGCTTTGTTATGGAAAGAACAAAAATTCAGACTGGGCTGTGAGGGATTTGGAGTGCATCAAATGGTGCTCTGGGTAGCTGGATGGTTTAAGAGAGGATTGGTGGGGAAAAAACGACTCAGACAAACCAGTTCTCAGCCAACACTTAATGACTGGAAAAGATGTGCAAGCCGTAAGTAGCACCCTTCATCCTGTAACAGCTTATGAGCTCCAGCAAAAGACAGGCCACTAAACTGTGCTTGATTTCTTTTTCTGTAATTGGTTCAAAGAGAGTTTGTTGTCAATCTAAGCTCTGGTCAGTCTGAGTTTGGTCAGGACATGTTTTTCATATTCCATAAATACAGCCAATAACACATCAGAAAAACAAAATCTGAGTTCTTTAATCAGCCTGTCTTAATTTTTTTTTTAATGATGCCTTCCTGTGTAACACTTCTTACTTGCCACACTAGGAAAATGCAGCCTTTTTTGCCCGTCTTTGTTCAAATTTCTAACATTCCAAATGTCATAAAATGGTTCTAATTTACTTCAGTATCCTGTTGAAAATCAAATGTTTTGCTGGTGTCATTTTTCGTAGCCCCAGCAAAAATTTTTTAGCTATGAATAGTTCATTGTACCCAGAATCATATTCATGGTCATTCAATGAAACAATTCACAATTTTTTTCAAGTTCTCCATCAATGGCTTCCACTGGGTGTTTAATTTTTATGAAATAGCTCACCTGAGCATTCCTAGGCTCTACCAAAATATCCTTTCTCCTGCACCATACCTTTCTGATACTCCAGCTGAGAGTAAACCAACCTAGTCCACACCAGCTGCTCTTAAGAACCCCACACTATGAGACAAAATCCAATAGTGCTTGGCCCAGTTAGCAAAAAAGCTTATTTTTCTATGAAATATCCCAAAGCTTTTCTTCATACTCTAATAAAGATTCAGCTTTCTGCTTATAAAAAGGCACTAAAGCAAGCATATAGCATGACCACAGCCCTTCTTAAGGCTTTCAGTGCTGGAATGGGGTGGGGGGAGATGAAGAGAAAGCCTCCCTTTTGGCAGGTTTTTCTCATTAGCGCTTGGCCATGAGTGGAGAGATGCTGATGAAGTGCATGGCCTCAAGGACAGGGCCAGCAAGGGTTTTTTAGGGGCCAAGGTGCCATGTTCTGGTCAACCCCCAGTAATGTTGGGGCTGGCCTGGGGGGAGGGAATTGTGAGCAACAGTGTGCACACAAGGTGGTCGGGTATAGTATGGTCTCCGGCTTGCCCAGACAGTCCCAGTGCTGCTTGGGGAAGGGGCTGGGGCTGGGCTGCTGGGCAAGGAGCTGAGGGATGGGGTGCTGAGGGAGGGGGACTGGCATTTGGGGCCTGCTGGAAGAAGGGTTGCCGGGGGAAACTTAGGGGAGGAGGGTGTGGGCAGTGGGAAATTGGGGTCAAAAGATGCAGTATAAATAAATCTCTTGTGGATGAGGATGAGCTAATGAATTTATGAACAAGTAATTTACAGCCCCATCATTAACTGTTGTTTGGGGTCTGGGCTTGTCCAAGATGGTCCAGGGGCAAGTGAAGAAAAAGACCTAGAAGAAAGGGGTTTGTGGCGTGGCATCAAGTGTTTGGCTTGTTGTGGCTGCTTCCACTTGTGGGGTGTCCACTAAATTAATGATGAAATTGTCATCTCCCTCACCTCCCTGCAGCGAGTTGCTCTGCAGCAGATTTGAAGCACCTCAGGGGAAGGAATTGCACACCTTGGCTCTGCTGCCTCTCTCCAGCCAGGGCGAAGAACTTCTTTATCTGGGACTTGTTTACTGGAAAGGAAGGTGACTGTGGATTGAATTAGAAAGGAACATTATTTTTCTGCCAGCAGGGAAGACTTTTCCATTTACAGAAGAAATGGAGATAATGTTATAAATAGCACACTTGAGCAGCAATGAAGATGTAACACCAGAAAGGTAAGCCAAGATTTATAGTTGACTGAAGAGATCTGGGTGGAATATTACACGTGGGTTATTGAACCAAATACAGCAAAGCCACAACACACTGTTGGTTGTTCTGATTTTTTCTTAGTACCTTCAGGAAAGAAGGCAGTAAAAGAGCAAATATCCAAGCAAATGTTTATCTGCATATTTGATAAGTTCCTGAGAAAATGGTCTTATCCAACCAGGCAATGGCTAACCACTGTGGTTAAAGAGTAATGTGCTTTTGGCAAGAGATCTCAAAGTTCTGTTTTGAGCCAGCTTGCTTGGAATTGTTCTAATGAAAATAGGCTGTAGATAGGTACCGTCAGAGGTCCTCCTCTCTGTTCCCAGGAAAATATTGTACTTGTAAGGAATTTCACCTTCCTGTTCAGGAACACAAGATCTAGGAAAGACTGAAAATTCCCATTACAAATATGTTGATAATTAACTCTTGATCAGTCATGCTGGAGACTTTGGAACCTGGATATAGGGCAGGAAAAGGATGAGGTATTTGCCCAGGTGAAGCCTCTGCCTTTTGCAGCATGGGCAACTATAATGTGATATTAATAGCTCCTGTTTCAGAACTAATACAAGTCAGTGTCACAAAGTGATGAATGTTATGTGGCATTTACCTTCAAAAAAAATTATAAAATCTTTTGGCAATCCTACTGAAAATTCTTTGTTCTCTAATCTTTGCAAACTGGCAAATAATACAGAAAATTGCAGGTATCGTTCAAAATCACTGTTGCTTTTCTAGGGCTGGTACTATAGAAATCCTGAAAAGTGGGGTTTATATTTGTGTGGGCTCTGTTAATCTCATATATAGTGACAGAATCGTCTTCTGTCAGGAACAGAATAGTGTTCTGCTGTGTTGCTTTGAAATGTTCCACAATATGTGCTATAGCAAAGTGTCTTCCCCCACTACACTACTGCTTTAAAGTGTGAGGCTTATCATAGCAATTTCCCATGCTTTCATCCAAAGCCTGAAAATATGCCTCAAGCAAGACATTCAATCAAAAGTAAAACATTGCCAGTTATTGACTGTCTTTCCAGCTCCTTGGGAGGTAGCTTGCTGCTACGCCAATGTGAAGAAACTCATGTTACAAAAGCAAAATGAAAGAAAACAGAAATTAAACAATAAGAACAGTTTCAGCTCTGAGCAATTGTCTGAGTATCCCACAGCAATCAAGTTTCCCCTTCTAGAAGAACTTTAATTTGATCTGACTTTCACTGATTTATTTTCTCTTGCAGTTTTGAGCATTTTAAAGGAAGCATTTCCTTCTTGAATGTCTTTAATCAGAGATGGGGAGTTTTTGAAAGGCCTGCCTAACATTTGTAACTCCTCTATTCTTTTTTTTTCTCCTTGATTTTTGTTTGTCTTGGGATTACACAGAAGTAAAATATCCATTTCTCTCTTATCGAGTCCTGAGGAACCGGTGTGATGAGTGGGTTGGCTGCTGGACTATTCTGCAAGAATTGGTAAATCAGGACTGACCTCTTTAGATGAAACTAGTTAGAAATGGTATTAAATTCCAATCTGCTGGGCTTTGGCAGCTTAGCAGGCTACAGTGTTTAGTATCTTGTTGTACTGGAAGAAGGAGCTGTTTTGTTATTTCTGTTAGCTTTGCAATGAATGTCATGTTGTGCAATCAATATGTGCTTGATTTCCTGCTGCGGGTGGAGGGAGGTCATCTCATAACTACCAATTCAGGCATCCAGCGGGAAATCTATTGGAAAGAAAAAAACCCAAATCAAACAACCAACTGGAAAAAAGCCTTTCTCTTAGGGTAGTAGACCTACTTGCTCTACCAAGGGGAGCATGACACATGCACATCCACCATAGGTCTCCTCAATTATACATCTTTGCCAGCCTTTGCTAAAATCTAGTTATTTTTCAGTCACTTCTCTTGTATTTGTCCCATAAACCAACCCCATTTATTTAGTGTAGGCCTCTAGCTTCGTATCTTCCTGTTCTTGCTTCCTTGTCTGTATTCATGACTACTTCAGTAAAACCAAGGAGGAAACATAATCCTTATGTTGATGTTTATCATAACGGTTTCTGACCTCCTGCTGGCTCCTTTTCCCACAAAGCCAGTTCTTACCAAAGTTACTGATGTAGCTTGGAAAGTCTTAGGCAGTCTGTCTGTCATAGGATCATTGAATAAAATTTAGGTCGGAAGGGCTATCTGTATATCTTGCACAACATCTGCTCAGACAGGGCCAGGTTCAAAGTTAAGTTGGGTTGCTTAGGACCTGTCCAGCTGAGTTTTGCATAACTCCAAGAATGGAGATACCACAGATTTTGTGCACAACACATTTCAGTGCCTAACCATTCTTATTATGACCTTTTTTTTTTTTATCCAGTCAGAATATGGACAGCTGCCTCGTCTCCTTTGGCTGTGCAATTCAGAGAGCTGTGCACTGTCCTGACAGGCAGAAATAGTTTGATGGGGCAGAATGATCTGTGGGCTGTTCTTTCTCCCTAGGACTCTTTGAGAGAAGAGACACTGTCTTCCTCTTCTCCATTGTTCCACTGGTAGTCCTTGCTCAATTTTTATTATGTATTTCTCATCTACTGGGACAAGTGGTAACTTGAATTCACTAATGATGGCAAGGTGTATCATGAGTGGTGGGAGACAAATGGGATGAAGTAGAAGGAGAAAAGATTAGACGGGCATAGGGAAACAGCAGTGAATGTGGTAACCAGCTGTGATGAGAGGAGCTGGAAAAGACAACCTTATGTAGGGAAAAAAGAAATGGTAATTTCAGCTCCTCCATGGGTATGACTCAGTCTTGAGTGGGTTGTAAAATCCTGTCATGTTTTTTTCCCCTTCCGTTATATGAAGAAGGAATTTATGCCTTAAAAATACCATTGTGGTTTCCATCCTTAAGAACTGTTAAAGCTCTTCTTTATATAAATCACCCCCTCCCATGCAGTAGCTGAGATGACTTCTCCTTAACTGCAAGCACAGCCCTTGCGTGCAGCAGCACCAGAAGGCTGTTACGTGCTCTTATTGTGCCTGAGTTGTCCTAAAAGCTCTTTGTATAACCCAAGCAGTCAGAGTAGCATTGTATGCACTGGAATGAGCTTGGCTAGTGACAACAATACAAAACATGGATTCAAAAGGATAGCAATCTTTTCATGACCATCTTCCACTGGGCACACTAACTGGGGAAGACCTGGGAGTACTCAGTTTTACTGTTGGTGCTGCCTGATACACGCATGTGTCCAGATGCAGTGTGATGGACCAGAGGAGATCCTAAGAGAGCTACTCTCCTCCTACTCCTCATTCAGCTACTTGTAGCTTCAGCTATTGGAAAGCCTCACAGTGTTCTTATCCAAGTAGACACCATGTACCCTACGATGGCATTGAGATACACAGATTATATTCGCTAGTTATCAATTGTAAGACAAAGTTCCTATGAAGCAGAAACACTGTTTTTCCAGTGTAATGACCATAGGTCAAAAACTAAGTGTGGATATTGACGGTAGGATAAAAAGTGGTCTACCAGATGAAATGTTGTGCATAATGTGGCTTGTAGACACAGCTGAACAAATTGCTCCAGAAGCTTCAGGGGTCACTGCAGTATAAACAGAAAGCAACAGTGATCTGTGCTGTGTTCTCAAGACATCATAAATACATTCTTCGTGCTGCTGCTTACCTTCTGCTGAATCATGTATTTTAAAACACTGTGGGATTCCTTCTCTGGGTAAAACTTTGAGTGTCAACTTCCTGTATTTCAAACAGGATTTCTTTTTGTTGTCCTTTAAAAGCTGGATTTAAGTGTGTTGGAAGCTTCAAAATCTTTCTGTAGTACAGTGTAAGGTACTGCTTGTAAAGTTCCTGGTTTTGGCAGCTGGCAAATCCATCTGCCAGTTCCAGGTAGGAAAATTAAAGGGGTTTTAGAGAGATGAGCATGATCTGGCTGTAAGTTGTACATAATTTTATTGAGTTTGGTGAAGAGTAAGAACCTTATGCTGAATGAAGAACTGAGCTACTTCACTAGCTGTTGAACCTTTTTTTCCCACACTCAGCACTTCTTATGTGTTGTCTGAGTACTTTTATTTGTTGGTTTCTGTGTTGTTGTTTGTTAATTCTAATATAAAAAATATAGCTTTCCTGTTCCTCCTTTCAGCTGAGTAGGGATACAAACAGGAACATGCGTCTGTCTTGAGGAGAGTGAAGAAAGTGTGATGAATTCAAATAAGTTCTTCTGAACTATGCATATTCTGCACTCCTAGGAGCTCATGAATAACAGAGGTGTTATGGGCAGGTACTAATTTTGTCTTGTTTTTTTCTTGGTGTAAAGCACTCATTTTAGACACTAACTGGTCTGATATACTGACTTTGCTGTCTGTAGACGCTACTTGCTGAGTATATGTTATGGCATCAAGAAAAGAAAGAGCAATAGTAGTGGCTATCTTAAGCAAAAGAAAATACAAAATGAGGCTTTCCTTGACTGTCATTTATCATGATGATTACCATTCGACTTCCAAGTTTGGAGCAGGTACCAGCAGGCTTTCAAAAGAGCCATGGAGCCTATCACAGGTTACTGCTGTGCCAAATATGATGTTGCTAGACATATACGTGGGACTGAAGGAAGAAAAATACTCAGCAATCTGCTGTAACTTAATCCAGATGGTCAAGTTTATGTTTTCTTTAAAATGCAAACTGTCTCCAGTGAATTCATTAGAACCATATTGTAGCTTTCTTTTCTAGTGTAATTTTAACGGCTAGGTTGAAAAACCTGGGACTGCCAAACTAATCTCAAGTGCTGATTATTTTCTTTCTGAAGGATTTAAACTGTTCAATAATTCTTTCTCTCTCCCCCCTTCTCCACCCTTTTCTACCCCTCCTCTTCTCCCTTCGCCCTCCTCTTTCCTTCTCTCTCTTTTCCTCTCTTGGTTCCCCTCTCTCTTCCTCTCAACCCCACCCTCTTTCTCCCTCCTTTTCTCTCTCTCCCCCTCACTGTCTCCCCCCCCTTTGCCCTCTTCCCCCCTTCCCCCTTTCTTTCTTTCCCTCCTTCCCTTTTCTATTTATTTTTTTCTTTTAATTAAACCAGTGTACAATCCTGTGAATCATTGTCTTAGGGTATCTAGAGATAGCCAGTACATTGTTTTTGTCTGGGATTAATCTAGATGTTTGAATAACAGGGAGCTGTAGTTGTATTCAGCCAGAGTATCTGCCTTGTTCTTATCATGGATGGGTCACTTATTGAATAAGAAACATTGGTCCTAAATATGCTAGATGCCTTTGTCTACTCATGTTTCCAGACTATTGCTTCCTACACCTTTTTGTTATTTTGAATTTTCTTTTTAATTTTTTTAAAAATTTGCTGAAAGTTCCCAAATTTTGGGACAGGTGTTCTTATTTAGTAGTTTAATCAAAGTAGGCTAAAGCTGAAGCAATTCTGAGAACCTAAATAAAATGTTTTTATACAAATTATTCTGATAGAGTTTCTTTAAGGATCTAATTCTAATACCTACTACTAGTGATGTAAAGAAATTCCATCTGAGTAAAAACACCCAAGAAAACACAAAACCATCAGCACTTTGCACCCAAATGTCTCATGGAAGAGCACTAGGTGTTATTTACTGATCTTTCCTGATAGTGACTTTACTGAGAAACCAGGAAATCAAATTTCTAATGAAACAGAAGCAGCATATACTGGGACAATAACAGGATACTTACTGACTCATCTGTAAAGGGACAGTGTCTATTTTTAAACTTGGGAAAGAACGGGGTAGAAAAGATAGTTCTGGGTGAAACTACTTTGTAGGGTTTTTTTGGTTTTGGGGGTTTTTTTTGGTCACTTTTAAAACAAAACTAGCTTTCATCCCTCCTAAAAGATCAAGGAGCTGAACTCTGTCCATTCACAATGAGAAGAGCTCTTACAGTGGGGAGTTCTCAGTATGTAAACCTTCTTTCATTTCTTTTAGGAACTTATTGTCTAAGTTGCTTGCAATAAATAGCGTGACTATTCCCCGGATATATGAGAGAAATATTGACATGAATAAGTCCACTGATGTTGTCTAACGCAGCATGACAAGGAAGTGAAGGGAATAGGTTCTACGCGTTTTTCTTCCTGATCTTTGTTTAGTTATAAGGAAGTAGTTCTGGAGAGGGGTATGACATTTAAATTTATCATGTCCTCTGAACTACTGAATTTGAATGAATTCATTGACAAAAACATCAAATAAATATATATAAACTGGAAGTCATAGGATGAAATTTCTATTTGCTTACTTAAGAAGATCAGATTCTAACAGAAGTTGTTTGGTGCTAGATACAGAGTTGCTTTGCCCCTCTCAAAAAAAGTGCAGCAGCTGTGTAACATGTCCTCTTTGAAGGTGTCTGTCAGTCCAGTTCAGACTCTGGCTATTGGCCACTGTCAGCTATTTTTTCACACTGAATGCCCTTGAATATATCAGGTGCAAAGTTGTGGTGCCCCATATGCATCATAATAGTCATGCATCAGAGCATCATCTCAAGACTGTTCACAGCCCAGTAATGGGCCAAAGTCTGATTTATTTCTGTTGCAGAATTGCATTGTGTTGTGGTAACAACACAGCTGGAAAATAAAGCACAGTAGTACCCAGGACCACAGAAACCGTCTGCCATGTACATGGTACCACAACAGCAAGTCAAAGATCGAAGAAGGAACAAGTTATGAGTGGGGTAGGAGTACCATGGTAATATCAAATATATTAGAAAAATAAGTATGCTTGGTTTTGTTGTCATATGTGTTAGATGATTATTAAGTAAAACCATCTCTGTTTTCTAAAATGCTTCAATTTCTATGGTGAGTTTGAACTTAAATATGCAGACACTAGTGTTTGCACATGAGACAGTGAGATGCAATGAACCATAGTAATGTTTGGACTCTGTTTGCTGTATCTGGTACAATGGGCTTGCTTATTTTTCTGAGGTGTTGTTTTCGATATTACAGTAGTGTCCAGCACTCCAATAGTCTCCACTTGTTGAAACAAACGAACAAAAAGACATCCTATGCTGAAGACCACAGCATCTCCTTTAGAAAGAGTAAATTAAACTCGCAGAAAGGTGGAGAGGAGGCCTAGGTTAAGTGTATTTAGCACTGTAAGTTGTTCTTTCTAAAAAAAAAAAGAAAAAAAATTGCAAAAGTAGCTTCTCTATAACACAAGGGAAATAGGCACTGATTCAGGCAAGATGTTTGTCCTTATTTGTGAGGCAGCAAAACACCCAAGGGAATATGCCAGTGTTGGTCCAAGAGAGTGTTGCAGGACAAGGATTTGTGTAATGATATCCATATCCAGCCTGCTTCTGACAAATCTTGTCATGTGTGAGAAATGGAGCAATAGTTAGAGGTTGGAATCAGGATGCTTAGAAAATTGTCACTTGTCCCAAAATCTTTACAAGGGTGTTTCAGATGTCATGGGATGGAAGGCTCTGAGATGCTGTGTAACTTTATCTCTGCCAGGAGATCTAGGAGCACAACACAGACACCTAGTATAAGTTGCTGGAATCATTACGGTAAAACACATTCCCAGAAGCATGTGGGATTCAAACTCTGGACACAAGATAGAAAGGTGGTTTTTTTTAAGCTTGTGAAAACATGCATACAATGAAACTTGCAGAAATGTTGCCATTGACTTCAGTGAACCTGGAATTTTGCCACATTTTCTGTGCCATGTTTCTAAAAGCCAGGTCTGCGTGACAAAACAGCTGTATCTGTGCCTTCAAACTCTTGTCAGCTCGCCCACCTAAGCATTCAGTAGCCCTTTTTGCTGGGGATGCCAGTGTTTCCCAGGTCTCATGGAAAACATGAGTCATAAAACAAGCTGTTTCCCCACTGGGTGCTACTTCTAATCTCAACAAATCATGCTTTAACCAAAATCTTGTTGGACCCAGCTTGCAAAAAGCAGTATCTCTTGCTGAAGGATTTTTCTGGCAAAAGCCAAGGAGGCTTCCTCTAGGAAAGTTGCTGCTTTCAGAAGGGCTGCCACTAAGAAGAAGCTGGGTAAATACTAGGTTTAGTATATGCCAGGGGATGGCCCTAGGCAGCATGAATGCTTTTCCCTACTTAATGGTCTTCAGTTTTCTCTCTAGCTCGATAGCCTGCAACTCTTTTGTGAAACAACAGTATAACAAAGACCATGACAGCACAGCTAGCACTTTTAACTTACAACAGTACCCCATACAACTTCATCCTTCTGCCTTTTTTCTCTTCTGCCAAGAAAAAAACTGAATAGCCAGAATTAGTGCTCCTTGAGTACCAGTTCACTTGCCTAGCAATTTTATTCAGAAAACAGATGGTTCAGTATGTGAAAGAGGGCTGGTAGAGACCTCTGTGTGAGGTCCTTGGCAGGGTAATCTCATTCCAAAGATCTAGGTGGCTGGAATTCCCTCCCCCTCCCCTTTAATACAAATTCTTAAGTGTTAAGTCAGGCAGAAAATGAGTCTAGTCTACATTTATCTTAGTGAATGGCAGTGAACTCCTGCCTAATCTTTCAACATATATTTGTTCAATGGATCAACAGATTGTGTAAGCAGCATGACGGACGAGTTTAGAAATGTGTCTGCTTATGTTTGGTTTGTACTGAACCACTGACCATTTTGTTTGTGAATCCATCATAAATTAATCTCCAAGTTACTCAGTACGAGTGAGGAGGGGAAATACTTGTTCTCACTGTGTTGAAAGGCATCTTACACAGCTGTCAGCCTCCAGAAGGGAAGCTGAATTGCATCAGTACTACTTCAGCTTTGTTTTTCAAAAGCTGGATGGATATGGCTCTGCTTTCACAAGTCTTTTGCTAATTGCAGCCGTACTTCTCACTGAAGATAACATAAGGCAAAAGGCAAGAACTGTTATTGTCAAATAAATATGTAATAATTTGGAAACAAGGATATGATAGTGGTTGTGTATGTTATTTTAGCTACATTTGACAAAATCAAGGCTAAGTAACACCAGAAATATATGGCACATTTTTAATAATGGAAATACATATTAATTTCATTGTTACAACCAATGCAAAAATGACCTGATGGGTTGTATTTAATGATATCTGAAAGCAAGCTAGGGAGGTGGCACTCCCAGCATTGACAGAAGTGTGAACTGTGTAAATGCTTCAGTTAACTCCTCCTAATCTGAAAACTGTTTTTAACGTAGTTGTTATGTGACTGCTGCTGCCTCATGTGGAAGATGAAGGAAGAGGAGGAAGCTCCAGGGCCTAGAAACTGCTCTTCTGCAAATGGGAAGAGCTTGCTTGGAAGTGAGTGAGGATCAGGGGATGTGGAGGTGACCACAGTGCCTGCTGAACACCCCTTCCCAGAGGCCAGAAAGCCAAAATTCAGTGTCTGACACTTCTGGTGATTGTGTTGGCTTAGAGCCACTGCCTACCTAAGGTTCACAGATGAATACAGGGTCACCCTTATCATTGCCTCCCATCCTCATTTCCAGCTAAAAGTTAAAGGTTTGAAAATAATTCTGAGCAAGAAAGAGGCTCACCTTGTCCTAGCTGCATATTTGAAGGCAGTGAGCCTCAGGTGCGACTCCCTGTAGCCTATCCTGAGCTTTGTTTTAGTGGAAACATTTAAAAAAACATTTAAAACATTCGAGCTGAAACTAAATGGCTCTGGAAGAGAAAGGCAATGAGGAGAGAGCTGGGGGAGAAGAAAGGACACTCGGCAAAGGACTAGGTTTCTTTATGCAGTCAGAAGGAATAAACTGCAGGAGAGTGATTGCTGTTGGCTACTTTGCTGGTTTAGATGGTTACATTCTCATGAAGGCAAGTTTTTTGAGTCATGTTTTTTTGTGGGATTTGTGTTAGACTTTTTTTACTCTCTTATGCATTAAGACTTTTTGAGATTGGTAGGAACTGATTGAATTTTTTGTTGTTTGAAGGCTTAAGCTTCAGGGGAAAATATGTACTGATTTTTTTTTTTTTAAGAAAGCACAGGAAAAAAGCTATTTTTTGGCAAACAAAGCGCACATAATTATGTTTGAATTTCGTCTTTTTTTTTTTTTGTGATGGAGAGTAAATTTGTCATTTCTTTATGAAAAAAGGCTTCCAACTTTTAGTTCAGCTGAGAAAAATGATTTTTTCTAACCATCTCTAATAGGATTTG
The DNA here is from genome assembly GCF_000737465.1 of Haliaeetus leucocephalus. Taxonomy (NCBI): domain Eukaryota; kingdom Metazoa; phylum Chordata; class Aves; order Accipitriformes; family Accipitridae; genus Haliaeetus; species Haliaeetus leucocephalus. The sequence goes on along the minus strand of NW_010972687.1, from coordinate 5,066,298 downwards.
AAGAAACTGGTAAGGAAAAGAGATGAGAAGGAGGAAAGCAGCCTTGAGAGTATGAAGAAGAAACTAGGAAGGAAAAGTTGAGCATTTCTATAGTTGGGGCATAGGAAGGAGAATGGAGCTTGTAACTCAGTGCGTAGCATGAATGTTATCCTGTGATCCTGGAACCACTTTTTCTTAACCCTCATCCTCTAAGAAAATATCCAACATCTATTCAGTATAGTAATCCCTGGAGTATCATTTTAGTAATTTCAGTTACTGTATTTCTTTTATATGGGTCATGATGCTGACTAAAATTTCCCTTCCCTCCTCCTCCTCTGTCTTAAGATGATGTAGAGGGCTTTAGGAATTGATTCTAGAATAAAGTGTTTTCCAAATATTAGCTCAGGGAATAAGATGGCTGTGAACTCTCATGTTTGCTGGAATAAATAATCCTACACTGTCCTTGTGAATACTTTTGTTGTTTTTTCAATTTTTTTTTTTAATGAAGTTAAGAGTGGGATAGTTTGAGTACCATCTTATGTGCCATTAAAGCCTTTAAATATCACATTCTTCCTTTTATCTTTTGTTTATTTTCAGCTCTTCCTATAGACAATATGTAGAGTTCCTTTCTTAGCCCAAAATGATAGCATTATTGCCAGTTTCTCAAAGTTTTGAAAAAAATAAATTAAATGACGTAAATCGAAACAAAACCCCCTTCACCTAGCAGCAAATTCATAAGCTTACCAATGCACAGATACAAATATCAATAGATATCTTCACTACTTCTTTGACAGCTAGTGCTTAATATGAAATACTGGATACTCTGGCTGTGAAGTGTAAGTGTGATTTACGGAATAATTCCACTTATTCCATGCACTTGTGTTTATATACAGTAAATATCAAAGAGGGGACAGAATTACTTAGACACCAAAATTCATAATTTTCGCTCAGTGTGTGTTATCTGTCAGGCTGGCAAATAGAAAATTATAGTATGAGAAAATATATTAAACTGCTGATTTGCAAAGTAATTCCTTTAGAAGCGTATATTACTTCCATATCATTATCTAACTAGATAATTTGTTATTTGTTGTTATAATGATTAATTGCAGAAATTTGGTTAGAATAGCTGCTGGCCCTCTACCAATAAAAAGGGGTTTGCTGGTTGTAACTAAGGCCAACTAAAAATCTGAATTTTTGTCAAGAAGCATGTTATATTCTCCACAGCATATCTACTTTTGTTGTTGAAAATGTAATTCTTTTTATTCTCAGATACTGCAGTCCTCTGGGTCCTCGGGTTCCTCTTCTTCCTAGCGCTCACAAGTCCTGACTGGGCTCCTGAGGGGAATGGGGAGGGAAGCACAATTACTGTGAGCTACAAGCGATGCATCACAGGAGAACTTGGCCTAACTGGGAAGACTGATCTACATGGGATAACATGAGCATGAAGTCTTTCAAACTAGAAGCCCTATGTAATATCATTATGAAATATATTTTTTAAACTTTTTTTGTCCTTTAAAAGTTTTTCTCCTTCTTGCTCCTTTTTCTTCCTAATATATTGAGTAATTTCAAGGGTGAAACACGAGTTCTGTTTTGAACTCTGCCATTGCCATGAAACTCCAACAATTGAAAAGTAGGTCATAGAGTGTTTTTCACTCTGTTTTGGGTGCTGTACCCTGGCTATGCAAATTAAGATTTTAATTCTCACTCCAGCTACTTTTAAACCATGTTATATGGCCGAAGCAACATGATCAGCTCTTCAAAATGTGCAAAAAGACTTAGAAAGAAGAGGCAACAGAAAGCCTATGCTGTGTCACACTGATCCCTTCTCCAACCTTAGAAAATATTTAGGTGTTGCTGAGTTGGAAGAGGTGGTACTGAAGCATGCACATGTGTAAAGGTGTTAGATAGTGCTGTGGTCCTCTCTGAGATGCCTTTCGAATATGCTTCAAACCTGTCAGATGTATAGAGATTCAAAGCTTAAGCGTGGTCCTCTATGCATGCTATGCATTTACTTCCTGCTATAAGTAGCCAAGAGTTTCAGCTCCAGATATCCAGTTCTGCTTCACAGATTTCTATTCTTGAAAGCCATAGTTGGCATTTTGTTTGTTCAAGTCATATCCTTCTCACCAGGATGTTTTGAAATAAACATTTAAGAAAGGTGTTGACTTTTGAAAATTGGGGTCCTGCTATTTTTGCCACCTTACCTTTAAACTGGCATAAACTACCTTTGTTGTATTGTATCAAAAAGATGTTTAAATATGTTCTTGGGTTTTGTATTTTTTTTTTGTCTGCTGCTTAACCTGTCTTTTATCAGTGCTAGAGACTGCATGATTAGTAAAAAAAGCTTCAATATGCTCTAGTGAAGGAAGATATGGTACAGCACAGCGGACTAGAGTGACCGGCTAAAAGCCAGTTTGGTTATAATCAGCTTCTAAAGAAATATATTGCATTTTTAAATGGTTACTGGCATTTTCATATGGGAGCACATTTTGGTTAGAGTCTTACTTTTGTTGACAGGTTATAAATTGGAAAGGTTTCTAGTGGTTTCAGCAGTAGGACTGGGTTTGAATGGAGTCTCAATATATGGCACTGGAGTCTGCTAGAACGGAAAAGCACTGGTGAAAAATTGACTGAAAAAACACTTTAGGAAAAGGCCAATCCATGGAAATGGATTCCTGTAAGTAGCTTCGTGCCTTGCCTTTTCTCTTTTGCAGCAATAAGAGCTCAAAATCCATAGCATGGCATGGAAAACCTGCTCTTCGGACACGGGGCTGCAAGGTATTTCTGAAGGTTTGCAGGCAGGCAGGGAGCACCCTTGTTAAGGATGTTATCAACCCTAGTTTCAGTGGCCAGGAACTGCTTTCCTGAGCAGCCTCTAGCAGGCTGTTTCACCACACTGTCTCTCACTCTTTTCTGTCTGCTAAATGGCATGTTGCTTACCATCTTCTGTAGCATGCTTTGAGATTCACAGCTAAAATGCCATGTAAAAGCTAGGCAGTACTAATCTATGCTGGCAGCTTGTTAAAGTGTCATGGTTTCAGTGATGCATTTGTAACCACTCTAACATAAGATAAATGTGACAAGTGCTAATTCCAAACACCCACGTTATTGAAACTGAGAACAGCTTAGCTAAAGCACTTTGAATTTCCTGAGGACATCTGAGGTCTGTAGTTATAGGATCTCAAGGCTGCTTTTACCTGAAAAATGAAAATGTTGCATTAAAGATCCAAAACTAAAAGGCAAATGGTTGTTTCAAAAGGAGTTTGGGAAGAAATGCATATGCATGTGTTTGAGACCTGCAAACGCTTCTCATTCTCTGGAGGAAGTGAGGGAAACTATAGGGTAAGAATATGTTGATCTCCTTATGGGAAAAGACAAGCTAAGAAACAAGTTAATGCCTAAGCACCAAGACCTGTGCCTTAGCACAACTTTATTTGTGAGTGTCCCTTGCCGTGAGATTGTCCTGATGAGTCTGTGTCACGGGCAAGAGAAGTGCCCGAGTGAGAAGGAAGCCAGCTGGAGAGAGGAAGAGAAAACTTGATATGTTGCCAAAATGAAGTAAGCAGTGCCCTTTTCTGGCTTGAGTGGGAAGCTCTGTACATAACAGTGCTGAAAGGTGGCCCCATCAGTGTCCATTGTAAGCAGTGGCATTTGTCGGGATTCGTAAATTCTGATTTAAAAAAAAAGAGAGAGACGACATCATTTTCAACTTTTACCTATGGGTTTTTTGTGTGGAAGACAGTAAAATACTGAAAGGACTGATGTCAAATTACAAGAAAGTGCAAGATATCAGCCAAATACTGAAGAATCACTGAGCAAACAGGTACCTTGCTAGTGCTAGTGACTCCAAGAAGGTGAAAGTCCCCTGTATGACAGACAGCAGAAGGTGTTTGGGGAGGTGGTAATATTGTGCAGCTGCAGAACAAGCTTGGGACAGTGAGAGAGAAGCAAAAGACAAGAGGTGAGTGAGTGGTCTGCAAACCATGAGTCAGGCTCTCGGCTATACTAGGAAGGGTTTGCAAATTACAGTATGGTTTGGGCATAACTGCTGGAAATGAGTGCAGAGAAAACTGTTTTGCATAGGAAAAGAAGGAAGCTTATACTGGGGATGTGTAAGTCACACCATCTGGGGCATGTATTTCTGCAGATAATGCAGAACCTCCTTCTGAATGGTGGAACTGTGCAGAAAGTGGGATTCCTTTCCCATCATAAATCTCATACCTTGATATTTTCCATCCCCAAACAAAAGTAATATAAAAAGCCTCACTAAAAGGAGAGTGATTATGAAGTCTTTTCCATTGTTCTTTCTAGGCTATTCTATTGTGAAGTTACTTTCCAGAAATTGTTGCTCTCTGTGGATATTTAGACATAAAGAAAGGTTTCTGCATTCCAGTTCATGAACAGTTCAAAGTTGTCTACCTAGAGAAAAACTACAAAGAAGCAGGGAGAGGGATAATGAACCTTTACCGTATTTGCCAAAATTTTCACTTAGCCTTGAAATACAATTTATACAATATTTATTTTGCTTTTTTCCTCTTGCTCTTAACCCATGAAAATATCCTAAAAAGAGTGTTTCTTTTGGTAAAGAACAGTATTTTTCCTTTGCTGTTTTCCTGTTCTTCTGAAGAATGTAATGCAGTTACTCTGTATTCTTATAGCAGCTTTTCCTGACACTCCAGCTAAATTTTCCTTTGGTTTTTGTTCCTTCATGTCATATACAGTTTCCTTATTAAACTTATAATGAGCTTATCTCCATGAATTGCTAGAGATCAGCCAGGCTAAACTGTCAACACAAAAGTCTATCCAACAGTGACACTATTCACTGTAACAGTTTTTATCTGGACATATCGCCTTATACAACCCAAGTGCAATAATAGCTACCTTAAAATGGCAGATCTATCAAAATAATTTACTTGTTTTTATGGCAGAAAGAATCTATAATGGTCAGAAGATGATATTTTTCTCTCATGTAGCTATTTTACAATTAAAAATGATGCAAACTTTTAGCACATTTCTGAAGTGCTGGTAATATTGAAACAAAGCAAAAGGTTAGCCCCTTAAAAATACAAGGAAAAATGATTTGGATAAAAAAGATCTAAGGAACACATCTGGATACAGCATAAGGAAGGAAAGGAGCACTGAAACTCCTCTGCCTACATGATAGTTACTCTGAAATTGTGTGGTTCATGTGTAACTCCTCATCTCTTTTGGTTTCTAATTGTAAAGTGAACAGGTGGAAGAGAAGTTTTTTCCTTGGACATGGTAGAACAGCAGAGGTCTTCAAGTTAGATCCTGTATATCTGGAAAATGATCCTTCTGTCCTACTTTTAATACATTTCTCTGTAGAAACTAGCTTCTTCACAGTTAATATTCTGTTTGGCAACTAGGTGTTGTCTAGGTGCTTAAACTTGCTCTTTTGACATGAAAGACATACAGTGAGTTGGCATCTTGTTCTTCTGAACTGGGAGATGTCTTACAGAAATATGTGTACTGTCAAGGGCAGGAGTGAGAAGTGGGGGAATTTGAAGCAACAGGAATACACTCAAAGGCCTCACCCTTTTAAATTCCTGCTCAGGGCTACTTTTAAAGGCTAGAGGAGTGTGGAAATTTCCCATAGAGGGTATCTCCAGGGTGATCAAAATATCTTGGTAAGATTTCCGATAAATATCTTCAAATAAATTTATTTGTAGTTCTTTGGCCATAGCTGTACTTTTGACATATTTTTCCTTTGTACAAACTATTTTCCTTTCTGCTTCAATGTATACAATGTTGTACTTGTTTGTATAATCCCCTGAGGTTTTATTGTGTAATAAGTCTGCAGTTTTTTCCTAAGCTTAAAGATAAACTTGTTCTATAATATTTCCTTTCTCTTATTCTACTATTTTCAAATCTGGGAAATGGTTATTGAGGTCAGAGAGAAGCAGTGGAACATGGCCATCCCTGGAAACTCTCCCATGTAGCATCAGAATTATCAAGGAGACAGATGATGGATGACTGTATTTTTCAAGTTGTGGGATTTTAGGTTTTATGACTTCAGCTGTGGACTCTAATGCTGACTCTGAGCAAACAGCTTAATCACTCTGTGCCTCTGTAAAATGGTTATAATAATTCCTTGTTGCATCAATGTTGTGATGAAAATGAAGTGGTGTTTCTAAGTGGCTGGGTAGTGTGGCCATGAGTTCAGGCAGTGAAAGCTAATCCAATTGCATCTCGATCAGCAGACAAAAAGTTATTTAACAGTAGCATAATAGTAGTCCTTGAGCTATTATGCATGATGTACTCAGCTGTGTGCAGGAAAAGTGATGTAGCTGTAAAGCTGTGACTTGATGTGCTTTGTAAGTGAACAGGGGAGAGGCCAGAGGAGGAGGGAGGGAAGCGCTGGGACTGCTCCTTAGGCTGCATGGAGAGGAGAGTACTGATGAGTCATGTCTAGGCAAGGATGAAATGTGTGCATCTCCCTCCCCAAACCTGGATTTAGTTTTATTGTTTTGGGCTTCACAATAATCTTGATCTCTCTCCTTTTGGCACTGCTTGTACCTCTGAGTAATGCCCATCACAGACATATGGTCATAAACACCAAAATTATCTTATGACTAAATCTAGTTAGCCCTGGATCTTCTCATCAACCCAGGTGGCCACCACTGCCTGTAAGTCAGCTTAGTGCCAGCTGGCAGCTCTCTCATCTCCTCTGGGATGCGCAATGGACAGCAGCAGTGAAGCAGCATAAAGACCTTTTGCAGAAAAGGGAGCAGACTATGTAACTGGGCGTCTCTGTGCCCCATAGTGAGGTGACCCCATCTGTGAGGTGACTGCTGCCTAAAACACCCCTTCTCAAGGTGATTGTACTGGTTGCACCAGCTTGGTGTGAACAGCTATGGGAGGCTTGAGGAGGGGTGCCACCTTTCCCCCAAGGGAGCCAGGGGGGAATCGGTAGCACAGCCAGACAAGCTAGGTGTTGCCTTTGGCTGAGAGTTGAGCTGCGCAAGTGGTCTGTGGGTCCCCCCTGGTTATGATGGTGCTGGTGGCACATCCAGCCCTGGCCACCTCAGCTGCTGCAGCTGGTGCTGCTGCTGGCCTGCCTTGGGTCGCCTGGGCAAAATCTGCCTCTTCCCTTGCACTCAGACACGGTGGCAGATGAACAGGTCCCAATTCCCCCTTGCATCAGAAGACTGCTCAGGTCTTAGCTGCCTTTATCAATTGGGTAGCCTTTAGAAAGAAGTAAAGAAGATGGCAAAAATATGATCTGCCCCCTTCATTAAAATTCTTACATCGAGAACATCAAATGAACCCATGTAAGAATACAGGAAGGTGATTTGCAAAGAAGGTGCTGTCCCTTTTCCATGGTGCTCCTTTTCTTATGATGATGATGATTTGTCTGCTTTAATAGACAACAAGATGATAGAACTGGTCCAAAAGTCAAAAGTTCTGGCTTTCTGGAACCAGAAGTAGAAATGCCAAAATTTCCCACAGAAAGGAAAATAAAGATCTTGGAAAACAACTGATGACTTGACTTGCAAAAATTGAGGATGAAGTGGAGTGAGAGCACCCAACCTCTAAGCTATGGTCCTGGCCACAGTTCTTGCATACCTTCAGTTCCTGTAGTGTCACAAAGTGCTTGTGGTCCTGGCTGGACAGTTTACATGAACCTCTCAATCTGTGGTAAGCCATAAAGGATGCCATCAGCTGCTACAGGCTATGCAGACCTGCCATGCAATTTGCAAAATGGCTCATTAGTGGTTTTGGTCAGTAGCTGTGAGAATTCAGGGGAGCTTGAAGACTGGGAGCTCCATGCTCCAGCCCTTCTTCCTGGCAGAACTGCACTAGAGAAGTGAATTCCTGTGGCCTAAGGTCACCAGCAGGCTTTGGATGGATATTGAGAGGTATACAGAGGTGGCCATGAGTTTTAATAAAGTGTCAGGAAAACTTCTAGATCTTTTGCTTGTTTATGGAACTAGTTTATGGAATTGGTTTATGGAACAGAAAAGTAATCAGGAAATTTCTGAACTGGCTCTACCATATCATGTTTGACTTGTTCAGAAATGACCCCAAACAGTGCAGATAATCCTGAAGAAGAATAAAGTACATGAACGTGACAAGTGCTAGACATAGAGTGACCAACAGATATACGGCATATTACATTTTTCCAGAGCAGATTAGGCCTGCTTCTGATATTCAAATTCTGAGCAGGATTAGAATTAGATTTAATTACACTTATCTTATAGGGTGATAATGCACCCTTAGGGAGCATTAATATCAGAGAATTAAACCTCATTGCTTAGCTTCATTTGCCACCCTTATTTGTGATTCTTTACTTCAGTTGAAGGCCTAGAAAATAATTCAGGTGGTGAGGTGGAGTCTTTGTGTTTGGTAGTATTGCAGGGACTTCGCCTTTTCTACAGTATGCCATGTAGAAACGCCATGCCAACATAGTGACAAAGGATGAGGAAAAGGCTGAGTTACTTAACACCTTCTTTGCCTCAGTCTTTAGTAACAATACCAATTGCTCTTGGGGTACCCAGCCCCTGAGCTGGAAGACAGAATGAAGCCCCCATAATCCAAGGGGAAATGGTTAGCAACCGGCTACATCACTTAGACACACACAAGTCTATGGGGCTGGAATGGATCCACCCAATGGTACTGAGGGAGCTGGCAGGAGTGCTCACCAAGACACTTTCAGACATGTGTCAGCAGCCCTGCCTAAGTGGGGAGGTCCCAGTTGTCTGAAAGTCAGCAAATGTGGTGCCCATCTACAAGAAGGGCTGGAAGGAGGATCCGGGGAACTACAGGCCTGTCAGTCTGACCTCGGTGCCAAGGAAGGTCATGGAGCAGATCATCTTGAGTGCCAGCAAGTGGCTTGTACAGGACAACCAGGTGATCAGGCCCAGTCAGCATGGGTTTATGTGAGGCAGGTCTTGCTTGACCAACCTGATATCCTTCTATGACAAGGTGACCTGCTTAGTGGATGAGGGAAAGGCTGTAGATGTTGTCTACCTGGCCTTTAGTAAACTCTTTGACACCGTTTCCCACAGCATTCTCCTGGAGAAACGGCTGCTCATGGCTTGGACAGGTGTACTCTTCTTTGGGTAAAAAACTGGCTGGATGGCTGGGCCCAAAGAGTGGTGGTGAATGGAGTTAAATCCAGTTGCCGGCTGGTCACAAGTGGTGTTCCCCAGGGCTCAGTACTGGGGCCAGTTCTGTTTATTATCTTTATCAATGATCTAGACAAGGGAATTGAATGCACCCTCAGTAAGTTTGCAGATGACACCAAGCTGGGTGGGAGTGTTGATCTCCTTGAGGGAAGGAAGATTCTACAGAGGGATCTGGGCAGGCTGGATCAATGGGCTGAGACCAATTGTATGAGGTTCAACAAGGCCAAGTACCAGGTCCTGCACTTGGGTCACAACAACCCCATGCAGCCCGACAGGCGTGGGGAAGAGTGGCTAGAAAACTCCCCGGCAGAAAAATACATGGGGGTGTTGGTCAACAGCTGCCTGAATGTGAGCCAGCAGTGTGCCCAGGTGGCCAAGAAGGCCAATAGCACCCTGGCTTGTACCAGAAACAGTGTGGCCAGCAGGAGCACGGAAGCGATTGTCCCCCTGTACTCGGCACTGGTGAGGCTGCACCTCAAATACTGTGTTCAGTTTTGGGCCCATCACTGCAAGAAAGACATTGAGGTGCTGGAGCGTGTTCAGAGAAGGACAATGAAGCTGGTGAAATGTTTAGAGAAC
>NW_010972687.1:5040636-5056581 GCF_000737465.1 Haliaeetus leucocephalus | reverse complement strand
TGGACTTGATGATCTTAAAGGTCTTTTCCAGCCTAAATGCTTCTATGATTCTATGTATGTACTGTAATGCCCTGGTGGAGGTTTGTGAGTGACACAAGGAGGGCTGGGGCTTGGACTATTGCTGAATCATCTGAAGCACCAAGAACAAATTATACAATTAAAATTATATTTACATGTTGCAGAGGGCATTCTGAGAAAAGAAAATATTTATGAATAGTTGATTATCCCACCATGAAAGTTAGAGATACAAAAAGTATTAAGAATTCAGCAAGGTAGATATTTGGATTTCAAGATTTTCTATACAAGCTGAACTGTCAGCAAAGCTGTTCTAATTTGTAAGCTTGTTTAGGGAAATGTTTTTGAGCTGAGTTTGCACATATGGATATTGGAACTTAGCCTGCCTTACCTACCATACACAAGTGCGCATAACAATTTATATTGCTATGCATTGTCTCAGTTTTATATGATTCTATAATTCTGTGATATAAAGGTTTTATTGTAAATGGTCATTGGATTTATAGATCTGGTAGACTTTTAGGTAATGGGCTCTAACTATCTGAGATGACAGCTTTCTTTAGTTAGGGCTACCAGTATTTGTGTTTACTGCATTTCATACCAGTTTAATCTGAAGAAACAATAAAGTAGACTGAGTTACAATATACATTATGGATTAAAAAAACCACAAAAACCCCAAGACTGGGTCTCAGTAATACTGATATCAATGTTTTTCTGGGTGGAAAAGAAGCCTGAAGAATGATGGAGGAGAAAAGACCACAGTCAGACATGTAATGAGTTCATTCACACTTGCCGATATTTGTTGTTAAATCCTATAAAGGACATCAGGTGTCATTTCACTGGAGGCAGCAGAGCTGCCTAAGCATATTCCAATTTCGAGAATCAGATTTTTAATTTTTTTTAAATGACTAAATTGTGAATTATTTTATACCTAAGGTTATAATTTTGAATGAGCAAGAGGTAGAAGAATTACATGCCTGTTGCTGATGTTGTAAGAATAGTTATTTTTTAAAATGCACAGTTCTATATTCCCTCTATTTATACACACAATTATTTAATCTGCCAAAAAATAATAGTAAACACAAACCATAGTCAAGCATGCAGTCATGTAGAAAAAACAAAATAGCAACCTCCAACTCCTGCCAAACAGTGCATCTATAATACCCACTATGAGTAGACAGTTAACATTGCAAAATGATATTTCTGGCTTGGCAGATGTTTTTATCTGCTCACTTCTCTGTCACTGCCATTGCATTCCTGTCTTGGATAGCCTGAAGACAAAAGATCCCTTAATACAAAGGTTAACACCTAAAATCCAGTTTTGACCAGGCCTTGTGACATACTGTTTTTCTGTCCAATCTCTTTTCCCTGTGTCTTGTCCTAGGGCAGTTCTCAACAGTGCAAACTGTCGTAGTCTGCTGGAGCCAGAGAATTTTCTGCAGTTTACAACAACAGTTAATCTGTTCCTCCTGTCCTTTGCTGTTCTGTCTTGCATCCCCTCACTATTTTTGTGCCTCGTACTTGTTCTACTCTCCCAGTGTGTCTACTTGCATCTGGTTCAGAAGAACTGTTCGTCTGCCTTTGCAGTTTAACTTTATGCAGGAAATGAGTGCACATACGTAAGAAATTAGGACCTCTTTAAATTGCAGTGAAAAAAAGAATATTATATAGGAGTTAAATCTTTAACAATTTCTATGACTAGTTTTCTATTTTTTGAGGATAAGCAGAAACTGGCCTTCATGTAGGGCAAATGCAAATTTAATTTTGAAAGTGGAGCTGTAGAAGTTTTTTGGAAAGAACAGGGTTCCTATAGTTACCCTCCTAGTGAAGTTCATTATCTCTCCTGCAAAAGACGGGAAGAGACCTGTAGCATGTAGATGTGAAGGCATGATAGTTTAAGCCACTTCTTATCCCTCGCATCCTTGAGCAGAGCATAATGTACACTGAATGTATGTAGGCACAAAGTCTTTGTGCACTGAAGGCTATTATTAAGGTGGCAGCTTTACCTACAGCTGACTATCATTTCTTTTCACTTTCTCCTTCCCACTAACAAGTATAGGAACCAGTGCTGGTTTTACTGCCTTCTGAATCTAGATTTCTCTTCTGATGTGTGGTATAACATTTTACAGGTGAAAAAAAGTCATTGTTCTTGGATTTGATGGCTAGTGGACATAGGAAAACAAATCAGAGTATCTTCTAGAGAAAAAGCTAAAATCCTTTAACGCAGAGCTTGTAACAGGTCTTTACTGCTCATTCAGCATTGAATAATCTTGTTATTTTTCCACTCAGATTTTTATCACCCAGTATAGCAGACTTTGCTGGAACATTACATATCCTGGATAATGCCTTGAGACACAGTAGCTGTAGAGTAGGAGAAAATGAGGTCTTTAAGCTTGAGGGTAAGGTATTGCATGTTTTTTCTCTTCTCTGTAAAGCTGGCTATTTAGCAGATGCTTACTGGATATAACAAACATGCATTAGACCTTCCTGACCTCAGGAACAGTGAGGATGGTCACAAGAAAAGTGTGCTTGTATCTATGTATCTTATTCTGCACAGAGGACTTTCTTAAACATATGAAAACCTCGAACATTGAGCATGTTGTCCAGCTGAGCAGTGAACTGATTGTGGGAGCATGCTTAGTACCCCTCTGATTTAAGGCAGATGGAAGAATCATTACTTTTATGTCTCCAGGGTGGACTGTAAATTTTCTCTGGCAATGACTCAAGTGGACATGTCTGAAAGAATGGACATTTTTCTCACTTCAGAGGCTTTAAGAAAGTCTACCGACATAGTAGTGTCAGCAGGCATGTGCTGTCATTCAGATCTGTGCCATGCAAACTAGGCTTCCCTGGGAAAGTCTGTTCTTAAGAAGCACATCAGAAACCTGTTGATAAAAAGAGCGCTGAACTTTCTTATGGTACAAATGGTTGCTGGTTAATTAATTTCAGTTATACTGTGCCAGATCAGCTAGCAGCGAGTTTGACCCAAGAGAGATACTGTGTTTTATGCAAGGTGACTTTTTGCTATGACTCATTGCAGGAGCTGTTATTGGAGGGTGGAGAGGACTCTTCTTTCTCACTTTCACTATGATGAACATCCTACATTTTATACGACCAGATTTGCGTAGGACAGAGGTGAAATGTGTTATCGTTTTTTTTGTTGTTGTTGCCAGAAAGTAAGATGACTCACAAAATGAAATTATTTTTTGTTAGAAGAATCAGCTGAATATGTGAAACTGCTCCTTCTAATCTCTTTCCAGATATCCTTTGCATTTGATAGACAGCCAGTAATTCACTGGAAGGAGTCTTTGGTAATTTGTATAAAGGAATAAAAGGCTGTAGCTTCTCCAGTAATGTTAGGACTTGTAATGCTTTATAATATTTAGAGTGGCTGACTACATACAGTAAGTACTGTATGAGTTACTTCTGGTCTGAAAACTGAATTTCATACCAAAATCTAAAATGTAAAAGTTCATAGGTTTTTAAGGAAAGAAGAGACTGTTAGATCATGTATTTTAATGCTTGCCCAGTGGGACACTGGTGTTTTCAACTTTTTCTATGCTGTTCATTTTGTACTTAAGTGTTGAAGTTTACAAGGGCAAAAAGCTAAAGTCATACTAGTTGATGTTTTTTATAAAAGCAGAACAGTCATGTTTTGCTTGAAGGGATACCACTAACATTTAAGCCTGTTCTTAGCCCTAAATGGATGTAAATTTAAGTCGACTGTAAAAAAATATTAGCAGAATCACGACCTACAATGACAGCTTGATATTATTCCATAAATTATTGCGCATGTTAAGTTATCTGATATGGCAGTTAAAAAAGGTGCAACATCAAATCATATCCTTAAGAGTTCTCTAAATACCTTAATATTTAAGTGACTAAAAATGTACTGTTGGTTTTATTTCTTTACTACTGGAACATCTTCCTGTTGATTACAGTTGTTCTAATTGCTGTGAAAATGTGGGGAGATAAGTTTCAAATGGATCTGTCTGACAGAATAGAAGTTCCATATACTGCATGATGGTGTACAGAGATGACAGTGGAATTTGTCGCTTGTCTATAAACAATCAACACGTCACCCCAAGTGATGTGAAGATGCTTGCTGCAGAAAATATCTTCTGTCCTGCAAATACTTAATAAAATTTGTGGTTTTGCTGACTTATAATGCATCTAGTTTTAGTGCCACTATTATGTGTTAAATTACAAGTTAAGGTAGATACCAGTTCCTGATCCCCTATGCTCCCTCCTGTTTTAAAATCATAGCTACTGAAGTGGGATCTGACCATGCTTTATGCAAACATATGTTGCATTTCTGTTTTTCCTGCTGTATTTAATAGGAAACAACCCTCACTTTAATTCTGGCAGTTGGTTTGATTCTGATTTTAGATTACTGTGTTTGATAATTTCACTAGTGTTAACAGGGTTACCCTGTAGTGGGTGGACGAGAATCCATCCATGTCTGTTGCTATATTGCTCTTGAGAAGATAAGGTGCCTGGTAAATGCCTCACAACAAACCTTCACTCTCAGAAGTGTTATAGTGCTCTAAATGGACAACCTATGCAATGCAGAGCATGCCCTGGAATTTATGAATGGCACTATAAGTTAGGATATAAGACACTTTGGTCCTCTTCCAGCTATGGTGATGGCTAGATAAAATACAGACCTTTTCCTCCACACCATAAACTACAAACACAGCTGCATAACATACACAGTCAAATGCCAAGGACCTAATAAGATTTTGCTTTCCAGAAATATAAATAATTTAATCAGATTAATGACATTGTTCTACCTGAGGGATTCTATAATTAGTAGATTATTGAAGCAGCACACAAGTTATCTACCATTAGCACCTGGAGGAATTCCTGTTGTCTTAAACAGTGGAATCAAATGATATGAATATTCCTGTCATGCAATCTGTAAAGATAATAAGCCTCTGGCATTTTGTAAGCTATATAAATCCATGGATTTCACATTAAATATTTAAAGCACAGGAGGTGTTATTTGTTAGAATACTGATAAAGAGAGTTCAGCCATTACAGCTGCCTTTTCCATTTGGTAAATCCCTCTTTGTTTGAGTTGCTTTCAAGCCTTTTTAATTTGTTTTTCCTTTTAGTTGTATATTTTTCCAGTTACTCTGGAGGTGGGGTTTTTTGACTTTTTATGATAAACAGTCAAAATATTTTTATAGAAGTTTTATCCTTTTGATACAGAGAGCATATTCAAACCAGGGGTATAAACAGATGTGAAGCAGGCAGATCTTTTTTGAACACCAAAGAAATCTTGCTTGAAATACTTGGAAAAGGGTGCCTTTCTTCTGAATACATTTGCAAAGCAGAAGCTTCTTCCCTGATGTGTGCTCCATTCTAAGAGTTTGTTTGGAATAATAGTGGGGATGGAACTTATCAAGGTCAAATATACATTAACATATCATAATGAGGATATTTTATAAATCTTGAAAAATACAGGCTATGGGGAAGACAGCTGATGTCTTAATAGCCTACAGAGTTGAACAGAAGCTTTTAACGATAATAAAAATATGATGACTATTTGTCTGAGAGTGACTACTTAACAGTTTCAGTTATCTGGCAATTTAAAGTGAAAACCTTTGTTGGGGAGAGTCTCTGTTTTTAATGGATTGCCATGTCAGGCTGGAGCTGCAGCCAGGATAACTGATGACCTTTGAAGTCCTTAGAATAAATTATGGTTTGTGTGCAAGAGATGATAATGCAGTTAAAAAAGATTTATGTAATAGTTCTTCAAAGAGCTTGAGGCATTAACACAGGGTCATAAATTAGTAGGATTTACAAGTAAGAAATTACTTTACTGGAAGAGTCCTTTTCATCCCATATGGTTTTGCCTCCAGGCACTTGCTGATGCTTAAGTGAAGAGATACCTGATGAACCCTCCAGGCATCTGTGAAATTACAGGGGCACCTGTGTTGTTAACAACCCATCCAGCTTTAATAGCAGTCAGTTACTTCCCTTGTAGAGAAATGAGCTTCTACTTGTAGGATATATGTCAAAACCTTGTCACAAAGTATTTTTAACCTCAGGCTAAATAACAGACCGAAAACTATTTTTACTCTTCTAGGCTTTAGGGGTGGTCTAAGTAAGTGGTTTCTAGCTGTTCTGAAGTATATTAACAACTCCAGATGACTTGTGCCTATCAATGCATAGATATTACTTTACTCTGCAAAAAATTTCCAATATTAGGTTTTAACACTCTTGTTTGGGAGATGCTTGATACCTATGTAACAAATGCTTTATGAGTTATGATGTTACTACTACTGATAGTAGATATTTTTCAGTATTCAACTTGAACGATTTAGACCTTCAAGGAAAGAAAAGAAAGGGACTTCAGTAATGGTATCTGACCAGTGGCAAGAAATATTACACCCATGTCCTCAGCACAGTTCCCACAGAAATTAGAGAAGTGATTGCTCTCTTCCTCCCGCCCCCAAAAGGCTTTCAGCTGGAAACCTCTCTGCTATCATTTCACAGCCTCTTTCACTGAGGAAAGCTTGTTGTAGAGTATGTGCTGATTTCCTGGTGAGGACAGCCACATGAAAGCCTAAAGCTGTAAATGTCCTGAAGCCTGAGTATTAGTTTCTTTAACAGACCAGAGAAACAGCCATTATTTGAGAGGTTTGGATTGATATGCACTATCACTTGCACTTGTTAATATACTTTAAAGCATTTGGAAACCATGTATCATATTTTTTTTTGTTATCCTACTTCTTTAAATATGATATTGTTGTAAACTTAAACACAATAAAAGGGGGCAATCTCTAACTCATTGAATATTATTTCTTGATCTCACTGTGTCAGCAATGAGATTTTCCTAGATCAATCTATACATCTACATTATTTTGGTTTCCCTTCTGCTTAGCCTGCAATTTCAATGTGCAGTTCACTGGGATCATTGACTCATGTTCCACTCTCCCAGTCCAAGGGAAATTGAATTGGGCTCAAATACCAAGGTGCTGATTTTGTAATCCCACAGAAATGTTGATGCTTTCCAAAAATGACTTTTTATTTTAAAAATAATGTTCAATATTTGGAATTTAACTAGGAGTAGATGCACCTACAGAGATTCTGGCAAAGGGAAATATTAGTATCACAAACTGTTATTTCATCTAGAAAGGAAGCTCATCTATGCTTTAGCAGTTTGGTTCTTTACAAACAAAGCTGAACAAAATGTCTTTCTTCTTAATTTTTGCCCTCCTCTTTTTCCTTTCCTCCATGAAAACCACTCTTGGATGCTCTTAAAAGAATGCCTGTAGATGAGTTCGAACTTCATGACATCATATGACAACACAGGGACATCATGTGTATTGTCTAGGACAAAGAAGGGCCATGTCAAATAATCAAGATGAATGTAGGTTTGTTGGACTCACCTTTGTAATGAATCCCAGTGCACAACCCTACCACTGACCTTCTTCCTACCTAGGGAGACCTTTCCTCTCCTCCACCTCTTACAGCTTTTCACACATGTATACATATGTGTTTATCATGAGTGCAAAGATTAGAAGCTACTATAAACTCTAAACCAAATTTAATTCACCTTTTCATGCATTTACAAACTCTTTGTAAAGACAATGGTGTGAAAACATCACCTTTTTCCTTCATAAGCAGCCATTTACCTGACCTGGGTCAGCAGGGTGTAAAATGCAAATGTGAAAGAGAAAGAAGAGCGCGGCTCTTGATGGTTTTGGATGCCAATAATGTAAAACTTGTTTTTTTGCTATGCAGCCTGTAATTCATCATCTGCAGAAATGAAAATTGAAGACTATTTTAAAGGAAAAATACATACATCTCAGTAAAACTTGTTTCAAACATGATACAGAGAGAATGAAGTTTTGGGAAATGCCAGGTATTTAATCAGGGCAAATTAGACAACTCTATTTTGTTGGTGCTTCTAATTCTTATTGAATGAGCTTTGGCTGTGTCAGTGCAGTGGGCTCTGATTATCTGCCTTGGTTCATTCCACCACTTGGGTTTATTAGCTTACAGATTAGATAAGCCCTCTTGTTATATCTACAGCTTGGATGCAATTAATGGTTTTCGTTTCCCTTGGCTAGCCAAAGATTGTGATAAGATATTTCATGCTGTTCTTCTGCTCTGATTTTTGAAGCTTCTAATTCTCAGTTCAGACTTTACAGACTTTATAGGAGAAAGTGAGTTAATTATGACACTATGGCTATTTGTCTGTGGCTGTGCACAAAGATGTATTTATACATTGGCTTTTCTCCTAAATTTTGTTTTAGCAAAGGTGACAGCCTGGTTATTGATAAAGGGTCCAGCTTTCCAACTGGCTTTACTGGAATATCTGTTTACACAGCCACAAGTTTGTTGATGAAACTAACCTTGAAAGTAGTTTTGTACCTGTAACTTTTCTGTGTTTCGATCTCCACTTCGGTCATCTAGCCATCCCATTTCCTGATGCACAGTGGCAGTAATGTATGTTGTAGCTCACCCTGCCAAAGGCACAAGGATGCAGAACTGCAGGCATGTGTTATGTGTAATGAACCGTGTTATCAGGCTGATTCAGGTCTCTGGGAGCAAGAAAGCTGTGATGCTACTTTCAGAGTTTACCTCGTGCCCCAGTACTGATACTTAGATATGATGCAATAGTTTGCAGCTTATTTGGGTCTGGACTGCTGGGTTTGGCCTGAGTTCAGTGCTAGCTGGGGCCTGTTAGAAATTGCTGGGTGAGGGAGGCCTGGTGCTTTTCAGCAGCACAGTCACACGTGTGGCCATCCCACGTAGTTAGTTGCTGGGTGTTAAAGTGGTGTCTGCATTTGGTCTTCAGCTGTTGAACGATTGAAGCCTGTTGTTGATCCAAGCCCCTGGCAGCTGTTCTTGACCTTTGGCTTGCATCTTGGCTCTGGCTCCCAACCCTTGGATCATATCCTGGCTCTGGTTCCTGCCTCTTGGCAGCTTGTTCTGTTCCTGTCTTTGGCTTCAGCCTCGGCTTGTATCCTGGCCCTCGCTCCAGACCCTTGGCCGTGAGGTGGGTTCCAGAATTTCCATGTTTATCCCTGTTCCAGTCTTCGGTCTGAATTGGCTGTGCCCTTGTCTCCTGCAGCAAATGGTCTGCAAACATTTAATAACACTGGGATTGTGTACAAGGCAGGAAAATGTAATTGTTGAGGAAACTTGTCTCTGGAAGGCCATGCTTCATTGTCTGTCCCTGAGATCCACTGGAGTGAGGCCTTACAAAGACGGAGGTGCTATTCTTAGTAAAGTTGAAAACTGCCAAATATTTTCCCCTTGTTTTTGAAGTATGTCAGCACACATAGTCTAAATGCTGTTTTACTATATGTTTGTTGGAAAGGGAAAAATGAACCATTTTGTTCTCCTTTTTGTGTATATTTGGACTGTAAACATTTTCTACAAAGCAGAGAAATGAGTATTTAAAAAAAAAAAACAAACACAGAGGGAAAAGCAGTGCTTTCTTTAAGATGTATTCTCAAATTGTCCAGGTCTCTTAGTTTTTTGATCCAGGAAAGAGAGCAAGAGAAACAGTAGAGGGAGAAAGGTTTTGAAGGAGAGGAAAACTTCTTATGTATATCAGCAACTGTAATTTTTTTTTTTTTTAATTGGTGTGATGCGATTTTTAACCTTAAAAGATTAAACCATGTGGGCCTGGATGTTAATCTGACTTGAGTCCCAAGGAACCATGACCTGTGATACAATGCTGATCTTCAGGGAATAGACATGCACCCTAGCGTATTGGCAGCCAGAAGCCATGGGCATGCAATAGCAGAAAACAAACACTCAGGGAAAACTAACATTATTGACAAAAATCCACCTACTGGAGATTTTGCAATGCCTGTCCGCAGAGCAAGGCCTGATTTTGATTTCTATTTAGATATCAGGATGACTTCAATCACATTCTGAAATCATTTAAGCCAGGAATAGCCTCATCAGTCAAACTGTCCAGTTCTAGACCATTCTAGCTCTCATTTTCATACTCAGTATAACTGATTAATATGTTTTTTTCTCAAAAAAACCCCAAACAACTCCCACCCCAACCCAAAACATGAAAACAAAATATGTAGGATTTTGAAGAGGTTGTGGATAGAACAGTAGAAAGAAGGAGAGTAAAGGAAGAGTTTGATGAGTGGAGGATAAGAGAGACTGTATCTTCCTGAAAGTGTACTAAGCTTGGCAAATCTTCTAGGGTGGGGGGCAATGGACAAAGGGCATGGGAGATGGCAGACAGCACAGGAACAAGTTGGAGAGCTCAGAACAACAGAAGAAACTAGTCTAGTAACTAAGTTTTAGAAAGAAAACAGTTTTCCTAGAAGGAAGAAATGATTGCACGGAATTAATTACAGTCCAGGAAGGCACAGAGAGTTTGAGTTATGTTGGAAAGCAAGACTGGTGGAAAAGGTGGCTGATTTGTAGGATAGATGTTTCTTCCTCCCATGCCAAAAGTCAATTCCATTAAACTCGGATCCCTTTAGAATATGGAAGCCTTATTTTCTCTTTCTTTTCTCCAGCTGGGGCCAAGCTGGAGCCTTTTTTTTAGCAGGATTTACTATTAAACACTTAAATCCAGACCGATTGTATTTGTTTTCTCTGCCATTCCTATCATATTTATTGTCCTTGCCATCAAGCAAGAAACTTTCAAGTTTCAAGATTCTCCTAACAACTCTCCCTGTCTCCTCATTTAAACCTTTTCCAACCAGACTTTTACTGTACATGTTCTTTTTCTTTGGTCCCTTCCAACATCTTGTCTCTGTAGATCTGCTGTAATTCTCTAACCTTTTAGGAACAGGATTTGTTGTCTCATGCTGGATATCTTGTTGGTTTAAGTCTTCTTTACTGGATTTTTGAAGAGTGGTAGCCCTGTATCAGTCTACTAAGCAGAGAGTCTGGTAGATGCCTGCATATATGTTATGGCAAAAGCAGAAAAGGTTAAGTGCAGTGCTGTATGTCTTTCTGGATAGAGGTACTTAAGCCTCTCTTTCTCTATGGAGATCTTAGACTTCCCCTCAAGTCAAGAAGACTGCTGATGCCAATTGCATTGTCTTGGAATTCAGTGCTTGGAAGGTCTGTGAATTGTCTCTGAAAGTTTCATGCATTTGGATAAACACCTGTCCCAAAGAAGTGGTACAGCAGATAAATCTTTTTCCTCTCCTTGTATGCCTCTCCACAGGTGCTATGTAAGCCAGATTTGGGAGCTGGGACTGAAATGGTGAGCTGTATTCAGTTCTTACTTGTCCAATAAAGTGAATGCTGCTTAATTCAAAGTCACATTCCAGGTTGCACAAAAGTTGCACCCTCATGTAACCTCTTTCATATATCCAGTGCAGCAAGTCATCTTGTATTCATTGATGTGGTAGTAATGTACTGGCTTCTTCATAGCTGCAGATTCAGTCTGTCTGTCTAAGCTTCAGACCACTCTCCCAGCTAACTCTCATTTAGATGAAGACTCCGGGGAAAGACTAGCAGTCATGGTGGGCCGCCTTTCACTCTTGTTGGGAGTTATTTAATTGCCTAGGCATAAGGCCTGGAAATCTGGCTGCACCAACCAATTATGACTACATGCAGTAGCCGTCTGGCTGGTTTTATGTTGAGCTGGTTTGCTTGTTATTGTGGAGTGTTGCTTATGTTGATGGTCTAGGATGTAGGAGCTGAAGAACTGAAAGACTTAATCCCTTCAAGAAACCAATTTAGTGGCTTTATAACTGGATCTGGTGTCTGACTTTTAGCCTCTTTCAGGTCAGCAGATTCAGGCCAATTTTGTCAGCTATTTTGAGCCCCATAAGGTTTCTTGGGATGCTGTCAAATCACTTCTGCGCCCTTGTTCCTGCTTTCCCCTCCCCTCCCTGTCCCATGAATACAGTGTATTTTGTCAAGCCTATATCAGGTCTATCAGTTGCTGCTGCTTACTCATTGTTGCCTACTGTTTTCACTCTTGCTCTCAGACATGTGGTTGTTTTCTCATCAAAATCAAAGCACTTCTCTGTAATTAAACAGCCATCGGACACTGTGTTCCTCTAAGTAGGTCAGTGCCTCAAGGGCCCAGTCACAGGATAATTTAGGTTGGAAGTGATATCTGGAGATCATGTAGTTCACCCCCCTGCTCAAAGCAGTGGAGTTCTTTCCCCAGCTGGGACTAATCCCGCAGATCAGTCTGTTTTCTGTGCCTTACAGGTAGGTACCAGGCTTGCCTACCTACAGGCCACTAACTTTACCCTTTTATCCTCAACAGGGTCCTGTTTCTGAGACTAAGATGTTACCATGTGGGGCTTATCTACTAGCATTGCTATAGGAAATTTTGCTGACTGTTATCAATCCTACTTATCTACAAAAATAACCTTGGCAAAATTGTTATGCTTAACTGTATCTGTTAGCTTAGCAGAATATTTGATGTTCCTGTTACGCCTTAGAACATTATATTTTCCGTTCTTTCCATTTTTGTTTACTTGTTTTAAAAAGGAACCTCAAAAAGCTAATTGTTTTAATAGAAGAACTATGCATTTAAAAATAGTTATTACTTCAGTGTTGCTGCAAATTATGGTATAATACCAAAATTTGCAGTCCACACAACAGTAAAGTGCGTGCTTGGGAAGAGTCTGGAGTCTACCATTAGACTGTTATTTTTTCATAAAATAGTTCTCTCTGAGAGTTCAAAAACCTCTAAGCCTTTGGGTTTAGACAATTTACTTGAGAATAAATGAAACAAATGTATCTGCTTATGTATATATTAGCACCAGCTGCCCTTGTAATCTGACCTGCCTGGATTAATCAAGTAGCTACCTGATTAAAAATTGGACTACAAATAAGAGAATAAATACTTAGTTGTTTTGAATAAGTCAGAGTTTTGGGGGTTTGTGTCAGCACTCTTGCTGCTTTTTTGGCAGCTATATTAACGAGCAGCTTTTCTTTCGTTGTTCAAATAAAAACAAAACAGCCTTTGAATTTTGTACTCAGAAATTCCACTCATCTGCCTAATGTTCTTTTTTTAATTAGAAGGATACACATATGACTTAATTAATCAAGCCTGTCTTAGGGAATTATGCATTTATTAATGGTTTCTGCACTCAAACACATTATTAAGGGATTTGTGCTAAGTACCTGACATAAAACAGCCTAATTTTGCTTGCTTTGCTTAATGTATTGAGAAACAGCTTGTTGATCAGATTTCAAAACATTCATGCTATGAACTAATGTCCTATTTAGAATGTTTAAAAATGCAGCAATTTGGCAACCAAGTACTATAGTGGTTTGTATTTAAAATAAAGTAAGTCTGTGCCAGGCAAGAAATGAGAAGAATAGAACTTCTTTGACTGCAGTGATGATGGAAGCAAGTAAAATAAGCAAGATTGCTTTGATTCAGGCTTTATTTATTTTTTTTTTAAATAGAAATGAAATTGAATAAACAGATAGTTTTATCTATTGTTCAGGAACTGGAATCTGTGATTTTTTTTGTTCTTGTCATGCACCTTTGAATTTAAGAACCACTTCTTTAGTGGTGTCCTGCTTCACATGACATTCCACATCACCTGGAGGTGATGCCAGGTGGACAAAGTACAAAAGCACTTGTGATTGTTCCAGGGGCTAGCTGGAGCTCACTGCCACTTCCTCCTATTGGGCCCTCACCACTTGGGTGAGTTCACTTTCCCCTCAGGAGCACGAAGGGGTAAGGAGAAATTGTTCTCTGAAGTCCCTGTGTGAAGAATTTAGTGTCTTCAGGGAGCATGATCACATTTCCAGAACTCTTGCATGTGTTTGCCTTCAGTAATGTTCTTGTGTCTCATCCTATGTAGGAGCCGGCTATCCTCATTTTTGTCTATATGTACAATTGTAGTGCCTTATCTAAAGAGAAATAGCAGATGTTTGTCTTAACAAAAGTTTTTCTGTTTTGAAGCTATTAAGATATTTATGTTTATTAGAGTGATACAGTCTCATAAGCACTCTCACACTAACCTATATGAAGGTAAACAGAAATCCTTTCTAGAAAGGAAGAAGGACTTATGCTGGTGTGGTCAGAAATAGAGATATCATGGTACTGGCATAATTTCCGTCTTTGCAGACTGTCTCTCAGCAAGACAAGCTGGCTCCTACCAGTTTGGGTCTGAATCTGAGTGTGTTTGGTCCTTCTGAGCAGTGTATTTTACTCTCTTTGATGTCTTGCCTAAGACAAAGACACTGTTATCACAATCCTGCTGATCTAGGACACCCAGATTGCTTAAACCAAGCCTTTCCAGAGCTGCAGTTTTCTAGACATTGCAAGCTGCAGCCCACCTGTCTGGAGAAACTTGAAGGATCCCTGTGAGAAGGATGATTGTTGCCCTAGACAGCCTCATGGAGCCAGAAAAAATAAAATACTTTCTGAAGCTTTAGTCTTCTAACTGTTTTTAAGTATTCCCAAGTCCCATTTACTCAAGATTTGGGGTCCTCTCTCCCTCTCTCTCCTTTGTGTTCCTCCATTGGAATATTAATTCTTAACTCCTCTTTCCAAAATAATTGGTGAGTGCCCTTCTTTGTAACTTCAGTCCCATTTGTCTGTTGTCAGGTGATTTGTTACTGAAAAGTTCACCTGGAACTCCCAGGCAGTGACAGCTAACATTTGTCCACTGGTATTTTGGGTGAATAGAAGCTAATCCTGACTCATTTGTCTTTGTTAGTTCAGTTAAGTCTACAGGAAAGAGGCATGGAGAGTTTGAAAGGAGTTTAAGTCCCACATGTGTACTTTAGGTCTCATAAAGAGTGCATGGGCAGTTTCTCCAAATTTTAAATGAAAGCTTGAAAAAGACATAGATAATTTTGAAGAAACAGAAAAGCGCCTTCGTAGTGTATGGAAACAGGGGAACAGGAAAGGGGAAGGAAGAGAAAATTGAATTATTTTCTAAAGGTTAAACCAGGCATTTTGAATTAATGTTGAAGTCTAATTTCCACCCCTCTGATGGTTTGCCTGTCACTGAAGAGGATTAAAGTTATATGGGATCTGAATTCATGTAAATGTTAATGTGTTGACCTTATCCTGCTTACTTCATAATTCTACTTCCCATGGTAGTCAGACTAACTTTCCCAGACTAATGTTTTCAAAATGGACTCCTCTTCCATGTTATCCAGGTTCTTCATAGAAAAATCAGAAAGAACGGGTCAAGTAAGTGGCAAGTCGTACAGCTGTTTGATGAGCTGTGCTTGATTTATTTCCCATATTGGAAAATGCTAGTTATTTGTTGTAATTTTTTTCTTGCTTTTAACTAGCAGTCTATAACTATTTCTTTTTGCTTTTTTTTAATTAGTGAAATGTCTTGTACAAGGTCAGTGAGGAACTTGGTACAGGATTCTGGTGAGACCCCCATACTCAAGTCATGCTAGTCTAGAAGCAAGTGCTGCTTCATTACTTCCCTTGTCAAAAGAATTGAGTCTTCTGACAATATTGATATGATGCATCTGGTAATTTGCATTCTGAGTATCGATTGGTCACTACTTTAGCAGCAAAGGCAAAGAAATAATGTACATGGCTTTTTATGTTACTGGAAAATGATAGTATTCATCTGGAGGCAATTTCAAGTGTTACCTGTCAGAGGCTGCAAAATATTTTACAGGCAGTAGACATGGAATTTAAACTTTCATACCTACAAGAATTATGTCAAGACTAACCAAAAAATGGGACCATAACTCCTCTAGTTTGGATCATTAGAAATTGTTTTGAAGATGTCTGCTTAGAAGACTAGCAAAATTGTGAGCTGTGACACAAAAGTGGTGGTTTATAAATTATGGTTGTTTTTCCTATTAAGAAAATGCATTATACTGCTAGCATAGTTAATACAATATGCTTCTAGACTATAACATATATTTCACTCATGGCAAAGGTGATATATTAGTGTGTTGCCAGGACATTAAATTTCTAATTAAGGTGAAAGTGGCATGTAAGAGACTCGGGGATTGGGGGGGGGG
>NW_010972687.1:4978659-5040626 GCF_000737465.1 Haliaeetus leucocephalus | reverse complement strand
GTGGGTGGGAGGGGTGGGGTGAAATTGCAATCAGTGTGAAAACTCACACAAGTCAAATACTGATAAAATTATCAAAATTTAATGACACTGTTAAATAATCACAGATGCACGTTTACTTCAGAGAAGAAAAATAATTAGTATTTAATAGCCCAATCAAAAGAGATATATGGTAAAGGTGAGAGAATGGTAGAACAGTAGCATGGTCCTTTGGTTCGTATCCTACAAATCTT
Organism: Haliaeetus leucocephalus; assembly: GCF_000737465.1. Taxonomy (NCBI): domain Eukaryota; kingdom Metazoa; phylum Chordata; class Aves; order Accipitriformes; family Accipitridae; genus Haliaeetus; species Haliaeetus leucocephalus. The sequence goes on along the minus strand of NW_010972687.1, from coordinate 5,040,396 downwards.
TAAACTTTGCATTACTCGTCTATTTTTTTAATCTGCTGGATGTCCTTGCAGAAATCATTTCTTGGCTGGCTATCTCCAGACTGCTCCACTTGTAATGATGTCCCAATATCTTTGCTGCTGCTCAAGCAAACCAGACACTCCTCAGGGTGTACCATAACTTATTCTCAGTCTGTGTTCCGAGGATTCCTCCCCAGGGGGTTCAGTCCTGTGTGCCATGTACTTGTGCTGCATCTCGGCATTCTTCCCTGGGGCCACATCTGACCTAGGTGCTAGAAAGCAATCACAGGTGCTGCATGCAGTCTGAATGCAACTTATATCTTTGCAACTCTTTCTGCTACTTAATTTTTAGTTCATTTCGGTAAAAGTGCTCTGCACAAAAGATTTTAGTACATAGTGGCAAAACGTGTGGCAAATTGGAGGTCTTGTTCTTGTTACAGTTAAGTGGAGATTTTATAGTTGAACTTAGTAACCATAGCTGTTCACGTTCTGTAGTGAGCTGCTTGTTCCTCTTCATCAAATTTTGTAGCTCCAAGCACTGCATTTGGATGCATATTCAGAGTAGTTAAGAAAAACTTGAAGCAAAGTTTCTGGGTTTTGCCCATATTAGAAATACCTGAGCACTCTTTTACTACAGCACTGGTAAATATAAGTGGGTTTTGTTGTTTTTCTCAAAGATCTGCTAAACCCTCCCATAGTGATATGTTTGGAATACGCTGGAAGACATGTTGCATGTTCCTAAACAATCTTGTGGATTGTCTTCTGGCTGTAATTGAAACTTCGGCAGGGCGTTTCTCCCACTGGGAGTGCCGATGTCTGATGCAACTTTTAACCCAGGGTGTCTCATTTTTCCCCAAGAACAGACCACATCCGTGTGGTGTGTACTGGGCCTCCCCAGCTCGGTCCACAGAGAACACCCAGACGCAGTCTTGTGATAGTCTTGTAGCATCTAACGCAGTTTTTTAAGCAGGGAAGGAAGACTAGGAAAGCGTTTAATTATTTTAACTGTTTCATCGGTGGCTGCAGCCTCTGAAAACAGCTCCCTTTCTTTCCTCTTGCTTCTTTTAACACGGCTGTGGCCTGTACTGGAGCCAATTAGACTGGCTGCTGCTCCCCACTTCCAGCTGTTCTTGCAGGCATCCAAGCTCATCTCCGTAATAAAGTCTGGACATCTGTGGCAGCAGTTAGGAGCAGGGAAGGACAGCCAGGGCTTTGAGGCCTGCCAGCTCTCTATCGAGTGGTCTGCAGCCTCACCGTGTGGTACACACCCAGGCTTGGAGGATGGCTGCCTCCGGCTTCCCGGGCCTCCCCAGGCCAGTGCTGGCCCTAGCCTGCTCGGTGCTGGTGTGGTGAGCAGCCTACGTGCAGGATGGCTCTTGCAGCCTGCTCACGCGCTCGGCTTCAGTGCTCTTGGAGTGTAGAGGCAATGGTTTCATCAGTGCCTGATTCAGTTTGGCCTCAGGGAAAGGTATTTTCACTGGTGGATGCAGAATTACAAGCGAAAGGATAAATAATACGCATGTGGCTTGTTCGGTGTGCTGGCGGTCCCACCGGGCTGGGTGCAGGCAGAGCCTGTAGACCGGGAGCCCGCTGGAACCCATGCAGCTAACTACCCCTCTGCTCATCTCCTAAGCACACAGGAGAGATGGAGACAAAAATAAAACCCACTTCCCTTTTGTGAAGATGCACACTGGTTGCGGCGCGTGTCGTGTGTGTGGGCTGAGTTTGCTTCATGGGCAGAGATTCAAGCACTGCTGCTCTTTCCCACAGTCTAGCTGCTGAATGAGCTGTCAAGCCACTTGCTGCAAATCTTTCATAAGTATACCCACAGGTACACCTTTCCACAAATATAAATGAGCCACAAAAGTAATGTGTGGAGTATTTTTATCTTTTTTTTCTAGGCAACAATTAGGTTTTTGCACGTGCCTGTACAAATACAATCATGTTGGTGGCTACCACTGGGAAACACCCCTTCCTTTTCTGCTGGGAAGGATTTGGTTGGCCCAGGTAGGAGTAACAGAGTTTCTGGAATTGCTGTAGCTGTAATTTTTGTAAATCCATACACTTGCTTTCCTCTGCCTCCTTCTTCATCAGCAGAGAGGACTGTGAAATATTTTAAAGGCTTCTACAGGATTTCCTCTACATTTCAAGGCACTTGGACACACATTCTTGCTATTGCTACCCCATACACTTTGCCTGTATTAAGTGCATTAGGGAAGTACAATTTTTTTTAGAAGCACTTTGAACAAAGTGTCATCATTTTGTTAGTTAATAACAATAACCTAGCTATGTCCACATAGAGAAGATAAACAAGGGGGAACCTCAAGACAAATGAGCTTCTGAGGTATGAAAGATGGGTGTTCTGCCTCTGGACCTTTAGATGAGGTTCCTTTACTGTAAAATGGTACAAAACTTACGTAGGTGCATATTACTGAATCGCTAATCAGACCTGACTTATGAAAATGTCACTGAGCTCATATAACCAGTACTACTTTTGGATCCCTGGATTATTTTACTTTTCTCTCTCTGTGGCTTATATTTTGTGACATGTGATTCACATTACTGTTTCTGCTTCTTTACCAGTAAAACTTTTAAACAGAAGATAGTAGAAAGCATTGTAGGAGGTAGTGCTTTCTTAGTGCACAAGTGTCCTTGCTTGTATTCAGAAAATGGATGCTCTCACTGCAGGTATTTGTGGAAATAACAAAATGATAAACGCAGCTGACTGAAAAATAAATGTGGCTGACTTGAGTGGTTCTGTATTTCAAAACTGATAGTTGCAAAAAAGGCTGTGTGACATTCAGCTAAAGTTACTGTAAAGAGAACAGCACAAGGTGCTGTTAATTGTTATGAACAATTAAATTCTTTACCTCTCAAATAAAAGAAAAAGAAATTCTGTTTTGTTTTAAATCTACTTATATTATGTTCAAATTTCCCAGCCTGGCATTGTATTAAACCAGTTTTTATCCAAGAGGCCAAAGTTCAAAGCTTTTCAGTGATACTTTTAATGTACTGATTTTTGGCTTGTGTTGGCGAAGTTTTGCTTGGGAATTCTGCAGGATCTTAAAGCAGCAGCTAAGAATATTTTGTCCCCTCACATACTAAAAAGCTCTTGAAATGTAATGTGTGATTAAATTTATATGTCCTCTCATGCCCTCCACATGGAAAAATACCAACTTAGTGCACACATGTCTTCTGCTGGAAACGCTTGCAAAAGCTAATTTGGCTCTGTAGTGTAATGAAACAAAGTTACTATTTGCCTTCCTTGTTGTTGCTGCCGTTATTTAAAGAAACAATTGGTTAAATTACCAGGACTTGAGGGGGAGAAAACAGCTGCTTTTCTGTGCACTGTAAAATTTCTTTCTCAACTTCCTGATTTACTTGGCAAGGTTTTAAAATTAATATTTAAATAGGAAAATGTCCTGATGGGCTGAAAACCCTTGTGTTTCTGAAAGGCGTTTATAAAACAACACCCGACTATTTCACAAATAAGTGCATACTGCAGTTGTTGAAAATATGTACCATATATTTCCTCAGGGATTGAGCTTTTACCTCTAGATACTGAAGAACAAATAGAATTGCTTTAAATAAAAGAAAAAGCAGGGAGAAACAAAGAACCTGGATACCACAACAGCTTTCACAATAAGCAGGTTGTCTGAAAATACAGCATTGTTTTCATGGTGAGTGTGGGACAAAGGGCGGCAACCCTGCTGAGGGCAGGATGGTAGCAGTGGGTTGGGGTTCAGACTGTGGCAAACTCTGGGGGTCTAAATTGCTCCACTTTGAAGAGGCTTTCCAACCACGCATCTGCTGAGAACATTTCCATTTTACAGATAAATCAATTGGTCGTGGTAGGTTAATTTTCTTCTCAGATCAGAGGCCAGCCAAACTTCCTGACTTGTGAAGCACGCTGTAGCCACAGACCCCAGCTTCAGATTGCCTTTGTCCCGACTCTGCTGCCATCACCAGCTGAGGCATCAGCCTGAGCTTGGCAGCTGCCCTGGGGCTTGCTTGGCCATCCCTCCTGCTGAAAAGCACAGCTATTTCTCCTCTTAGCCTACCTTCTGCTCTGTCCTTATTAATTTGTAGTAATAACCAAGCAAGTTGAAGTAAGTGACGATTTCACACTTGGCTGTTACACCGTGGCAAAGCTGTCAGGCTGAGGCTCTGGGACTTAAAACATCTCCTGTGCTGCTGCACACTGTACCTGTGCTTGAAAAAAGGATGGTGGAAGACTGTAAATAATCCTGGGAAGGTATTCTGACTCCCACCATTTCAAATTTTCACTCAACCAATTTTCCAGGCTTTCTGCCAGTTGAAAATTTGAAATCAAAATCTGAGCTGCCTAATTGAGAGAATGAGAGGAGCAGTCAGCTGGTTCCTCATCGTTTTCTGTTTGTGTCTTGGTGGGACATGCAGTGTACAGAGTTCAGGCCACAGCAGCTGTACTTTGAAATGATAAGACCAAGGATGCTTTTTCTCCCTTTTTTGTGCAATGTAATTATTATCCAAAATATAGGTGTTCCATATATGTATTATCCAATGTAGTTATTTTTACAATGAAATTAACTCTGCTACCAACTCGTAAATCTCCACAAAACCGAAGTCTCCCTCTCGGGCAGTGGGTCTACATATACAAGTTGTAGAGTTAGGGCATAAGCGTGACTGGATGTCAAGGTAAATTTACGTAGCCTGGGTCTGTATAGATTTTGTTTTAACTGCATGATATTCATGTGAATAAGGAGAGCAGAAGAAGGGAGAAGTAATCCTACTTTAGGAGGTGTTGCTGCTGTTGTTTTTGGTGTGGTCTTCACAGATCTGTGTAGACTTCTTCAGGTAGGTGAGAATATTGACTGTGTTGTATTTCAGTATGCTCTAGAAAACTGAACAGCTGGTGACAGTATTGTGGATATTATATTTTTATTAGAGAAGAGTATGCAATTCTTCTGCATACAGTTATCGTGATAAAAGGCTTCAGAGACAAAAATTTGTTGATGTGTAGGATTCATTTAAAAAAAGTGCATATGCAAATGATTATCTGGAAATTTTCTTTAAGACCTTGGAAGAACTGAAATCTGGATGCATCTTATCCTTTCCATCCCAAAGTTTGATTTGAAATGAATATTTTATTTGCCAGTAAAATCTTTCTGGGTTAAAGAAAAAGAAAAAAAAAAAAAAGACATTGCTGCTTTCTCTGTTGGACTAAAGTTACCTTGAGCATTGAGTATTTCATTACCCCGACCTGACATTTGAGCATTTCAAGAACAGAAACATTCTGGCAGAGTCACAAGCACAGTTGGTTCTCAGTAATGTGTTATATTTGTGATAACTGATTCTCAAATATGTCAGTGCACAGTCTCAAGCACTGTACAAGTGAGTAAAGAAGATGAAAGGAGATTCATAGGACTTGTTTGACAGCACAATTTCAGTGAAGTCAAAAGATGGGTACATTCTCCAAGTCACCAGCAATTAAAATCTAATTAATTTTTTTTTTTTTTTATTGACAATATAGGTCTTCAGAAGTAAAAGAAGACCATCTAATATTAGCTTTTTCTTGCTCCATTAGAGCTGTACTGTCTCTTTTAAAGCTGTTTTAGGAAAAATATCTTTTTACTTCTGTTACACTGACCCTTGAATGTTCAAGGGCTAAATAATATTCTTTTAGCTTGAGAGCAAAATTCCCATGGGGTATTTTCTGGCATATCTCTGTGGAAACTACTGAATAGATAGAGAAGGATATTAATAAACTTATAGTCTTGCTGTTCGAAAAGAAAATGATATCTTCATAATGAGCTTATGCCTCTCTAAATGTTGCAACTTATTGCAATACTTAATACAACTATTTCCATGTACAATTTCTAAAAATACTTGAAAAAACCCCCAACATACCTTTAACAATACTTTTGAGCTTCAACTGTTTTACAAATAATGATAACTCTTAGGATTGTTTAAGAGGTTTCTAACTTCATTATGAAGATGGGAAAACTAAGACTAAAGCATTGCATGTTTTTTCAAAGACAAGAAAAACAGTGACAAAGCTGGGATTTGAATGCGAGCTTTTTGACATCAGCTTGAATATGCCCCTTCCTTTAATGGGTGTATTAAACTCAGCATTCCAGAAGATGCTCCCATTTCCATGCTACTGCTTAACGGAGAACTAATATAAAAGTCTGTCTCTGGCACTGTAAGGTCAACCTTATGGCAGGAAAGTTGAGCTGGTGGTTGACACGTGTTTGGTACACCTGGGTTCAAGTCCTGTATACTTGATGCTTTATTTTCTCAGAAAGCTGTTTAGTCCCCACAAAGGAATGTAAGTAGAACTGGGCATCAGATCCAAAAGCGTTATCCACACCCCCATGCACAAGCTTTTAGTCACCTTTTCTTTTTGGCAGTAAAAGTTTTTAGTCCCTAGAGGTCTGCCCAAAAATGTTTCTGTCTTGCTAGTGCAGAGACACTCTGTGCCTGAGCCTTGCCAGTATTCAAAAGCAACACTGTTCGAGTTTCCACCACTTTCTCTGCAGGCACAATCTCCTGTAGGGCCTGGTCGAGCAGGCATGTTTTCCACTCATCTGAAGCAAACCTATGGAACTGAACTTCACACACAATACGTTAATGACCATCTCTCCCTCTTCCTCTCACTTACCCCTGCATTCCCCATGCCTTTGTCTGTTGGACCAAGTGTAGTGAATGTGACTGTCTAGCTGGGGAATGCAGTGAAAGACTTGAGTTCTAGTTTCTGCTCTTACACGCAGAACTATTTACATATTTTGAACTAAAATTATTAGAGAAATATTAATATTTATAACTTGAATATGGCATATAGGATGGCTATTTCAGGAATATGTTCCTGCTGTTTCGGGAAACTTAATCACGTGAGACTGTTCATAAATTTGTGACAATTACTATTAAAATCAGAATAATGCTGAATACCTCACTGCTTTTTAGTCATTCACTTTTCTCTGTGGTAACTCTTCTTGGAGGGGATTTATTCATTAAGCTGAGTGGCTTACTGATTTTGAACTGGTTTTTGTTTTGTGTTCTGGACGTTAATTGCTGGTGGCCTCACTTCAGTGAACTGTCATCTGTACTTTGGTTTTGGTGCCTGCTTTGTGTGGGATTGCTCTTTTGATGAACACAAATGTACTTTCAAACAATTCCCGTTGGCAGTTATCTACAAATAACACAGAAATCATGTCAAACTCATTTCACTGAATGAAGAGATGATTGTTGTAGTTAGCCTTTTCTTGTTTGTTAGTTAATTCACAGAATGCATTCAGAGCAAATACTTTTGTATTCTTTTTTTCCCACAGAATCAAAAAATAAATAGCACTGAACATTTTTAAAATGGAACATCTTCCTAGCAGCTGGGAAGTGTCTTCTATTCACTATCATTATCAACAATTTTATATATTTCTATTCCACTAGACCACACAAAGGTTGATTGTAACTTTATTTTCAACTACTGATGATTGAAAAAAATAGCTGTGAGAATTATTGCCAGAAAATGTTTTTCATGTGTGGTGTTCATGCAACTCAGAAATACAGTGGGATTTCAAAAGAACTCAAAGGTCTCTTATCTCTGTTCTTCCTGTAGTCCTGTTCAACTTTTTTTCTCATTGGAAGAAACTGGCCCAATTATTAGTATCTGAAGGAATATATATCAGATTTTAGTAATCCAGAAATGATGAATTATCTTTCTGGGAGTAAAGTGAGGAAAATGATGGACAAACAATTGCAAGACATCTTTGAACACCTTCAGCTCACTTCACCACTTATCAAACTGAATTATTCCTGATGATGCAATGGTGGTATGAAATCTTGGGGAGTTAATATTGTGGAGCTCCTGAGGAGGGAGAGAGCAGAGTTGCTGGAGAAACCAGAAGTGACTGAGGAAATTATACTGGATGTCTGGGCATAGGTGTATGAGATTTGCTAAGGTCATGAAGCAGCTTGAGATACCATTCAATGTGCTGCTCTATGTGCTCTCTGGGTAACATGATTGGGGGAACTGCTGTTGCAGGGTGTGGATAGTTTTCCTCTATACTCCCTATGTACTGATGTACATACCCTCTGTACTTGTCACTCTGAAATGTGTGGTTTTCAGATACTACTTTGGGAGTGGGCAGCCTCTTACTAGATTTGTACAGTTTCCCTACTAATGGACATCAATATAGGAGAAATATTAAGGGGCCTTTGAATAAAAATAATACCTACTTGTGATTAAGTATTAGCTAAACCAACCAAATATTTACTGTGGGGAATACTATTTACAGAGAAATATTGACCATGTTAATTAAGTCATATGCAGATTCAAATCCCTGACATTTCCTGCTGTCAGCTGCCAGTGCTCCCAACCCTTGTTAAAACATCACAGATGAAGAAATCCCAGCTTTCTACTGGCATTGGAGGAGTGTGTCTTCTGTATTCCCCTTTATCTTCTGCAAAATTTGCAAGGATTCTTGGTTATAGTGTCTAATAGAGTAACTCCCAAGGGTGATTAAATTTGAATTAATTGTCTTTCAGAGGTGCTAAGCATTCATGCAGTTAAGGGTCAAATATTAAACCCTAGATATTCTTCCTTTGACTATTGTGATGCTCATCTCCAGCAAACTGATTTTCCACTCCCGGCAATGGTTTAATATTCAGATGTTGATCATTCTTAGGATCAATTGTGTTCACTGCCTGTCATCATCTTTCTGATCTTTGCAGTTCAAACCTACTCCATTTTTCTTTTTTAAATAAAACCCCACACCCTTTTCCAGGGTTCAGTGAGGTGATAAATGTCTTTCTTTTTTCAAAGTAAATCTGTGTCCACAGTTACGTATTGTTACAGACAGAAGTCCTGATCCTGAAGGACAATGCACTATATCTTAAGGGAAGAAAAAAAAAAATTAATCCCATATGCAAGTTTCAAGTGTGATATTTGTAGAGTTTCTATTCAAACTATTGCTGTGTGTCATTGCTTGCGGCAAATTAGGTTTAGGTTAAGTTTTACTGAAAATAACTGGGCTGTGAACGTTACCCATTATGCAAAGAACTGTAAATGCAGAAAAATGAAACCAAATAATGTAAAATCCAAATATCATTTATGGGGTAACTCTTATGCAGTTGATGACTGAGTTCAGATTGGAGTGTTTCAGGGAGGAACCTCAGGGGAAAGCTTTTCATGCTTTGCTTATGGGGTGAGCCTGCAGAGTGTGAACATCAGCACTTTCCAGGTTCACCTACTGAGAAAATCCTCACACTCCACATACCAAGATAGAAGTTCTCTGTGACCTTTCAACTTGTTATCAAGAACTGAAGAAATATTCTTGTGTTTGAAATGGTTGTAAATAATTGGTTCTACTTTTAATATATATATCTCTTATTCTGTATCACAATATAATTTTGTATACTAAAGAAAAGAAGAAAAGAACCCAAGTTGGCATAGCCCTTGAAAAGCTTCTCATCCTCAATTTTCATACATTACATTTAACAAAATAATCATTATTTATTCTACCATATCTTATTCCTGCAAATTTAATTTTAAAATATATATATTTTTTTTTTAATCCACTGTTTTAGAGATTGAAAAATGTCAACCCAAGGCATTCTTGATTTCCTACACTTTCCAAGCACTGTACTCATCTCTTGGCTATATAATATACTTATAAGAAAGGTCAGGATATCATGACTCTGTAAATAAATTGCAGAATGACAGATTTGGGCCTTTCTTTAAATTCAAGAGGTGCTGATCAAGGTTTTGGGTTACAAGTACATTAATAAGCCTGTATTGCTTCTCCTCCAATGTTTATTGTTTTAAAAGTATGCCCCATGAGTAAAGTTTTAGGGGAATTAAAAAGTGCTTGTGCAATGGCAAAAACTGTGCTTTCATTTAACTCAGTGCAAGGATTTCAAAACTTTTAGATCACTTGCTTCTACCCCAGTACATTGAAAGAAAAATGATTGAGAATTATTAGACTTTCAAATCATATTCTGAAGTAGAATAAAGATGATACAATTATAATTTTTTCCCCACCTTTGATGATGAAACATCAGTCATTAAAAACTCAAACAGTTGTTTGTGGGTCCAGTGTTCAAAGTTACGTTTAATGTCTGTGTGTAAAGAATATATTTGTTGTTCCATCTCACAGGATACAGGATTCACTGTCTGAGTAAACACATCTCTATATGCCAACTGCAATCATATTCATGCTAGTCTATAAATGTCTCCTTTTGTAGTCTCCTGCCTGTATCTGTTTCAACAGTATCCACTGGATAAAGATATAATCCATTTCTGCAGGTCAAATAATCCTCAGACGTCAGAATAGTCCAAGGGAACAGTGCACTGCTTATTTGACTGATTGTATCAAATAGAAATCAAACCTGAAGGTTACCCTCTAAAATCAGGTGCACAGAGGCTGGGATTTCTAGGTAGTGTAATTGGTTATTTGCATGTTTCCTTCCTTTTGCCTCCTAGCAAGGTGTTTTGTTTTGGAGATGAAACAAGCAAGGGCTAAACTAATTAACTAACCGTCAGTGATCTACAGTCTCAACACCTCACATTCCTGAAGATTTATCCCATTTTGAATTCATTGCCATTTCCCTCCAGGGAAATAAAGATTGCTGCCTATTAAAGATGGGGACAGAAAAAGGCACCTTCACTGGAGACAGCCTGTACAAGAAAATAATACTGTAATCATTCCCTCCAATCAGCTGAAAAGGATTAAATCTTCTGCTTCTAAAGTAATGTTCCAATTGAGCCTTGGGGAAGAATAATTCATGATTAGGGAGAAGGCTGGTCTAGCAAATGTGAACATTATGTCCATTACTTAAACACACTTCCTGGGCTGACTGTTAATGTACCCAGGGGACCTTGCAGGAGCAGCAACTGATAGGAGCAATGAAATAGGCCGACAAGGACAAGAAGTATTATCATCTGCATTCAACAGCACTACATAGACTTTACCACTGTTAAATCACTGCCTTTGGTAAATAGCCCAGATAACTCATTTTAATAGAAGAATTCTTCTCTTCTTTATGTGTATTAAACAACAGACTCTTATGAGCTGTGGCAGTGTATTGATTCCTGGGAAAGGCAGCGTGAATACCAATTCTGTAATTTATGCTGTTTTGTGGCTCTGGCTGTATTTGTTATGCATAGTGTATTAAACATTCAATAGCTCAATTTAATCTTTGCAGCCAAATTGCACAGCACATCATGCCAGATAGTGGTTGTTTCATATACACAGCCCATCTGCTTCCTGTTCTATAATTCATTCAGCAGGCAAAGTTTCTGGCAGCCTCAGGCTACCATACATATATATACATATATATATATATATAAATGCAGACATACACATACATACAAACCTACCTAAGGGCATCAGAAGTGTTTGACACTCCCTCCTTTTTTGGTGTTACTCTGACTGAACAAATCACTAAAATAATCACAAAAAATGGTGTCTTCCTAATTTTAAAGGAATTGTGGGGGTAGTATTCCTATCTTCATGGGAATGTCAGTATTTTCAGAAGATACTCGTAATTCAAAGCAGGAAAAGCTAAAGCAAAACAAAGCACTCTTTTTAGTCCAGGAAAAACAGCTCTTTCCAAATAGCTCCTGGGGCACACTAGTCCTAGGGATATGGCTGTTCTGTAGCCTTAACCTGTGCTCTTGCTGTACTGTTTCGGATGTCTCATTTGTTTTGTGTATATCCATTGTGTACACATATGCAATGTGCACTTCTCAAAAAATTGCTTTGAAGTTGTCCTAACCGTTGTATCTGGGGCAATAGGCTGCAGCCTGAGCCGGCAAGGCTTTGCTGCTGGGCATGAAATCACAGCTGGTAGCTGTGCAGGACATGTCTCTCAACACATCTTCAGAGGAATTAATACTAGAAGTTTCTCTCTCAGCTTTCAGATGCTGTGTGTCTGGAAACCTTGGTGAGCTGGAGGCTGTTAACATCCACTGGTATTAATGGGTAGGAGGTATTCTGAGGTGGTTTCACTTAACTGAAGTTCATTCCTTCTTTATCTGTGAGGTATTCTGGCATAAGAGATACCTTCCAAATCTGCTTTGTTTTTCTTTGCTTCTTCTTGCAATTACCTCTTCAAATTACTTCCCTCTAGTAGTTTATTTGCAGTTTGTGGCATCTGTTTGGATCTGAGCATGATATTCTAGTATGGAGAAGTAACATGGTCTCCATTGTAGGTGTACTAACTTTGTCAGAAACTGCTGCTAATTGCTACCACGTTAATTGCCTTGGAGTTTGTGCCTGCACTGTTAAGGGCTGAACAAATCTTTAATATGATGGTCCTTGCTGAAAGGAGCTGGTAGCGAAGATGGGCAATGCTGGTATGGGATGGTACAGTTTCTTGTCTGAGGTCCTGCAGCAAAACTGGGAATTGAACTGGTGTCTCCTGAGTCCTAGTGGGGGAATTTCATAGCAAATTTTCTCTCCCTGCCCTCTTTCCACACACTGGGAAAAAAGCTTATCAGCATACCTTATAACAAATGTCACAGTTTCTATTTCACATTTCTTAACAAGAAGTTCTTGTTCTTGGGATATGGTTCAGAACTGGCATACCTCACCTATGTTATGAGCTTAGATCATCAGATATATACTTAAGTTTGTGTTCAGCTACAAAAGAGTCAGGCAGACTTTATAAATTATTTCATGCTTGTGTCACTTGGAGCACAACTGAGATATGCTCTGCTTCTTTCTTACTTTTCACTTGGCTAAGAGTGCAATTTATGGTAATAAATACTGAAATAATTTTCTTCTGTTAGAACGTGTTCAACTCAAGTAGCAGGATACAAGCGGGTGCAAGACACCCATGCTATTAAAATAAATAGAACCAGGAATCGCATTTTCCCAGTCATTGAGGTTGAGAACTTAAAAAATGACAAACTAAGAGAAAAACTTTGTGACCTAAAAATGATCTGGCTTGCTGAATTCACTTTCTTTCAGTAAAAGCAAATACATTGAAGATGTCCCTCACATGGTGTGGAAAAACTCTTTTGCAATAGGTGTCTGAATTGGTAAGCAGCAATGGAAAATGACCCTACTGTAGTTAGATGGTGAGATAGGTTAAATAGTTAGAAACATAAACTAAGTCCTCTGGCCCCTGCACATGCTGTTGTTACTTCTTCCTTGCATTAGAATCCACACTGATGTGCCAACTGCACATTTGTTCATTTCAAAACCAAAAATGCTAATTTTTTCTTTTCACTCCTAACAATGAGATGTAATATTAATAGCCAATTTCTAACTTCCTTTCAATCATACCTATTCTATAGTAGCATGAATGTTCAAACATAGTGCTGTGAAACATTGAACATTTTCATTGGAAATCTACAGAAGATTCAGTTTTAACTCCGTCAGAGCTGGATACAGATAGCTTCTGTCGATATCATTAACTTCTTTAGCATGTCGTAGTTTATTGTTTGCAGTTGGGCTTGACTGTCATAGACCCAGCTGTACTAAATTAGCTCCTACAACTTTGAAAACAGTATTTGAAAAACAAATTACTGATAATATTAAGATTCTTCTTTTATGGACCTTTCCAGCTAAGCACAGAGATGGGAGTGTGAAGTGATCTGGTAAATTTAAAGAAGTATATATAAAAATAAAATGTAAAAACTGACCTATAACTAATTATGTATTTTTCATGCAATATCTGATAAAAAGAGACTTCATTATTCTTATTATTTTATCACATAAGGTCAAAGAAACTTTGAGAATGGAGATTTTGGTAGTGTTTTTTGTTTAATTTACTTTATGATAGCAAAAATGTTACTTTAAAACTGGCTTATCTGCACATTTCAGTTGTACACTGAGGTCCGTGGTCTAAATGGTGGGGTAGGACATGATACAAGCAGCATTCACAGGTGCTTTGGAAATACATAGTTTTCAGAGTATCTAAAATGAAGATAAAGTTGCTTGAAACACATTCCTTATCCTGGCTGTGTCAGACTGAGATGCTGCTTGGATTATGTCAGAGGAAATATTATGTAAGATGAGTAAAGGTTTTTATTTAGATAAGTATTTAGTAACCACTTTGCCTGACAGATGTCACCTAGCTAATACTGTTCTCAACTTACATACTGATATCACTGAGGGTTTTCCATAGTATAGGGCCTTTCATTTTTACCTCCTCTAGAAGATGGAGGTCCGAGTTTGCTTCAAAAAAAATTGCTGGTACCATAACTGACTGTCCACATATTCCACAGGCTGTACCAAATCATTATGGGTACATAGAGCTGAGCAGGGTTTGAACCAGTGAACTGAAATGGGAAAGAAGGCATTCTTGCTATCTGGTTACGTTTAGATGAGGCAGGTAGTGCTCACTGGCAGCATCTGAAGCCTATGTGTGTGACAGCACTAGTGCTTTGGGCTGTGAAGCATGCACTGGGCTTGCAGCTGTCCCCAAGGTGTGAAAACTCCAGCTGACTTACTGGAGTATGTACTTGAGTACTGGAGAGCAGCACTTGGTCCTGTGCCTGTGGATGTCAATGTTTTTGTTAACTTCCTTGGACTGCCTCTGTTGCTAGATAGCCTTGTCTAATTGCTGCTTCCTAAATCTCAGACTTTCAGAAATGCAGAGCAAATGCTTTTCCACTCTTGTAGCCAACTCAGTGGTTTAACTGAGCTCAGATAAAGTCCAAATCTTTGGCCATTAGCAGACATGAATGCAGGTCTTAAATTTTTCTTTTGGCAATGTAGATGGTTTCTGCAAAAGGCATCCAACAACGTGACCTGAGCACACAGCTAAGAGTCCTCTTCATAATGAATCAAGCCTTGATTTCAGTAGCTGGTTTTATATATTACGATATCCTGCTGAGTTGGTAGGTTGTGGAAATATGGAGTGCAGCTGTTCAAGAATCATTACAAGGCAAATAATTTTTCCTGCCTATACTGTTAGATAGAAATCCTTTTACTTACTTTGGCCACCTTATGTGTAATTTCTTACACCATTCCTGCTTCAGTCAGGAAGTTGTGACCAAAACCAAGAATCCTACTGATGCAGAACATTGTTTAGCAACCTTTTGAATTTGTTTCAAGTTTATTTTTATTTGGATCTAAGCATCCAAATATACAGTTAGATGGTGCCATGCAACATCCTTGTCTTCAATTAAAAAATCATTTCAAAATTATGTAGTAGCGGTTCCTTTCCTCTTTCCTTTTTGTGGCTTTGAATGCAGCCAGAAAACTTGCACCCTTGAATTACCTCCAGGGTCAAATGCATAATGTAACAGCTTACCTCCTGTTTGATTTCCAAACTGTGGCCCTCTGGGGATATATCTTTATTGTTGTGGTGTTGCCTCGTAGCACTACAGGCTAACAGATCAATTCATCGTTCAAAGCATCCTATCACCTGTCGATATGAAGTTCTAGCAATTACTAAAGTGGGATGGCTGCAAAGCATCTAAAAAACATTCCCTATTGATTGGTTCATTGCTCCAGAGTATGATGAACTTGTTTAAGAAAAATTGATCTGGCAAATTGATTTTTTTTTTATCAAGGAATCATATGAATGTAATTTAAGTAACAATATTTTTGCCCTGGAGAATGTATAATATAAACACAGTGTGTATGCACGTAAAGAACAAAAAAAAGAGAAGAAAAAAGATGGAAGGGATTTGTGCAGAAGAACTTGGAGTTTTTCCTCTAGGATTTATGGTTTGTTTTGCAAGTTTGCAAGTTCTTCCAAGCACCCTTTTTTATTGTTGAATGTTTTTTCTTGTTTGTTTGTTTCTTTCTTTAATCAAATATATATTAAAAAGTGAAGTTCCAATATTTAATGAATGAATGCTTTCTCCTGGGATGCCCCAGGTTATCTGGGATATGAGCTGTATCTTTCTTATTTGTCCAAGTTGAGATATGATTTTTCACAACCAGTTTCTTGTAATGCAGATGATGAGGGGAATAATTAATTGTGTAACTTGAAAAGTATCTTATAATTTCAGCTCTGCTGCTACATCTGTACTCTTTCTGCTCTGTTTTTATTCTACTAGGAGCTAAAAGCACCTAGCCCAGCCCATACGGACCATAATCTTTTGTATGGCACTGCTGTGAAGGGTATTATTCACTCTCAGGGCATGCAAATGATCAGACTTAATAGTATACATAGAAATCAATTTCTCCCTGCCTTGCCTCTTCACCGCACCCTCTTTCAGACTTTAAAACTGTGTAAGGGTAAATACAGATCAAACCCAGAAATTCTGTTCCTATTCAGAAAAATTTTAAGAATTTGCCACAGAACTTCTGTAATCTACAAAACCATCCAACCCATCAGGTGCCCAGGGTTGCCTTACCTTCATGCATGAGACCCAGCCCTAGGGCAATGCAGCGTAGAACGACCTTTCAATCTGAAGTCTGCTAAGAATCTGTGGGTCCTTTTTATTCAGTTTTAAGTCCTGTTATGTCCATTTCTGTCTTCAGTCCATGGTCATTTAGTCTTTTTTCACTTTTGATGTTTGTGTAGATTCTGCTAAGATGTGCCGAGGAATCACTACATGCCTGTAGAAGTCTTCAGTGTTACTGTGTAAATCTATTTTTGGTTCAAAAATATTGCATTCAATACATTGAATATACATGAATGTATCGAATTTGAGTGAAAAAACACAGTAGTACCAGAGCACATGCACAACTTCAAGTTGTCAGTTTTGTTATTGAAACAGAGGCCTCATGTTTTGAGTGTTTCCCAGATAGAATGTGGGCTCTTTTCAATGCCAGGCTCTGCTTTCAGCAAAATTGTTAATTATAGATCATAATAAGCCGTTAGGAGCAAAACACACACATAATTTGAAAGTGAAATGAGGCACAGTACATAGATAAAGCAATTGTTTATTTAAGAGGTGATTAGCAGCAGCAAAACAAGCAAACTGATACTTGAACCTGAAAGAAATTATACCCTTTTGAAATCGTTAAACTATTTGCTTATTTGTGCATTGCAACCTAATGCAAAGGTAAATGTATAATGATGTGAGTTTTCTCTCCTATGTGCTGAGTAGCTCAGTGGATATACCTCGTGTTTGAACTACTGTCGTATGAAAAGAAAAGCCTGTCAAAAGGAGAAAAAAGTCAAGTGCCTCAGTTTCACAGAGGAAAGCAATGGAGGTTTAAATTGTTCTACACCATGGTAGACTGTAAGCTTTTAAAAGGCACTGTAATCACTAAATGAACAAACCAGTTTGCCTTGGGTAATTGTGCCTTTCAGTTTCTTTCACTTTAAAGTTTATTTCCTCAGACATTACATGGCATGCTTGTTTGCCATGTCAGAGTGTTAATCTCAGTGCAAAACACTGTGATTTTCTGCAAGGATAAATGAGCCCAGAAGCATTCTGAGTTCAGATCAAGTTGAATGCCATGATGGTAATCCAATCTAATTTTACATTTAAATCAGTGCTTAACTGAGTGTTTAATCTGGCTCTCATGGGACAGCAATTTCATTTGAAATGCAAAACTTTGCTCATACACCACTAGGATAGTTGTTTTATAAAGTCATAGAATAGGTAGACATTGAGTACGTATTTATGAAGTCACAAATCAGAGCTATGCAAACAGTTTGGTGAAGTGTAAAATGGCCCACATTGCTATACTTTGAGGTGTCTCCTCCTCATGAAAAGGAGAATACATTCACTTTTACATTTTTTTAAATGCAGTGTGATTGTAAGAAGCTTCTGTGCTAAAATGTCTGTGAACCCTTAAAATAGAAACATAAAGAGACACTGCAGAAAATAACATTTATGGGACCTTAGTCCTTCCCTAACAGGTGGTTTACTCTTTCTGAAGACTATGTACTACTTCCCTGCCTCTCAGCATTTTTATAGGCATGTATATTCTGAGGACTTTCTTCTCCTCCTCTCCTCCCAAACCTTTGAAAATAAGTCCAAGTACTACTTGTGCATTCTTTTTTTTTCTCCTTTGTTGCATGACATTAGTCTTGAAATGAAGATGCTGTTATTTAGCATCCATTCATTAAGTATTCTACAAAAAGTAAAAATGATAGTAACCTGAATATCTTAGACTAAAAAGTTACATCTTTCCTGCGTTAGAGAGGCCAGCTTTGCAAGCATGTTATATCTTATTATGCCTGCATCCATGATCCCAGGGTGTTAGTAGCTTGGCAACGTTCTGCCTTATATTGTAAGAACAGGGTGAGATTAAGCTGTTCATAAATCCTATCTGAGGAACAAACACGTCTTCAGGGTTCATCTGGACAGGCTCCTGTGAGTTGTTTACCTGGACCCAATGTGCTAAAGGGAAAAATGTGATGTATTCTGGTAAACTGCACTAATCAGACAGAGAAAAGCAAAGAAAGCTGGTGTCAACTGATAGCAAGAGTGGCATATACCTCAGAGAAAGGTAAGAGGGAACTTGGAAATGAGACCTACTGTACGTGTACTAGACATGGATGTTAGTGTAACTTGCATATGAAACTTTTCATCAGTCTTGATGGGGATTAAATTTTTTTCTGAGTACTGAGAGAACAGCTAAGAAAGAGAACAAATTGAGACTCAATGTGTCATAAATGTGGTAATGTAGTGTTGAAAACATTTTCCATGAAATGAATAAATAGAGCCAGTTGTAGAATGCTAATTGATAAAGATGATGGAGGGGGTGAATAAGTCACTGAGAAAGCTAAAACAGCATAAAATGGAAGCTGGAAAAGATACTACGAGCATGTATGCGAGTGTTTATTTTTACTTTTGAATTCACTAAGTGTCATGCTAACTGAATTTCTCTTTATGGGCGTAAGATACACAATTTTTGCAAATACTGAATTTTGTTTAAAAAAGTACCTACCCAGCTTTAATAAGAAAGGCCTTGCTTCAGTATCTAATTCTAAAGATAGTAAAGATGTAAATATTTTTTAATTTATTTACAATATTGCAACATTGTGAATAAATGCTTGAATCTGAGCAGATCTGCCTGTTGAAGCCAAGCCCCACTGATGCAGGAGACTTTTAGAAACTTGTTATCTACATACTGGCACCTTTCTATTTTAATATTTGTCAAGATTTAAGGGTGTCTGGTGATTGAAGATAATGGTTGTTCTCTGTTCTAATAATTATTCATTGTACATTTTCAGCATTTCCCAAAATTTATTTTATCAGTGTATTGGGACATTAATACTTATTTCATTGTTTCTTTGCTGTAATAAGTCTGGAAGTAGAGCAAGCCTTAAATTGCTCATATACCTAGTGTTTGTTTTAATTCTGTGACCCTTTCTGCATCTTGGTTCTAATTTGGCAAAAGAGAAAAGGAAGTACCTTACACAGTGAGAGAATCCATTCTTGATGCATATCTTGTTTAATCAAAAACTGGAGGTACTGGCATTCTCATGTTGGTCCTTGGAAAATTTCCAGCTGAATTTAACAAAGTTTGAGTAAAATTTGTACTGCTAGGTGTTGTGATGCTCCCCTATCCATATTACAAACTGTGGGAATGCTTTGCAGTAGTTTTAAATGTGGCATATATTAGTTGGAATTGGAGGCAAGCAACTGCAGGCATTTTATATACTTACTCCATTTAATGTACTCTGATATTTTCTTTTTATCTAGTCTGTCTGCTTCCCTTTCCCCCCAGCGCTTAAAAAGTTCCTCAGTATTCAACCTTCAGGGACTTCTAAGGTCCACGTGAGACAACAAAATCACTGTAACAGACCCACCAAAGTATCCTGTGGTTTCTGACCATTTACCTCCTTACCTTGTGTGCCTGATAATCAACACAGGACTGTCCAAATTCCCTGTCTCTATGGCTGTCTTTCTCTCCCAGGACAGCTGCATTGAGACATAACAACTCATCTTCATTAGAACTCTGACTCATAATGCAATTAATTGTGTCAGAGAGTGAAACACAGTCCTTGAGCAGACCTGCCTCTAAAACATGTCCCAACATGTGCTGAATGCTACAGTACATGAAACACTGGAGAAGATGCATATTTCCACAGGCAGATGAGGGATGAGAGCAGACACAGAGGGATCTGGTGTTTTATACACTTGGCTTCCATCGTTGTTTTGGGGGATTGTTGTTTTGTTTATTAACAAAATAAAATTTTGTTATTCAAGAAAGTAAGGAGACTAAATTATAAGTTGTTATTGTTGGTTTTGTTATTATTATTATTGAATAATTAATAATAATAACCGTATACTTTTTTCTGTCAGTATTGTCAGTCTTGTACTTTCTGGGCAATCAGAACTGAAGAAATGTATTTTTAATTCAGTGCTGGTAAAATTATTTTTGTGACATCCGTGACTGGATTTCAGGTTTCCAACACGAAAAGCCAAGTCAGAAATAGAACCTTTCCTTATAATACAGTTTGGCTTATTATGTGTGTTTGTGGCTGAAGTTAAATGCTTCAAGGATGTTTCTTAAATTTAACTATAGCCCACTCCTGACCTTTTACACAGAGGTGATTTCTCCTATTATTGGACAGATCTTCTGCATAACACATAAATAATCAGTTAAAAAAAAAAAAAAAGAGATTCAAGAGACATTTTTCTGAGATAATGTTGAAAGGGTGGTGTACCCTAAAAGAAATCAGTGGAATCAGAGGTGGTACTATATTCTAAACAAACTGCAGTGAAGGAAATTTGCGGGTTTTCAACTTGCTATAGCTCTGTAGTGGTGGAAGTAGGTGTTTCAGACGTACATCACATCTGCATAAACCAGAACTGAAGTTTTTGTGTCACTATTTTTGCTTCTTTTTATTAATGTCAGATGCTTGTTTCACAGATAGAAATATACACTTTCTTGTATTCTGAATGGAAAACTGTGTTGTGTTTGGGTTAAATTTCATCAAGTGTTTTTCTTCCTTGCTCCTATAGCCTTTATAATTATTTACTTTTTTGTCCTCATTTGATGAAGTGAACTTGAATGTGCATAACAAATACATGATTAGCATATCGTTAACTGGAAGTGTGTTGTAGGTGGACAGATATGCTCTCTAAATGAATTATGGCAAGGATCTTCAAAGTAGAATGTGGGAATTAGAGGCTCAAAATTCTATTGATATTCAACTGGAGTTGGACACTTAATTCCCATGGAAATCCCATCTAAGTGCAATTGAATTTTAAATGGTAGACAGTGGGAGAAGAAATATAAAACGCCCTTAAAATTTTGCTCATCCTGCTGCCCAGAATGATGTAAATATTACTGCCAGCTGTGTCCTCTTTTTTCTAATCTGTCTGTTTTGTTATTACAAAGTGTTCACTATTCACTACAATAATGTGAGCAGTAGGAACACCTGGGAATCTGAATCTTATAAACCTTTCTCCAGATTGAGGGAAGCATGAGGGAAAGCAGCCAGCATAAATACAAACTGTTGTGGCAGACAAGGACTCATTACCACTGTGCACTTTAAGTGACCGAAGAAAGATTCAGGCTTTGCTTGGAAAAGCCATTAGAGATGTTGAGTTTTCACAAAAGGAAGGAGAGCTGGCTGCTTGAACTTGTTTTCATTGCAGAGAAAAAAATGAAGTCATTGGTACACTGTTAAGAAAATCAGCTGAGATGGCTTCAGGACAAAAATCAAAGATGAATTAGCTTGTTATTGAAATAAAAAAAATGGATATGAGCTGGACTTTGGCCAAATTGAATAAAATGAGAATGTTAGCCAAACCTAGGGTATCTCTATTTAACTCTTACCGCTAATAAAATATGCCTTCTTCTAGTTTGTGCCATAAGTCTACCAGTGCTAATGGCAAAGATAGTTGAGAGAACTTATTTGATTTTACAATGTTCTAAAGTTTTACTTCTAACTGATGAAGATTTTAAGTTATATGCTTCTGGGATAACTTGTAAACCAAGGATTTTTCATTTTTTGAAAATAGGTTAGGGTTTGAGCCAAAGATCAGTTGTGTTCTCCACTGTGGACTTGCTATCTAAAGGAGGTCTGATCTAAAGATTAATGAACTTTGGGCTTTGAAGTCTAGACTTGGTGAGCCATGACTGGATGGCCACACTGTGTGGCAATGCCACTTCTAGAATTTGAATTACTCTGTTTAAAGCAAGGACCTTTCATCATGGCCTGGTGAACACACGAGTAATTGTTTCTCCCTGCAAATCAAGGAAGCTGAGCAGCAGAACTTGCTTAACTGCACACCTGAAGAAATAAAAGTCCTATGTCTGATTTGTTTTCAATAAAACTGTAAGCCTTCTATTCATGAGGGAAGGGAACACTTTCTTCTTTCTAGTGACGATTTTGGAGCATTGCCAGTCCTTGCTGTTTTGTCACAAAATGGTGATAGTTCAATGTTTACCTCAGGCTCTGGTTTCTGAGAACAGGTATTAAATAGAAAGTACATCTTTCACTGAGGGCATAAGGAAACAAGGAGAAAAGTTTCTTTACTCCTAGTTACAGAGAAAAATTTGAAATTTGACCTTGGTCTATGCTAAAGACTCAAAACAAAGATGGTAAATAAAAAGATGTGTCATTGTCTTCTTTTCTCCTCACGCCTCCTTTAAAGTTCATGATATTTAAGTCAGCTTTAAGATTTCTAGCCTACTAATTTATGATTTTTGACAATCTGGGAAGTTACCAAGACTAATTATGTAAGTAGGTGGCTTTTACATGAACTTGGTTTGTTCTTACAGACATAATTGTCCGGCTAGTTTTGCCTGAACCACTCAACCCTTTATGTAGTGTCAAGGAGTTGAAAAGAATTGGGGTGAATTACAGACATTATATATATTCTTTTAGCCTCTGCTCCTGTCTATCTAAACAAACAGACTGTTAAATCTGTTGAGCTTTGCAGAGAGAATGCAAAGGCATATCTCCTTCCTATCCTAAATCCATGCTATGGCGAGGTGACAGTAATGAAGGCTGCCTTGAAGACATGTGGTGCAACTGGATAGCACATTGTATTTTCTAAGTGTTTTAGGTCAAATTTTCAAAGACTCTGAAATGAACTTATCTCATTTGCAAAAGTGGCTTTTCAGTGCATGAAGAGCTTACATTTATTGCCTTTCAGTGAGTCTCAAGAAGATTTTTTTTCCACATGAAAACAAAACCAACCATAATTATCTTTACAGAAGAATAGTAGGAGAGAAATCAGAAAATATTTGTAAATTTACTCACATACATAAATAGCAAAATAATTTTAATATAAAGTTTTGTTTTTTAAATACTAATTTAAGGATCAGATATTTTCCTGTCATTAGCTAGATCTGTAAACTTACATGTGGATATTACTTGTGAGTTAAAAAGTGTATGACAATATAATTGGACCATATTCTTGGGGAATTCTTACTTCTTGTTTCCCCTTATCTTATGTGTAGGGGAAGGGATTGGTTCAAACAAATGCAGCAACTGAATAGAAGCCCAGAGCTTAATTTTATTTTTTTTTTCACCTATAAACCAGAGTTTATGTTCTGTTAATCACTCACTTCAGATATCCTAAAATGTTCTGCCACCTGGCTTTGTAGTAAAATTTACTACTTCTAATTAAGGGCAAGGCTTGAGTCTGAGGCTGGTTTGGACTTCAGGTTGCTGAACTGGCACAGCAAACATGAATGTTAAAGAGGTGATGGTTTCTAGCCAAAGAGGGCTCAAATCTCTTTGTTGCTTCCTATTGCTGATGCCTTTAAAGCCTGCCATTGACACTGAGCCAACAGCTTGCTCTTGTTCCTTGTCAAAAGAAGGACTCTGGAACAGGGTCAGATAGATGCATGTTGGTTTCTAAATGGAGAGACCTTTTTGGCAGTGAGCATAGTGATAAAAATAGCTGGAGCTGTGGAGAGAACAAAGACAAAGGGAAGAACAAAAGGTAAAAAGGATACCAGAGTTTAAACTGCATATAATCAGACCTTGGATTTATCCTTGTTTCTGAATTTCTACCAAACACCTTTTTTCTACTGCCATATTTCTGCAATGTTATGGTTTCTTAGTCAGGGCAGGCCATTAGACAGAGAGAGTTCTGATGAAAAATAGTTGTAGGCACAAGTACAAAGAATAAAGAAAACAATGATTATTTAATTTTAAGTCTGAATTAAATACATTTCCAAATAATTTTCAATAAAATTAGATATAAGCCCAAGGATAAAAGTATTCTAATCAACATGATCAAGGTCAGGACATTTGCATGGAGGTTAAGCATTCTGTCTCAGATGCACTTTTAAATGCGGTTTAAGGAATAGTCAAACATACATACCCCATGTGGCAAAACTAGCTTGAGATTCCTGTTCCTAATTACTGAACCCAGCTCCGTGTCAGTTTGCCATTCCCCAGGTTAAAATGATGCAAAGGTATGTGAGTTCTGGCTGTAAATCAGACCACTGCCATCCAAGAACACAGCAATAATCTGTCGAGCACCTTCTGTAGAGCTTTAACTTACAAGAGCAAATACTTGGGTGTCTGACTACTGTTGTGCTTTCCTCCTTCTACGCAACCATAATGGCATCTCTTGTAAGGTTGTAGGTGATTACTCTTCCAGAGGACTGAGATATGGCACACAAATTTTCCTGCTTTTGAACATCTAGAACACCTTTCATGAATGTTCACGTTTTGAGCCATCAACTAGGACTGGAGCAACAGAAAACTTCCTGTATTGTAGTCTAGTTCACACAAGCACGATGTGATAAGTTAACGTTATTTTTAAAAATACCTGTCAACCGGCAAGTTTAATGACACAGCGAGAAAGTCGAGAAGTCAAGTGGTTATAGGTTCTGATGGTTTATGGGTTCTGTTGGTTTGTTACTAGTACTTTGATTCAGTTTCACATATTTCTACTGCAAAGAAAAATAGCCATTTTCATGTTTCTAAACCAAATCAGTTGTAGAGAGGGTTGGGTTTTTTTAGACTATCCTGAATCAAATGCTATCGCAGTGTTATAATCTATACCATAGTTTGAAAAACAAATGTACTATGAAAATTAGGCTTGAGAAGTATAGAAACCCATGCATTGGCGTGATGCATTGTATGTCACAAGATCTGGGAGGTAGCCCCTTAGTTCTCCTTTTTCAGCCCCTTTTAAGTAAGGTATTTTTTTTTTTAGAGAAGGATCATCTTTTTTTCATTTTTCGTTTTACTATTATTGTTTTCACTTACAAACAAAAACTGGGCTGAATTTTGATTGGCTTTCTCATGCTTAGCTAATCTGTTTTCATGCATAGAAATTATGCTTTTGCAGTTGCAGTGTGTTAATAGATGGTCTGGTAAGACATCTTAAATCTCACTAATCATGTTTTTAGTACTGGACTGGAGCTTTAGGCATTGGTATTAGTTTTCAGGAAGGCCAACATATATAGTAAAAAGCTTGTCAATTTGCAAATGGTCCTCTTCATATATGTTGCTTCCTAATTTTACATTGGAATAGAACTGTTAGTCACTTAGGGCAGCAAAATATTAGAAAAATTAGTTAGCATATTTTTAGAGGGTAAGATCCTACAGTAAAGGGGAAGTGCAGGAGACGTACAACTTGAGGACTACCCATTCCAGGTTAAAAGCGCTTTCTTCTGTCTAATCTTGTGGATTAACTGGACAAATATTTCTTCTGGTGTACAGAACTGAGTGCTATTTTTTGCAGCCTTCCAGATGAAACTGAAAAATTGAGATCCTCTTTGCTTCACAAGGGCATAAAAGTTTGTCCTGGTTCTGCTTTGGAGTAAGGTGAATTTATTGTGCAAACATTAGAATTGGATAATTTTACTTTCGCTGCAATTCTTGTCTGTCACTTTCTGTGTTTTTTCCCCCTTTCCTCCAACCAAGTCCAACTCCCTCCTCTCTCACCTTACCTCGTTCTTCCACCTCAGGTTTAGACTATCTGTCCCCAAACTCAACTCCTGGACTCACTTTGTTTTTACCAACTTGCACATTAAGTGAATTCTATAGACTAACAAAATAAGCTGCCATTCCCTATCACAGTTGCACTCCTGAGCATTTGTCAGGATTTTGGTTGTTATCCTTTCAAGTCCTAAATGCTTTCAGCTGTACCAGAGACATCCTGCTCTTCTCTGTTTGCTGCTTTCCTCTTCCCTGTCACCACAGCAGCCACCATTCTTCAGCTGCTGCTTGATGTCAGAAAGATGAAATCTGCTTATTTTTTCCTCTCTCCCCAAGTTTCTCTACCACCTTATTTTTCTTTTTCTCTTCCTCATAAATTGACTTTCTACAGACCATCTGGAAGAACTGATTCACTCTGTGCCCTTCTCTTGCCGTAACGAGATTTCTGCCAGAGAAGTCATTTGATGTTAGTCTCGTCTTCTGTTCTATCTGTAGCCTCTTCTAGACAGGGAACAGCACATGTGAGAAGGCCCTTGTCAGCCCAGGGCTGATGTGTTGCACACTTGGAGTTATAAATACATATATATGTGTGTGTATATAAAAAAATATACACATACACACACATATATTTGTGTATGTATAAATATGGTTCTTGAAGTTAGTCAGGAAAAGCAGGCTGTGTGCAGACAGAATTCCCAAGGTTTGGCTGTCTCCTGGAGTTGTGCGGTATTCAGGTGTCTCCACACTTGGATTTCCACTGGCTGCCAGAGGATTTCTGCACCGTACAGTTCAGCTCTTTGTAGAAACTTTTCACTAGGTCTCAGTGAGGAAGCTTGGTACCAGAAAAAAGATGTCTGCACTAGCAGGGCAGTCTTATCAGACTCATGAGTGTAACAGGGTACATTAGCAAGGGTGCAGCTTCCTATAACACCATAACCTCTAGACCTTGAATTGGTGGTTGGATCATTAAAATGAAATGGATTATGCAGATGCCTATGAACCTGCAGAGAAAGAGAGGCAAAGAGGCAGTCTTTTGGAGTTTGTCACCTTTGGATTTCATTCCAGGCAATTAGAACTATCAGAACATTTGGGTTTCAGATGAAATAATATGCTTCTAGAGTGTCTCAAATCAAATGTAGTTATTTCCTCTTGTCAGAACCGAGAAAACGTGTAGAAGATAACTGATTACAAAAATAAGACTTCTAAGAATGTAATTTTATTTTGCTGGCTGCTTTGTTTCTGGTTAGACCTTAAAATGAGAGACATTGAGA
This sequence comes from Haliaeetus leucocephalus, assembly GCF_000737465.1. Classification (NCBI taxonomy): domain Eukaryota; kingdom Metazoa; phylum Chordata; class Aves; order Accipitriformes; family Accipitridae; genus Haliaeetus; species Haliaeetus leucocephalus. The sequence goes on along the minus strand of NW_010972687.1, from coordinate 5,013,418 downwards.
AGTATAGGTTGATTATTTTAAAGGAATTCTGCTTGCTGAAACCCTGTAAGCTGACTGAGTGTCTTGCAGAAGAACATATGAGAGACTGATCCTCATGCACAACAGCTTGCTATACATTTCATACTAAATGTGTATCTTGTTCTAATGATTACAGTATATAAGGGGATAATACCTTAAAGTCACTTCTGGCTCAAATATTTGTATTGTATATTCATTATATGCGAAGTTGCTTAGGCATATATTTTTAGCAGTAAACATCTGTGATGAAGTTAACAACTGTTGGCTTGTGAGAGGTTTTTGCATAGCAAAAATCAACCTTCACTGCATTTTTGGAGGGGATAGAATTGGTTTCATTCCAAATCAGAACTCAATTTGTTATTGAGATAGTACCAACTTTCCTGGTACATCTTTATATATTTACTATTCGTGGCTGAGTTTGTGCCTGTGTATCCTGACATGTCTGAACTGCCAACCTATTATGTCAGATTCTTCTGACTTTTCAGTCTATATAACAATAATAACTCTTGTTAACTAGTTATAAACATGGTTGCATGATTCAAAGTTTTAATAGCATGTTAGTGGATGCTGGAAAATGATATTGCGTGAAGTTAAACTCACATTAGGATAAACACAAGGATGGAATTATATAAGTTCTGAAAGCAACTTTTCCCAAGGGAAGTATTTCTTGTTTGTTTGGGTTTTTTTGTTTGTTTGGTTGTTTTTTGTTGGTTCCCTACCCCCCTTCCAACTCTTGCAAGCCTTTTCAAATTCTTTTAATAAAAAATGATATTTAATTCTACTACCTGCAGACTACTTATGGATAGACATCTTCATTTTCCTTTTTGCCCTCACAGGCACCTGTAAAAAGTAGATCACTGTTCTTTTGACTGTAATTTAGTTATAGATTGTAAGTATATTTTGTGTAAATGAAAACTAATCTTCTAGTCAAAAAAAACAGTTAAAACTAGACTCCATGTCAGTCTTAAACAAGCTTTAAAAAAGCCTATCAACTCTCTTAAAAGGAAAGCACACAAAAAACCCCTCTCAATAAACTCTCCATTGAGTAAAAACCATGAGTTCAATGATGTACATAGTCCAAAGGACCTCTATAGCTGACATGATGAGCATCTAAGCTATATTTTGAAATACATGAAGTTACATAATTAATGGATACAATTTTTAGCACATTCTTTGTTTAATCTACTTGGTTTTTTCTTCTCTACAATCTGGAACTTTATGTGCTTTTGTTTTCATAAACTCCCTCAGGCTTATATACTTCGTAACTTAGGTTTGAGTTTTTCTGATTTTTACCTAAAAAAATTCCTTTCTAAATACTTTTTTTCCCCAAACTCTCACAAGATAAAACAAAATTGTTCTTTATCATATTACATTTATATAATGATTTCTTCTGGAATGAAATGAAAAATCTGTTGAAGAGAACTGACATCCCTTTGTCATAGTCTTGCCTTTTCTGAAGAGCAAAATAAAATTTATTATTTTATTGCAGATTAAAAAAGCCTAAATGATACAAATTTCTGTATCTTAAAGGCATCCAAGAGTCTACAGTCATTACAAGAACACTTGGGCTAAGAAATGTAAGGTTATACTGTACATACATTACTATAGTGGCTGTACATTACACTACTGCACATTGTTTTCTGATGAGTTGTTTGCTTTGTCTTTCTGTTCCCCAAGGCTTGCTGTAGGCGTCTATTTGTAGAAAGGAACTGCATGGCTATGTGATGCAGTGTTTTATCACACAGCATTTCAAAGATGACATACATCATCCATTTTGGACAATAAGCATCCTATTCAAATGAAGCAGGAAAATGCAGGCAAGCCAGATGGGTAATTTTCTGGAGTATTCAGGGAAATGGTAGCTATTATGGTTCACTGACTATCCAAGGTGGTTTGGCACATATATCATTTTAAGCTATTCAGAACACAGTAACCAAAGTCCAGCGAAGTGGCCTGATCCCGTCAGTTCCTTTTCATTTACTGCAGTCAGATTTTAGGCATAAACCTTAGCTGTATCTCTCCTGTGAATAAGATTGCCTTGCTGAAAAAAATTGGAGGAATGAAGTAAACACTGATAAGAGGTAAACGTTTTAAGCTCTGGTAACTAAAAGATAGTGATTTATGTTTTTATCGATGAATATCTGGCATTTTTCTAGAGCAATGGAAAAGCGAAAAAAGTTTCTTAATTACATTCAGTACAATCTTCTGTTTGTATGGACACAAATAAATAAATAAATACAACTTTTCTAACCTTTGTATCTGTTTTCAAACAATAATATTTGAAATTCTAGTTAGAAATTGAAGATCATGTATACAGTAAATGCACATGCAAATAGTCACTGTGGCTGTATCTTGATCTTATCATCAACCTAATATACAGTTCTTTCTTTTGCAAATTCCCTTAAATCATTAATCTTAACATTTTCAGTGACATAGACATGCATTTTGTGGAAATTCAAAAGAAATTATGAATAGTAGTTCAGGTGTACTCACTTTAAGTATTATACAGCTTCTGCCTCTTTTGATCAAATGCAAATAAATGTCAGATATTTTGTGTACATGTATGCTGCTGTGCCCAGCCATCAATGCTGACCTTTATCAACAAACTAAGAAAAAATCGAAAAGGTCATGATAGATATAACATTTTTTCAGCTGAAATGTTATTATATTGTTTATGTACAGACAATCCCTACAATCAAGCATATGGTTTCTTTAACAAAAGCTGTCTCAATATGGTGAGTAATTAACAGGTTCTGTACTATAGTGAAAAGTGAATCCTGTTTAATGAAGTTTACTTTTGCTTGACTGAAATGATGTTTAGCATACCAGCTACCCCCCCGCAAAAAAAAAAAAAAAAAAAAAAAAAAAAATCCTACCTCTTTACTATAAGGAACGGCCTTTCAGTATTGTACCAGCTACAGGCGGAAAATAAAAGATGCTACAATTATATTTTCTTACCGGGGGTGACCTCTAGTGTGAAACAATGGCATTTAGCATTCTTTTGGGTTTGAAATGACAGCTTTTTGCCAATTACACTGGATTTCTCAAGTTCTGTCAGTGTGTAGAGGAGCAAGGTAATTTGTCATTAAAAAAATAACCCCCAGCCCCTACCCTGGTATAATTCTGTCTTCTCAGTCCAGTGTTTCCTTGAAATGTTTGTTTGCTTATATTTTCTTTAAGAAGTCCAATAGCTTTTCTTGCCTAAATACTGTAATTCAGATTCTGTCTTGCTACTTATGGCACCAGAGAAGCTATTAGTTATACTTGTCATTAGCTCTTTACACATTCATTCCTTCTCTACCCTTTAACTGTATGAATACAACTATGCAAGATAAAACCCATGAAAAAGCTTTTTTTTATAATTCATAGAGAGAATGTGTTAATGAAAATTAAATTTATCAGATGAAAATCTGAAAAATCAGAGTATGTGAAAAAGCAAGCTGTACTGCAGCCTTAATGTCAATCTGTTTGTCGTCGATGTGTAACATCTTTAATGCTGTGGTTGTACTAGCTGCTAGAACAGTTAACTATGCAGTTATATTGTAGGTTTTTCCATTCCAGTTTATCTATAGATGTGTTCCATCTCTTAGAGCTGGGCAGTCTCTGCATATTCATGTTTATAAAAAGCATACACGTATAGGGTTTTGTTTGTTTTTTAAGTCAAAGGCTACATCAGTTCACAGCAAAGCTGACTTTGTAAGTAGTTGCATTATCCCTTGGACTGTGTTTAAGAGAGGCATGGAGTTTATGTGCATTGCAGTATGACATGCTTTACTCTTACTTATCCCATTAGATGTAAAATAATTGCTGAATATTAATTTTCTTCTTTGCTGAGAGATACATGGAATTATTGTAATTCCAAATGGTGCTAGCAATATCAGTAGGAGACACAAATTACTGAGATTATCCTCTGTTCATTAACAAGGTGGATGTTAGTATGAAGACCATCAAATAATAGCCACATAAAAAATAATTTACTGTGCACTTTTATTCTCTAATTATAAATTTAACCAATGTGGACTTGTCAGGAAAGGAATATAATTGAATGTAAAAATAGAAATATTAGTTTGGAGAAAATGTATGTCAAATTTAAATGAAATATTTTAAGATTTTGAAATTAATTTGGAAAATTATTCTTTTTCCTTGAGATACTAACATTTGGTTATTTTGCAGCCATGATATTTTTGGGCTTTGTTTGGACAGATCTTGTAAGCTAAACGGATCTTAGGCTAAGTACAAGCTAGGCAGTCACTTGGATACTACCGTGTGCAGGAAGTGTGTGGACATGTAATGCACTAATCTTTAGAACTGAGATACATGACAAAACAAATTCTACTTTGCAAGAGGTGGACTGGTATTTGGTCAACTTAGTGTGATGGCCGGTAGAGACCGACACTTTAAGTTACTTTGGAACTTTGCAGTGAGGTCAGACTGTTGCAAGTTGTGTGCTCATTGCCTTAAAAGGAAAAAAAAAAGCATTGCTCAGATTGTTGACATTTCCTTTTGAAGAGTGTTTTGAGATCTACTGGTATGCCAAAACAATGCAAATGTTACAATGCACTCTTAGAATAGCTCAGTATCTCAAAGGTTTTCAAAACAGAAGCAGGTAGTTTGAATTATTACATAGTTTCCCTGGAAGTCGATTTTGGTGTATCTATCGTAATTATTCCCTCCAGCCATTCCTTCCATACTGAGTCATGGAACTTTTTTCAGGTGTCAAATATTTCCATATCTTGTGTTCATTCACTGATGCATGTCATCTTCTGGTATTATTATTGCTTCTACTGCTATTACATACCTTGAAAAAAAATTTCAGCATGTCCTATTTTCTGCCATTTCTTCTTAGACAGATAAACAGACAGCCTCTCTTATGGAAATAGCCTGTGTCCAATTGCTGTAAGTTAAAAACCTCTGGTACTTCCAGTTCAGCAGTTAGATTACTATCTACAGCTAAGCAAAGGGACAGAGGTCACCTTCATCTACAGTGAAACAATCTTAGAAGATTGGGGAAATAAGATCTAAGTTTATCTAAATCATATTATAGATATTGAAGTTGACCTAACTTAGAAGTGCTGTTCTTTCCTGAGATACAGGTGAGTGGAAAATACTTGGAATCTGCAATCCAAATATTTGTTCAGTTGCTAGCAGTACATGTTTGAACTTGATTAATGCCCTGCAATCAGAAACCTGAACTCTCAGAGTTTTCCTCAGCTATATTCTATATGTAGTCAGGTAGACAAATAGTACAACATGCACTATGCTTAAACTCAGTTGTTACCACTGCTAGGAACTGAATCTGTCACACCAGTTAATTTGCAACTTTTCTGCCTAGCTATTTTAATAATACTGACTCACCAAAAGATTTAGAAGTTTCTGAAACACTGTTCCCCCTGCCATGGGTTTGTATTGATTCCAAAGCTGATCTTCATAGACTTCTGCAGAGGACTATACTGAAAGGGTGAATACAGTTTTCTCAGTCCACTTTTAACTTAGTTTCCAAGGAGGATTTTTCCTTTGTATGGAGTATTTATTGGTGCATAGCTAGTATATGTCAAGGTCAGGGCTTTAAACGTTAGCGATAGAGAGTGTTCTAACAATGTTTTCATAGCATTGATCAGGAGGATGCCAACATGTTAAACCTTACAGTATTTTGAAAAGTGCTTTTCACTCAAAAATTGAGGTAGGAAAAGTGTTGTTTTGAGAGGTATTTTTGAAAAATTGAACAAAATAATATCAGAACTGGAAATTATTTTCAAGAAGTATGCTTTGTAAATGAAAGCTTGTAGAGTAAATGATATTTTATATGCTTTTCCTTTGCACTCTTGTATTGATACTTGGTTTTGTTTTAGATTTTCTCTCTTTCTTATTTTCCTTCTGTTTGTGTCTTAAGACAAGTCCTGGTGAGTGTAGTTTCTGATTTCAAGTTCTTCTTAGGGGAAATCCATTACTTCTTATTTAAGCTCTGAGAAATCTTTTCCATTTTAAATGTTTGATTGCTGGATTTGGTTGATGTATACTGTCTAATTTAGGATCTACCTGGCTTTGCTACATCATTTGAAAACTGTAATACCTTAAAAAAAGTAGGGTTTTTTTTTATGGTAGAGCAGACAAGATTTGGTTCATCCCAATGGTGTGACTTCATGGACTTAAGGTGAAAAATTAATTTGACTAACTCCTTATTAGTCTGCCTGTTCTATAGAACTTTCAGTTTCTGTCCTGTAACCATCTGCATTTTATCCAGCCTGTTTTGGCTCAGGAAGAACCATCCCCTGTGCTGCAAGGTACAGTGGATCCATTGCAGTGCTGTCAGCTAACACTGAAAACAAAAAGGCAGATATTTTTATATTTTGATTTCTTTACCACTTTATGAGAAAACACACATACAAGTAATTTTGCTGAAGTCTTCCCATGTGTAGAAGATGCTCATCAGTCCTGTAATTTCCTTCATAATGTTATGAAAGCCTGTTACTTCATTGGTATCTTGAAAGGGTTTAGTCACAGTGCTTTTTCAATGTCTGCAGCCATTAAAGCCAAAGGTATGCAAGTGTTCTAACATATTTAAACATTTTCCAGTCATTTAAAGAGTGTGGCTTTGCAGATATTTTTTTCACAAAACTTTATCTCCAAATGTGCTATAGAGAGACTATATCTGGCTTGTAACCTTGTTTAGTCAGATACCAGTTAGGTAAAATCCTGTGTAATTCCTGGACAGAAATATTTTCTACTTACTAAAACAGTTTTCTTTACCTCATGGCTTTTTATGGTGCACTTGTAATTTGTCTGAATACCATCTAATCTGCATAGTGTAAAAATTCTCATGCTGTCAACACAGAAATACTTTATTCCTGTATGCAGGCTTTTTCTTTCTTCTCTATCTTTCTTTTTGATCCTTACCCTCTTCAAAATGAGGCAGGGCCAGAAGAATTATCAAATTTGTGTGCAGATTCAGAGAAAACTTCCACATCACTTCTCATACAAAGAGATGTGGGATACCTCAGTTGAGAAATCAGAAACATAACGGGATTGATTTTGGCACAGGCAGCATTGTTTCATATACATTTCAGGGTTTTTGAAGATGACATCCAGATTGACTCCCTATCTCCTCAATTTTTGAAGTTGTTTGAGCAGTTTAGCAAATGTTACTTCGTGTTAATGGTGGATGACTAAATAATTGGAACATTGTCACAAGGCAGTTTATACAGCTTCTAAAAAGAGTTAACCTCTATGTCCCTACAATACTCCATTCTGCTCCTAATCACATGATTTATTAAATAGGATGGATTTTTCTATGAAAGGTATTTTAAAATATCCTGTAGTTAAAATAATTGTATGGATTTTATAAATAAATGTTAAGAAGACTCTTAATTTCACCTACCATATATTTACTACATTAGTAAGAGGCCCACTTTAAGCTTTCATTCTTGCAGTCTTACAGCAAAAGCAATTTAATTCATTAGTTTGAGTTTCATGAAACCTACGTGCTGGATAAAGTAAGCACTTAGGCTTGTCAGGTCCCCTGTTGCATTTAAGACCCTCTCTAGAGATGTTTTATTAATTAGAGAACACACAAAAGTTTACAAAATAATGTGGGGATGGCCTTTATAGTTCCTCTGCTAGCTCTCCGGCATCCGCTGAAGTTGTTTGAAACCAAGATTGCCACTGTGCTGGTTATGTGGCATATTAGCATAATATGTGCTTATAGTAAACTTCTAATTTCAGACATGGCATTTTCCATGACATTCTGAAGTTTAACCTCTCTCATTTAAACTCTTCTTAACAGCCAGGCTCCTTGCTCTTACCTGATTGTTGTTATTTGGAAAAGGCTTGATGGTCTCCTTTCAGTATCTACTAGATTCATTTGCAACTGTTGCTCAGAATGAAAATTTTATGCCTATTATTTCAAGGAAGCGCAAGTTGGTGAAACATGCATGACTTCTAAAAAATTGTACAGTTGTGTACTGGCACTGCAAGTGGACTTAGCTTGAACAACAGATAGGATGTTAAAAGAATTACTATACTAGTAAATACAATGCATTCTAGTACAGTCGTTATCATTGTTCAACAGTCTGAATTATGCTTTTCATTTTGACAGCCCCACCTTCTACAACACATCACCTAGCATTTTGATCTCTTTCATCTTGCTTTTCCTTTTGCAATTTTATATTGCTGCTTCCCCAGTCTCTATGCAAGTGCTTACACAATTACCTCTACATCTTAAGATATAATTACAAAGTTTTATGTTTCATGGCTCATTTTGGCCATAATAAGTAAGTCAGCTTGCATAACCTTGGTCTGACTCCTTTGTGCTTATTTAACTGGTCTTAATCTGCAAAGTTTTATTGCTTGTTATGGCATCTTGTACCACACAGTTTTCCCATAACCACTTCATCCTGTGTAGTCTTGATAATGCTTATTCAAAGTTCAATGTACAAAGTTCAATGTACAATTTTTTGTATGCTACCTACGAATTAGTAGATCTGATTGTATGTAGAGCTCCTGTATAACCTTGTCTAGTTTTTATTTTTGATTAAGTCTATGCAACTTTGCTGACTAGGCAACTAATTTTATATTACTGTTTTTCTATTTAAGATAAAATTACTAGATGAAGACTGATGGCATTAATTACAGTATTGGGTGTGTGCAAGTCTATGTGTGTGTATGGAAGCATGAGGATAAACTATAACAGAAACATCATTGCCCATGAGGAGAAAGGTAAGAGTGCTGCAGAAGAAGCTTTGAGTTAGCATGATAAGGCAGTTTGCACAAAGAGAACAGCCTTAGTTTTCATGAGGTATTTAGACAAAAACAAAGTATGTTGAAGCTGAGGCATTTCAGTCTGTCGATACTGATCTTCACTGGAGTGAGCCATTAACTATTTGCTTAGTAAAATCTAATTCTGAACTTCTTGAAGTGTTTTGCCTTTTAAAAAGTGAACAGATACTTGTTCTGTACATAACTCTGAGCCTGTTTTTACTTGATTCAGCTGAAAGTACTGCTGCAACTCAGGACCAAGTTTTTACTTCTGACTGGTCCTTGCCTTGTCCCAGTGTGTCAATATAATGAAATATCTTCCTGAAATTGCACATAGGAGCATAGTCCTACTGAGTTCATATAAATTCAGGCTAGAGTTCATGGCAGCAGTCTTTTAAATCAACAGTCAACTTTTTAGCTACTGTGCTAAAATTTGCATGTAAAGAACAGAGTGAGTATGAAGAAAGCAGGTGTGAAGTCAAGGAATGGGTATATGAACTGAGGAATAAATTGAGAGAATTTTTTTAGCATGTTGTTTTATGGCTCCTGGATATATGCCTCTTTCTTCAGAAGCACAGAAGGTGTGCTGGAGCTGTTGTTCTCTCATGCTCACACATTCACATCCTCCCATGCACATGCTTTCCTATAACCAGTTCTATTAGGATAGATTTCGGTGAGGTGGTAAGTCCTTCAAATTGAACCACAATGCTGCCAGTAGTTAGAATTTCAGTACATTTAATATTCTTATTCTTATGTATGTGTACATGGGGAATATAATGCATGTTGAACATAAATAATTAGCAAAAAAGGAAAGTGGATTTTTATAGAATTCTGCTTATTTTTCTGCCAATAAAAGCCTTCTGATTTTGAAGATCAAGATGTGTTATGATGCATTGTCATGGTTTAACCCCAGCCTGCAACTAAACACCATGCAGCTGCTCACTTGCTCCCCTCACCCAGTGGGGTGGGAGAGAGAATAAGAAGAGTAAAAGTGAAAAAACTCATGGGTTGAGATAAAGACAGTTTAATAGGTAAAGAAAAAGCCACACAGGCAAGCAAAGCAAAACAAGGAATTCATTCACCACTTCCCATCGGCAGGCAGGTGTTCAGCCATCTCCAGGAAAGCAGGGCTCCATTACATGTGATGGTTACTTGGGAAGACAAATGCCATAACCATGAACATACTCTCTTCTTCCTCTTTCTCCCCAGCTTTATATGCTGAGCATGACGTCATATTGTCTGGAATACCCCTTTGGTCAGTTGGGGTCAGCTGTCCCAGCTGTGTCGCTTCCCAACTTCTCCTGGCCCCCCAGCCTACTCACTGTTGGGGTGGGGTGAGAACCAGAAAAGGTCTTGACTCTGTGTAAGCACTGCACAGCAATAGCTAAAACATCCTAGTATTATCAACACTCTCTTCAGCATAAATCCAAACCATAGCCCCACACTAGCTACTATGAAGAAAACTAATTCTATTTCAGCAAAAAACAGTGCATGCATTAATATGATTTTCTGTATAGCACAGGATGTATGCTGTCAAAGTCAATGCAGTCTCCACAGAAGTAACATTATTTTAATTCTACATGTCCTTGTCAGTTTCATATCATCATAATAGTGAAAGCAAATGACTTTCAGCTATGTGGACAAGAGCACAAAATTTGCTTATTCCTTTAGCATGTTTTGGAATTTGGATCTTTTGTTCTGTACACAGGAACAAATTGCTTAGGCTGAATTATGCCTGAAGCCTATCTCATGTCTAAATATTCTTTTCTATGTAAAATATTATGAACAGGTGGTATTTTTTTCTTTGTTTAAGAATTAACATTTTTCATTCTTCCTGAGGCAAAAAAACAAGAGGAGCATATAAACATACATATTCAAACATGAACAATTTCATGCTCTTTTTATTTTTTTTTTTTAAACTTTGCCATGTAACCAGGTTGCACATGTCAATTCTAATCTTTGCATCCTGGCTTTAGATCTCACTTTGGTAACAACAACCACAGCCAGTGAATGGAAGTTTACTTTAGAATACTGTTTTTACTCATTTACAAGCTGTTTATGTGACAGTTACAACCTAAGAGGGATCTAATTATTAACATTTTTTTTAAACACTCATGTTTTTTTCACTGTGATAATCAACATATTTAGAAGCTGTTAGTGATCTTTGGGTAATATATTGCTGATCCTACAATTATGTGCCATTGTAAAGAGCTGTTAACACATTTATAAGCTATTAATTATTAATTCATTTCTCTAATGTGCCAGCATTGCTTGCTGTATTTCTCCCTTGCTGTATAAATTAAATGCCATGCCACATTTGTCTTTGAAAGCCTTCTTCTTCACTTCCACAGTGCAGCAACTTCCAGTAACTATTCCTGGCAATCCACAGAGGCTACAAGCATGAATACTACATGCAATTTTCAAGTTGTAACTTCAGACTCATATTTCGGTCATTGCTGGTGAAGATACACTTAAGGAAAGAAGTTTCCAGAGAAGTTGTGATGCAGTGGTCTGTTACTGAAGGACTTGGAAGAAGGGCTGCTTGGGAGCTGTCTGTCTTACTAGATACAGCACAAAACGACATCTCCTTTGCTACTTGGATTGAAAGGCCATGATTTCAGTTCAAGGTCTTATATAATGTAACTCTGCCCTCCTGTTTACTTTCGTACTTTCACCTGCTTTTCTATCCTCTCTTTATTCAACACAAGAACAAGACTTGCAAGATTTTCTCAATGTGCTTCTCTCCCTCTGCTCTCACAACTTCTTCCATATGGCCCCATTTGTCTTCATCCTACTTTCTGAAGCAGTCTGACAACCTTTCGCACTTTTCTTTTTGAATGACTCGTGAAGACACAACTTGAGAAAAGAGGACGATAAATGTTGGCCTACTCATCCAGTGAATAGATGCGTGTCTATCTACATAAGACATTTATGAATCATGGGGCTAACAAGATGTGTGCTTAACTTTTACCCTTTCTTTTCAATGCTTTCATCAATTCACTCTTTTCCCTCCCACTCCCTTATGTATGTACTGTCTAATTAGACTAACATTTTTGAATCAGGGTCATCTTTTTATATGTTTATGAATTGCTCTACACATCACATTTATACCTTTGTGAAGTGCTTTACACTTTCTGATATTTGGTTATAATGCATATTTTAAAGGTAAATATGTTTACTTGAGATCCTTTTGTATTATTAAAGATTTCTTTTGGTTTTGGTGATGTGGATAAGGTGATAAAAGTGAATGATTAGAATAATTTCACTTTCTCACTTCAGAAGAAGAAAGTTTTTATACATCTAGCTATGGGGGTTTTTTTTGATACGTACATTCCAATGAAAAAAATATATAATACATGAAAAGTCAGTATTTTCCACTCCTCTTAATTCATACTGAGGTGTGGATGTGCATTTGGATGTATTACTTAACTTGTGAGACTGGAAAAAGTCATACTAATAGTTCTGAAACTTGTTAGATGGCTTGATCTGTTGCTGACTGAAATGTGTGGAAAGTCTCCCACTGATTTCTGTGGGTGTTCAGTCAAGTTCTGTGTGTTCCTCTGTCTTCATGCTTCAGCTTTTAGCAGTTTGGCAAAATTTCAGAGCTGCAAACCTTTTCTCAAGTCTAATGTGGTTTTTATGGACTTGAATTTTAAGTATCCCTGCTTGGCTGGCATGGGGACTTTAATCTTATCATGTTTACAAGAAAGTAGCTGAATGGACAGATGTTCCTGTCTCTCTTCTCCAGTTCCATTATGTTCAGCATAATTTTGGATGCTTCTATGCTTCCTGTGTGCCTGAATCTTCAATTACAGCTCATGAGGTTGTCTTTAAGGTCTGAGAGCACACCAGTGAAAGCTTTACATGGATGTCAGATCAGCAGTTAGGGCTGAAAATCTGACTTTGAGCTGATGTTGGACTAGCCAGAGTTATAGTTTGAGCTAGTGAAAGAAAATTCTTTAATTGGTTTTCTCATTTTCAAAAGTAATTAATTCAATGCTCAGTAGGAATTTATATACAGGGCCTGCCACTGAACTAAGTGGCAAAGTACCTGCATAGAGACTGAAGCCCAGGGTCTGCTACTCTGTGTTCAGCAGAAGGAAAACATCAATGATAATAAATTTCTGTAAGAGGAGAAGAGTGTTTTAAATCCAGGATAAAAGCAGGAAGAGCAGCAGACAAATAATGTCTGAGTAATTAAAGTAGGAGTGAAAGGGCACAGAATCAGAAAAGCAGAGATATAAGACATTGTCAGTTCATCCTTCTGTATTTTCAAGTATTTCAAAACCTCTTGAGTGCCAGGTGTGGTAGGAGGTGGCAATACAAAAACCCACCAAATCCTAGCAAAAGGTGTACATCACAGCAGACACTTTGGGTCTTTGGCTCTTGGAAAAAAAGTTCACCCTGCTGCCTTTCCCAAATGCTAACAGAAATCTTTCTTAGACAGCAGCAGTAGTTTTATTATCAGCTGAGCAAGGCCCTGTTGTCAGTGATTGACAAGGTTTCCACCTCCAGATTTCTTCCATAACCACACTTAACAACTTGGAACTTGCAGGCTGGTGCTTGTAATGAAAATTCAGCAGGACTCAGGGAAGCTGAAAATTCACCAGTGGGTCTTATGTGGCGTATAGTAGCTATCACTGCACTTGGCAGAAAAATTTACAGCAAAACATTTTGATCAGAATCTTTTTTATTTTACCATAGCAGACGGCTCTTAGTGCATTTAGCATGCTGAATATTATTGTTCCAAAGGGGTATTATAAGGGTATGTTACACAAGTATATGGTTTTGTCATCAGATGTGATACTTGGGACATTGATGACATCTCTTACTCAAAAATTTGGAGTAAAAAAGTTAAGTTGCCTTTCTCCTTCTTCTGTCTCCTCTTTTCTTCCCCTAATTTGGTAGCAGTTGTTACCCCCCATTTCACAAAAAGGAAGCAAGTGACTTTCCCAAATTCACGTAGTTGGTAGAACTGAATATACTGATTCAAGAGCCCTTCCTGTTCTTTTAGCAGCAAAGAGATAGCAAAGCATCAGTTTTTATAGTGGAGGTACAAATTAACTGTATTATGAACTCAAGATATAAAAAAAAAGCATGAGATCTAGAACATTCAGATAATTAATGATCCTTTGCAAACTGTACACTTGCATGAAGACTGGAGCTGTGTGCCCAGGAGTATGATTACTCCTTTTTCTGCATGTGTCTATAGCCATTTAAAAATCCGTGCCTGATCATTAGTGTCTGTGGTTTGTTCAGTGGTCACAGCGTCATTCCTAGAGGACAAGGACCTGATCAAACCTTCATTGAATTCAGCAGAGGTTTTGCCATTGATTAAAGTGAGAGGAGTGCTTTCCTAAATGAACATAAAGACTGAACTAATCTGTCCCCTCATGGGTCATTCTAGCAGGTCAGTCTTGGAGCATGCTAGTGGGACAGTGTGCTGAAGGCTTGCACTGTTTCATATTTCACTGTAGCAGTTCTGTGAATAAGTCAATGAGTTCAGTCTCTGGGGAATTCAGTCTAATAGCTTTCGAGATAACTAAATTCACTTTGTAAATGAATTTATAGCCGGAATTTTAATACCTTCAGCCCATCACCAATTGCTTTGTTCAACAAACTGCAGAAGGAAAGCTGCCATTACTGCACTACAGAAGTGGATGTATTAATTTTAGAAAAACAACTGGGAACAATTTTTCTTCCCTCCTACTGGCTTCTCTAAGATCACTAGGCAGAATGTTTGAAAAACATGGGTAAAAGGGGAAAAAAAAATAGTGTTGGTGAATGTACTGAAATCCCCTCTAGGTCATGCTTGAGCAACTAGAGTCTAACCTTGGGAAGTAAGGGAACAAAAACATGGTAGCAGGTTTAAAACTCAAGACCCAGTAGCTCAACTGAAATACTTTTGTTGTTTAATGCTTTTATGATCCTCCAGTGTCTAACCAACAGGAATAACCTGCATGATTCAAAGAGCAAAGCTCAGCATCTTTATGTCAATTCAGTGATCTGTTCTCCCCAGCTCTGTCACTGTAGATTTTTACCAGGCAGATCCTGTAGTGCTCTCAGCACTTAGCACACACGTAGTGATTAATCTTCATTTTACTCTTGTACTTCTCTTGTGCTGCATTGCCATCTGGAAGCTTGAACCAAAGGCTCTGAAGACCCTTTTGAGAAACTGGATGTCTCAAGAGGTGAGACTTCCTGAGCTTTTGTGAAGAGAGCACTAAACAGCAGGGCACGTCTCTAAACATATACAGCCTGTCTTTTCTTTGCAATCCTTTCCTTTTCTAGGACAGGTATCTTTTAATATAGCTATGATAAGTAAAAAAAAAGGAAAACAGATAAGAAAAATGCAGACGATAGTTAATGATTTAGGATAGCAAAGATGAGAGATGACTTTAATAGGTTAATAGGCAACATGATGGCAGATGAAATTTGATGCTGATAGAGGCAAAATTATGTACAATTGGATTAATATTTTTTTATTCTAGTGCACTTTCTTTACATATAAAATAAATGAGGAAAATAAATATTGAACATTGTTGTGGACTTTGGGCTGCAATGTTTCAGTAGTCAAAAGTAACAACAGGTACTAGATATTTAATTCCCATTGGTATTTGGCATTCCAATTTAATTGCGTGATACAAAGGAAATCTGCATTATCACTGTCTCATATTCTAGGTGATAGGAGAGCCTTTCATGGGGTTGGGAGAAAGAGAAGCTGGTCAGCTGAGCATGAATGCACATACAGAAAATTCTTTTACCTGGAAAAGCTGAGATTCTTTGCATTTGACGGAGAAATAGGGAATGGAGCATTTTAATACCTCTGAGGTGATATCATGAGAATGTCACAAGAGAAGAAATCGCATCCCTTGTCATTGATTGCCTGTAAAGTTCTATGTTTTTTTTCTGTGGCAGATGCAGTAGACTTGAGAGAGACAAAAGGAAGAAAAATAGTCTCAAAGCAATTAGACACATCTCTAGGTTTGCAACAGAGTTAGCAGACTCTGAATACAAAAGGTCAAGATATTAATGAAATATAATCATCTGCATTATCACTTAATGATGTTACATATACTTCACTGACATACAACAGATCCAGGACGAAAAGAAGTACCCTTTCCTTTTTTTAGCTATTCTGCCTCTCATATTAAAAGTGGGTTTCTTTCAAAAATGTTGCTGAATAGAGATAAGGAAGTAAAGAAACTGTTGGTCGAAGTCTGAATGGGGCCTGAATGAAGAGATTACTATCTGATGCTCATCAAACCATTAGAAAACTGCTTTCTCAGCCAGTTTTTAGCTCTGTAAATGGAGTAATGGCTCATGCCTATAGTTGCCAAAAATTGTAGTCAGATGCAGAAGTGAACATTTTCTTCCAAATGATGAAGGCCATGGCTTCCTTTGGCTGTGTTCCTTTATTGACGTAATAGGTTGGTGGATGTTTACAAAATCACAAAAAAGGATCTGTTGACGGTAAGGAAATTTAAAATTTTTTTCTTTGAATCAAGTTTCATGAATGTTCTTTCTTTCATATGGTTCTGATCCAATACCTCCTTGTCCTCTTGAAAATAATTTTTTTAACTATCTGTAACTCTGTTGCATTTTTTAATATATCATCATCCAAAGGCATTCCTAATAGTAGTTCAACAGGCACAGCTGTTGGTAATTTTTCCTGCTGTTCTCCACCAGCCATATTGTGTTGACTCCCTTTTCTTTTTACCTGAGCTGCACATTGGCCACCTCCCCTTCTGTTTCAAAGTGCATAACCTTCCCATTTGATTGTCCATTTTTTTGAGTCTGAGAGCTTTCCCTGCAGATTTGGAAGCCAGTAGTGAAGTCTTTAGAAGAGTTTCCGAGCCAGTGAAAGTAAGAAATTCATTGTGCATTTGACTCAGGAAAAGCATGACCAGGATGAAAGCTTTCCAGCCACTGTATTCCGTTTCAGTGGGGACATCTGCAGCAGGGTAAGCTACTGCACAGTGGTCACAGCTATCTATTTTCCAACAGATGTGGGATTCAAACATTGATTAGTTGGAATAGGTGAGTTCCATAGTTAGAATTCTTCATGTCTGCAAAAATGTTTGGCATTTTTGACAATTATTTATAACTTTAATGGCCCTGTGTTTGCCAGTTGTTCTTGATTAAAAATCACCAAGCCTGTAATCTTATTGTGGGAAATCTACAGTTAATGCAAAAACAGTAAGTAAGTATGATGATAGATTTTTGTTGTCTAATAACCATTGAAAGAAACCTGGTTGTTCACCATGTCAGCAGCAGTTCTGTTAAATGTGTATTATTATACTGAGCATAGGTGAGGTAGTCACCAACAAAATACAGCTAATTCTATGCCACTGTGTGGATTTCATTACTACTTTTGTTAAATGTGTTGATGTGCACTCCCAATGCTTCTATTTCTGTTGTACTTTTGATGGTCAATGATGGATGGAGAAGAATCCCCTTAGTTAACAGACTGAACAGACGTGCATCACAATTTTAAGAGTGGACAGTCATTTTAAGGTATTTGCTTTTCAACATCACAAAAAGCAGCTAATTCTTCAGAAGTTTTTAGGAGACTCTTAGTACTCACGCTTAAGCACAGACAGCATACTGTGAATTGTTTGAGAATCATAAGATGTACTATAACCTGTAATACCTTCATGTTCTGGCAGCTTTACACTTCTTTCAGTGAGTAAAACTATTTTAAGCAATAGAATAAAAATACTAGCCTTAGAAATCTAAGCTTCAATGAAATGCATGTTAAATGTATTTATGAAGTGCATGGAAACTGTATGTTCTGCTTTTTCTCATAAAAATGACAACAAAGGAATGTAACTTTTTTTATTATTTTTATATGTTAAAATTTCATGGCTCAACAGGCTTTTCGTATTGTCTCCCAACAAGCCTTCAGAAATCCATTTTTGTCCCTGCACCTCAAAGACCAATTGGCTGATAGACAGAGAGGCTTGTGAAAGCTGCAGATAAATTAATAGCAGAGAATGTGCCTGAGGACCATGCCTGGCTGCTCTTGAAATCCTTCTGAAGCCTGAATTATTTGTATTAGGATAGGCCAACACTCAGACCTCTATGAGTCAATTCTTTGTAACAGTTGCCAATATTTTTATACCTGAGAGAGCAGCTTCATTCTTTATTATTGCTCAGGAATCAATACTCCCATTGCCCTCACAAAATGCTATACAAGCATTATTGGCATTTCACTTGGCAGTGAAGGGTATCAACATCAATCTCGCCAACTGCACACTTCGCTAACCTTGTTCCACTTCTCCAGCACAAATTTGTATTCAGTCTGCACTGTGCTCTCCTGCTCGATTTGAATGGGAATCCTTAGCAAAGCCCTGACACCTTCTGAGATGAGGAAGTGGAAAGACATCATTTAGCCACAGATGAAAACAGTTTCCTTTTTGTGTGTGTGCATGTATGTTTGGGGTGGGGGATACATGGAAGCTCTGAATGTGACTAAAATGTGATTTACCAAAAAAAAAAAAAAAAATACAGCAAGAAAAAAAAGCAAAAAGCGTCGCTACTGATAGGCCCTCTAAAAAGGGTCAAATCTAGATCCAAATAGCAGCTTCTGTTCCGAAAAGGTACCATGGGGTATAGGGTAGTTTTTCAAGGCTTTTGAACTAACAGCTCCTAACTCACTGATAGTCCTACATGTTGGAGATAAGTGATATATTGCCAAACAAATGAACAACATTGTATACTAGAGCAAAAGAAAGGCTCTTTGGAATAGCAGCCACATTTTGCTCTAATTGTGTACAGCTGCACCAGTTTGATATGCTAGTTCAGTCACAAAGATTTGCATTCAACATGTAAATTCAGCTTTAAACATGCAATTTCTAGATGTAATCTAAAATGGGAATTGTTCAAAGCATCCTGTCTCCTGCAGAGCTTTGTGTCAGTATAGAGTACAACAGAAGGCATAGTTTGTTCAAATAACACTAGAATCATGGCAGTTAGAGGACCATTAATAAAATAATAATCCCTTCAGTGTATCTGCTTTAAAACAACAACAACATGCTCTTGTTCTGCTTCCTTCTCACTTTTAGGTGTTGAATATGTGTATGTTTCCCTCTCTTTTATGATTATGGCTTAGCTTATCCTCAGGCAAGGATCTAATAAAAAACATACAGAAGAGAATTTTGTTCCAAAGTGCAGGAAGATTATTCGGACAATATAGATTTGTGTCTGTGTGGGTGGGTGCGGGGTCATGACACATGGAGGTTATGCGTCCATGTTAATAACATTCAGGAATTTTCAGATTGCATTTGATTTTGTGAGAAGCACAGCTACAAATTTCTTACTGGGAGAGAAATATTTGACTTCTCGTGTTTTGCTTGCTATAGCTTCCTGATAATAGCAAGTGCCAAAGACACAGTACCTTCCCAGTCCTGTTTTTTCCATCTAGTCCCATCTGATTACACCTTTATCTTTAAAATGTATCAACTGAGTATTGATATTCCATATTTTACCTGAATCTAAACTTGCTTATTTACTGAGTTTTGATTTGACTCTGCTTTAGCCTACATTCAGGTATCTTTGGTGGCAAACAGTCCTTCTTAACTACGTAAGACATTACAGTGCTCCAATAGGCAGTTTCTCATTGTTTATATGGAGGAGAAACTGGGTAAACTGAGGTCTATGCTGCACCACGTCTAACACAGTTGCTCCTAAAAAGTGAGCCAGGGATAAAAGTTATCTCTGACAGGAATAATTTAGTAGGATGCAGAAAGAGTGATGAATAACTGTCAGAGGCAGGAAAGTCTCTCTCTGATTATAATACTGTTGATTTAAATAGCTAAGAAGTACTAGTGCTGTTCAACTAAACAATAGGAGGATAGGGAAGGGAGAGGAACTGTAAACATCTGTCAGTATAACTCAAGCAAAAAAATAACAAACAAGGGTGGAGGAAAATATCAGTAGATTAAAATCTCTTGTGTACATCTGGCAGACCACTGATTTTCCATGAGTCTGAATTGCATTATTATTATAATTATTATCATTATTTAAAATCCATGCTTAATATGAAAATAATATTTTTCACATGTAAATAAATATTAGAGGCAGCAGCACGGTAACAGTTACTGTTAACTTTCTCCATTTCTCTTAAGAGTCTGTATTTACTGTAGCAGTGTCTTGCATGTTTTGCAAGTAGATTCTATCACTCCTTTCAAACTCTTTACATCTAAATCCATAGAGCCAATAAAGGAAATGTGATACAAGGCATATATATATATATTTTTTTTAATTTACAGAAACTCGATCTAGCTTTTAATCTCACTCTAAGGTCTTTTTCTCTCTCCTTCTCTGTAGCTCAGGCACCTGTAATGTTCATTCAGGCCACCTGTGAGTGTGGTCAAGCAAACCATTAATCTTCTTGAAGTCGCAGGTGCCCCACACATTGTGGTGTTAACTTCTGGGACTCAAGGTACTGTTGTACTTTCAACATATTTGTAGAGTGGCTGTAAAACAGCAGTCTTGACGTAACCCCACAAATATCTCTCATAGCTATTTCCTGACAACTTGAAAAGCTATGACATTGCTCTTCATGCTTCATTGCATGAGACTTTTGATACCAGTATTAATCTTGTGCATAGGCAGAGTCCTGTTTTGCATAGTAATAAAAGCTTCCGTCTCTGAACTACTTTGTGACAGTGAGCTGCTTTAGTTCTGCAAGATTCCAGACTGCAATCTGCAAAGAATAAAATTACGTATACACTTACTAGTAAGAACAGTGTGAAAAGAACACCACCACTACAGATCTAAACCAAAGCAGAGGCCTTAAGATGGATGCTTATGTAGATATTTACATTCATAAACATATGGTCAAATTTGGAAAAGCACCAAGATGTTCCCATATAGACTGTTTGAAGTTGTTGGGGGTACAGAGAAATTATGAAAACTGGGGCATTTATTTAGGCATGAGATTTTAAAATTCATGGCTTGGGACTCTAAAGAAGATATTTGTAAAACACGCCATTTTCATGCAAAAAGGAAAGGTTGACAAGAATGCTACTTTTTTGTCATCTTTCATGGGGCCACTACTGAATGAATTGGTCATTTTCTGGTACATTATGCTGGTACATATCTATTACATTATTTTGGTAATAGTATCATTTCTTTGAAAAGAAAAAAAAAGTTCTTGTTGTCAAAGTGATTATATTGAGTAAACTTCAGCAACTGGTTACAGCTGCAGTCTGTTCTTTTCTCAAACTGTAGTTCACATTCTAATTGATTTCAGAAATTTTCATAGTTAGTCATCAGAATAAATGGTCTTACAAAATGCTGATGTAAGCTCTCTTATGTGATAGTATTCCTTATGACTAAACTTAATAACATCAAAACTGAGAAGAAGAAAAAACTCCTCTGTTTCTTGAGAAGAAGACATCTCGTCCCTAGTCTAACAGCCAAAGTGCATTAGTATAAGGCATTAGGACACTCACTTTTCTCTCGCTGCCCTCTCAGTCTCTGTGCAGAGGGTACTGCTGGGTTTAGATGCTACTATTTCACTGTGATGATTAAGACAGTAGTTACAGATATTGCTGCAGACTGTCAACAGCACTGCTTGAGAGAATAGACATCACCTGGCAGATGGATTCATGGTGAAATACCTGCTGCTGTAAGATCTCTCCTGCTGTTGAACACGTATGTTTTTTCACAGGGACAGGTCCATTCACCATAGTGAAATTTCCGCCTCCATACAAGCTAGGACTGAATGTTGATCTGTTTAAATGTGGACCCTGCCATCCATGTCTGGGTGGCAACTCAAACTCATAAAGGATCATGGATCATCCTTGTAACGGGTAGTGTGACATATGAAAGCATTTTCTGGCTCTCTTATTTTCTTTTGCTTGTGATGGGAATGTGTGATTGGGTGCAGAAGAACTCCCCAAATAGTGGTCTGACTGCTGTGAGACCTATTTGTCACAAGATGACTTCTCTTTGGGCAGTAGGACTTCAATTTCTAATACAGTTCTCCAGACAAAGGCAGAACTTGTACCGGTCATTTGTTCATTTTTTTTGTAGGCTTGTTACCCAGCTGCTTTGTAGCGAGGAATTTGCAATTGCTTCACCCTGCTGATCCTGGTAGCCTCGTAGAACCTGAACACTTGGCGTCCCTGCGCTAGGTTCTTCTCAGGTCTGCAGCTGCTCTCTTGCATCACTGCACGGGCCTTGTATGACCCTGATCCCAGGCCCAGAGAAAAACAACTGTTCTGGACACAGATGTTATAGTACAACAAGCTGAGGAGGGAAAGTATGTTGGTAGAATTAATTTCTATTTTTCTATACCAGACAATCTGATTACAGAGTTAAGTTTACCACCCACAGCATGTTGTAGCCATCAATACAAGCTATGGAAGGTTTGGATAAGTAATAGTTTGGAAAGTTAAAAGTATATATACATACACAGATGTACAAATCTTGGATGGTAAGCTTTAAAACTTTATATTTAGACTCCTTTAAGAAAAAACAAGTTGTGAGGTAGTAATTTTTGTTTTGTTTTGTTTTTTTCTTTCTCTAACTTTGTTTTCCTCAGCTGTGGATGTTTCTCCTAGTTTACTGTACTCTCTCTGATCCTTGGAGACATCTCTGTATGGCTGGTCATGCCCTTTCCTCATTGTGCAACTGCAGTTATTGTTTTATTCCTGCAGCTTTGTTTCCATAATTCCTATTCCAACTCCATGGACCCACTGTGCCTCTTTTCCCCCAGTGCCCATCTTACACATCTTTTTGGTCTTTCTCTCCATCTTCTCTGTTAAACTCCAAGCCTTCTGCTTTTCACCCTGGTTTCCTTATCACACTTGGCTTTGCCCCTGATCACTCACTGTCTGTTAAGTCCTGCACTGTGTTGTTGTTCCTCCTTTGCAGCAGGTTAATGCTTTTGAGGGTGCATGTTCCCGCGCTATCCCCCGAGCTGCCTCTCAGTACCCTGAGCACATGTCTCCACCCCTGTTGCCCTGCCAGCAACTGCTGCTGCAGCAGTATTTAAAGTTAGCAACAAATCAGCGTGATATACAGGGTTAATTTGAAATACAAAGACAAAATCATTATGAAGACATTAATTTTACTGGGGTAACCGTGCCTTTCTGCTGTGTGAAAGCTCTAATCACTCTCCTGGATTTTTCACAGACTTTATGTAAAAACTTCTATTTATATTTTCATGGTCTATGACATTTAAGGGGAAACTTGAAGCAAAGGGGTCTTGGTGGGCAGATTGTTTCTGCTAGCTTACTTACCGTGTGATCTTTTTGAAGGATTTACCCAGCTTTGTCTTATTCACAGACTCCCCAAGCCCCTTCTTTTACACTAATGCAACAGAACTACTTCAGTAACTTCTTTAACTTGCAACTCTGAGCAAGATGGATCGTATAAACAAGACGTAGCCAAAAAAAGGCATGAAGACATGTGGGGAGGGTTTGCTTCACCAAAAGAACAAAAATACACCAGCAATAGTTTTTAATGTGAATTTAATTTTTTGAAATGTGAATATACAAAAATCTGATAGAAAGTTGTGTGACCTCCAGCTGGAACGGGATGTCATTTCACAGGTACAAGGCCTTCAAAAGGGAATTTTAGAAGCAGATATTTGTGTTGACCTAATGCAACTTCTTTTACAATGCAAGCATAAACTGTGAACCATATCTCAATTAGCCAGCTCTCATTCCCTGCGCAAATCAGTCCCTTATTCTACAAAATGGGACAGAAGCATGAAAAAATATGAATCCCTTTACACTTCTAGATAAATGGCAGTCATGTAGATATTACAGTGGTTTGGGCAATGAAGCCACACAGCTGCAAAGATAAAGCAACTCCCTTCAGGTTATAGCACCATGTTTTCTTATTTACACTTTCTAGTACCACAGTTGTAAAAAAAATAATAAATACATTCCTTTATTGGTGACAGCAAATTAAATTTGTTGTCTCTCATACAAAGAACATGTTTTATTAGAGGATTTAAAAAGAAAACTAGTCCAAAAAGCTCATAAACTATAGTTAGAAGATACTTACTGAAATGCTGAAAAAGATCACCTAAAAGCAAGAGTAAGAAGAATAAAAATAAGAACTCATTAAAAAATTGTCTTTTGAAGAACTGTCTGGGTTGTGAATAAATCAGGTATTATTTTGGTATGGTTAGTCATTAATAATGTATCTCTGCTCTGATTTCTTAAAGGAAGGAAAAGTTTTTATCTGTAATGAAGTTGTCTTTCTCTCTCAGTTTGTTAGGAAATTACTGTTTTATGCCTTAGAGGAAGATCAAGTGCAAAGTAGGAAAAGAGGACCTAGCCACCTTTTGAACAATGTTTTTGTTGACAGAGCATGTTTACAGAAAATGTGTTCACAATGGATTCCTTCTGCTTGCAGGTGATATTTTGAGTTGTGTGGGGCTGTTTAAGCTGATCATGATGGCATGACATGTGAGAAAGGGGAGGTAAACAGAGATGACTCTTAATGTTGTTTGCAGCTAGCTCAGTGCTCATCTTGAAATGATTTTGTGCTCAAGCCATTCAACAAGGATGATGAGGACGATAATCAGACTTTGTTTTTTAGATTCCTTTTAGCTTTATTGTAGAATAATTTAATTAAAATACATTTTTATTGCCATTTTACTGTCTCTGCCAGCTCTTGTTACTGCTTTAATTTCCTGAAAGGGAGATGTATGACATCCTGTGGGCATCAATGGTAGCTTTCAATCGTCAGTTCGTGTTCTTTGAAATGATTTTCATTTCATGGAAAGAACTTACTGTGAGGAAATAGAAGTGATTATCTGGTGTAGAGCTGGGGGGAAGAATCCTTTCTCTTAAAGGCACTCTGGGTTTGTGCTGAAATGTCTGGGGGGGTGAAATGGAAAAATCATAAACTTGTTTTGTTGAATGGTTTCTTTAGGAAGGAAAGTTGGTCCTGGGTGAAGGCTGGGAGACTGGGCCTTGGGAGATCTTACACAACCCCCAGCCTATCATACGTATGACTTGCCAAGGCAGTTGTGCCAAGGTAGCTCTATTAATTTCTCCCTAACATTTTGTGTCCTGTTTGTTTAAATTCTTAAGTTCTTCCAAGCATTGCCCAGATCTACCAATGTCATCACTCTGCTGTAATTTACTGGGCTATCACTTTGGAGAGGGATTTATCAGTTTCTAGATAACTGGCAGCTGTGACAAATGCCTGTGATGTGCATGCGTGCACCAAATGCACAGTAAATCAACATGGCATACACTGGCTTTTCATGTGTTAGACCTAGCAGTGCTGGTGGGTCTGCCACGTGCTATTTTCAAGTATAGCAGCCACATTTCTTTAGGGCCTAGCCTCTCTTAGAGGCTCTATATATTTCAGTCATAAAATAATTATCTTTTTTCCCACCAAATCTGTCATGTGTGTGCTGCTCTGCCAATTGCCCTGAGAATGGTGCTGCCACTCACTTTGATTTTTTGATGAACTAAGACACCCGTAAACACAAAGGGGTCACAAGGAAAACTGAGATTTACATAGGCTGAAGCTTGTTAATCACAGTAGCCAAAAACTAGTTATGCTTGGGTTTTTATGCAAAGCTCGTGGGAAAGCCAACACCCTGCGGCTTCACTGTTGTAGGAGCAGCTTCCTGCTTGACGTTCCTTTAGTGCTGTGTCACCAGATTCCTAGCAGTGGGTGCAGTTTCACACACAGCTTACAGTCAGTGTGGCAGCTCTGAGTGATGGGGACTAGAAGAACTAAAAATGTGCCAAACTCACATCAGACAAGTCTGGGTATATTAATGAGAGCTGGAATGAGTATATTCCTGGATAGGCTTCTTCATCAATAGAAATTAATAAGTTTACTTATTAACAAAGATTCAGTTGAAGGCTTTTTAGCTAGACTTGCTTAGACAGCAACACAAGTTTATGTGCAGTAGTTTTTGCGTTTCTTGTAATTGTTGATTTTCAGTGGTGCAGAAAATTAATAAAAGTAGGTGTACAAATGATAAATGCCTGGCCTTTTGCCACACAGCCATTCAAGAAAGGTTTCTGAATCATATATGCCATCCTTCAATGTGCAGTTTCTTAAGCATGTAAATAAGACTGTCAAAAGATCTAATCGCACTCTTTCTACCAGCTGATGATAGACAACTAGGTGGTTTTTGTAGGGGTTTTGTTTTGTTTGTTTAGGGTTTTTTTTTGACACAAGTACTTAGTTTTTCAAAATACCTTAAAAATTTTTACAAGTACTGGGGGATGAATACCTCAAGAAGACATTATGTCTCAGGACTTTCCACACGAAGGGGTTTGAATCTGGTTTTGATTTTAACTGAGATGTGAACATAGGCAAAATCATGGATAAATTGTTTCCCTCATATTGAAGAAACTCAACTGTGGTGTTTGTAGTCTTAAGGTTTTTTTATTTTTTAAAACTAAATTGATTCTATAATTGATAAAATATATAGGTTCTGTAAGAGATGCTGAACATCTGCAAGTCTATCCTGTGACATTTACTGAAGGATCTGTATTTGGTATTTTTGAAAAGTCAGATAATTAATGCTTAAGGCTCTGTAATACTGATCTTGAAAACAAAAAAATAAATACTTAGTGTGCATTTTGCTGTGTTCTCTTACAAGTTAAGAAGTGGAAAAGTAGAAAGGACTTTTCATAGTGATCTGCAGTGGTATCTGACACAGGATTAGTTCTAGCAGTCAGACTGATAGCAACATTTACATAGTGTATGTTTGAATTTGACTGAAGGCAAGGTTACTGGATTGCTTCCAGCCTGCTGGTGTTACAGTCCCACCCCTGAAGAACAGTAGGCACGGTCCCAGAGAAGTGGTGTTGATCACATGGGTGAATGACAGGCAGCAAGAGTGTAATAATTGCTGACCTTTTTGACATATTTAACTATTACAAGTGTTAAGGTGTAAGTGACATATTCAGCTATTACAAGTATTATTAAATGTGTATGCGGACTCCCAGTGAATGATCACAGTAGCATAATGATTTAGTCATTACTTTTCTTTCAATGATGTGATGGTGTCATGGAATAGGATGAGTCCTCCTGTGCCTCTTGGCATAGTAGTTGAAATATTGTGCTACTGGTAGTATCTCCATCACAACAACATTGCTTATGTTGAGAGACATTACCTTGATAAAACTGGTCTTTTTAAGAATTCAATTATATATTAAAAATTGTATGCAATTTGCAATGGAGTTGTAGATAAATGTGATATCCTTTAAACATCCTGTTTTTTTTTTAATGAAAGTAGGTAAAGAACAGCAATTTAAGATCCTTTATGTGTGAAGAGAGACTTGAGGAAAAACAGTTTCTTGAGCATCTTAAAAAACTACTTCAGTCCCCTGGACAACCATTGGTAACTTTTAAAATCAAACTCCAAAGTGGCTTTGATTTGCAAGGAGCAGACAAGGAGAAAGCATGCACATTGTTCATAAACATATCTCAAGCAAGGACATTTCTAGTGCATGAGGAAACCCGGGCATAAGTCTGTGTCTGAGAGTGTTAACAAAGAAGAAATGTGGTGCCGCTTGCTTTTAACAGATTCTCTTTCTGCTTGAAGAAATAGATCTGTGGGTAGAAGCTGCAGAATAGGTGCAATGAAAAATGGAACCAAAGGCTAGGGCTGCTCCAGCTTTTCATTACTCATACTAGTTTGTGAAAGAACTGAGTCACTTCTGCAATTATTACTATTATTTTAGTGGAATATTTGCCTTGATTTTCTTCTGGTATATTTATTACTTGTAAGAATTTTGTCTTTCTGATTTGCAATTCGAACACTTATTCATGCTGTATCTTTGGTTGTCTTAGTCACATGATTTCAGCTCCTTTATTAAGGTCTACCAAAACTCCAAAAGTAAGAAAATAATAAACAAACTTCTGTTAGTAGAGATGATCAGATGAGATATTACTTGTGATCCAGCTCATGGAAAATTCTGAAGTACTACAAACATTTCCTCCAGTATGTGAAGATTGTCTGAAGACTTACAAGTAACAAATATTCTCATCAGTTGAAGTAGTTCTTTTAATTCTGAACCCCTTTGGTTGTCACAAAAACCAAGTAAGTGTCTTTTGCCCACTGGTTCTTGTAGTGGCTGTGTTATTGACTTTTATTAGGCAGGGATTTTCCCCACTTAGTTGCTTGACACAGACACTGCTGGTTTGAGTGAGTGGTACAGGTGTTGGTCTAGCTCACTGAGAACTTAAACCACAGCTTAACAGTTGTTGTTGGGTTTTTCTCCATTGACATGGTTTAGTTTGATTCAAAAGCCCTGTGCTAGTTTGCAGTTCCTTGCCAGGATATCACAGATTGGGGGTTTGAAGGTAAGGAGGGCAAAAGTGTAATAAGAAGGATTACCTCAGTTGGCTTTTACCACTTCTGGTTGTGATTTGTGTATCTTTAGGATTAGATATTGAAAATGTGAGACATCGAATTGAATTGTGACTTATTTTGGCTCTGTGGGAAATTCTGTCGGGAATGGTTTGTTGCTTCTGGACAGGCTGGAGGTTTTTGCTTACTCTTTTTCTCCATTCTGGATTTTGTTTATGGAAGACGTGGTGGGAAGGGAAGGGCAAGTTTTTTTATCCCTGTGGAGCTTTCTCTCACTTCGACTCAAGTGCTGCTCTTGTTGCCTAGTTTTTTCCTTTGTTTTGTTTGTCATTTTTTCTTCTGCTTGTGTATAACACTATGTTGTTTCTCCTACTGTGCCCATTTGCACATTGAATCAGTCCTTGAGAGCTGATAGTTTAACCGCAACTGCCTTTGTTTCCCTCTTTCCACATGGTGGCACAATAGAGCAACCATTTTTTGGAGGCAAAGGCAGTGTGTGCAGGTGAAGGAGATTCCTTCAATTTGGAACTCATGCAGTAGTATATAAAGGAATGTGAAGCCTCTCCTTCATTATCTTTTTTTTTTTCCTTTTCTTTTTCCTGTGGCTAAATTTCCCCTGATTTTTTGCCCCCCCCCCTCCCACCAGCCCCCACCTTTTATCTCCTAAGTGCTGTGAGGGAATA
Source organism: Haliaeetus leucocephalus (assembly GCF_000737465.1). Classification (NCBI taxonomy): domain Eukaryota; kingdom Metazoa; phylum Chordata; class Aves; order Accipitriformes; family Accipitridae; genus Haliaeetus; species Haliaeetus leucocephalus. Next base: position 4,984,648 of record NW_010972687.1, on the reverse strand, counting down.
GTGCTTAGGTCCACAATCCCGGAGTATTTAATATTGCTCTTTGAGAAATCCTGGATGTTAAGTTAAAGTTTAGATGATGGAATTATTTAATCATCTGGGAGATTTAAACTTCTTGCATCAGTGGAAGAAGGTCACTCCACGTTCATTCCCCAGTATGACCTATGAGCAGGAGTCAATATGCTCCTTCTCAGGAATCTTCTTCTAATTTTGGTCATTGGTCTCAAAGAGCTTTTTGAATGTGCTTATGTCTTTTTTTTTTTTTTTTTTTTTTTTTGTGCCTAAGCCTCTGCACTGTTGGCATCATGACCATAATATTCACAGGAGCCATTTCTGTGTTGGGGAAATTAATTTTCATAGAAAATAAGCTAGTTCTAAGTGTGCTAAGTATTTAATGGAAGTTGCAAAAGAGAGGTGGTTTCATTAGGGAGGTTATAATCACAATCGACATGACACAGCAAGTGAGAATTATGATGACTATTTAGTACAGGAACATCAGCATGAGTGTGCTTTTCTAAAGTAGAGTTCTTTGTAAGGAATATACCAGCAGGAATTCAATGAGGAAGAGATGTAGAAACTTGATAAAGCGAAGCTACGAAAAGGTCAGCAACTCTGTGACAGATATTTAAAGCTCTGTTTATATAATTTCTACATCATTTTCTCTCCTCTTGTAAATTAGGTATGAATAATAGAGGTAGGAGCGAATTTCTGAAAATTTGAGGCACGTAAATGACTGAAGTTTGCACACTGATACAGGTCATTAGAGTAGCTAGGTTTATTGGCATGGGTGATTTAGAGAAATGTATAATTGAAAGGGGTGAACTCAGAGATGAATGCTGATACCAACAATTCAGGAAACTTTTTCTTCTAGCTGAATAGGAAGAGTGCTCTGCCCATCTCTCCTGCCTTACCTGGGTTAAATGTTAAAAATCTGCAGAGTGTGCATGTCTGTGCTTGTGTGTGGCCCTGGAGTCCAGGGCACTGCAAAAAGAAGAAATGTTTAATGCAGTTTCTACTAGCCTGTGTTAATTGTTCCCAAGATAAGTCCTTGTTTCATGTTCCTGTCATGCACTTTATCCAGGTAAACTGTAGACACAGGTGATGAGGTTGTTCTCCTTGGTCTCACTCTAGGGCTTTCCTGTGAAAAGACTGTGCAATTAGTGTAAGCTGGGGATTACACTGTCATGTGAACAGATGGACATAAGGCTTTGCCCAAGTCAGACTGATATAATATTTATAAGATGTTGCTGAAATGATCTGTGATGAATATATAATGCTAGAGCTGCCAAGCATGTTAGCCAGAAAAGCCAGTGCTTTGCTTCAAATGTGTGTGGCTCCAAGTCTGGCTCTGCTCCTCAGCTCCCTTCATAAGGTTGTAATAACTTGCTTGTCTGCTGACAGTCATCATCATCATCTCTAAGTAGTATTGATCTTTTAGTGTCTGCCAGTCATCTTTATATGGCATATACTGTCACCACAAAGCCTTCTGTTAGAAAGCTTTACCTGAAAATAAGGCTATTAGCAGTTGGTTTTAAATTCCATCAAAGTCTAGTTCCCACTTCCTAATGCATAGTCTTCCATATAATGTATGATTATTGCCATGAAGTACCAGCAACCTAAATACCTATCCTGGGGAAGGGGAAAAGAAAGTATGAATGAAAAAGAAATGCTGTATATCCTTTCCTTCACTGTGTAATTTTTTGTTTTGTTATGATTCTTTAACAGTTTTCAGAAAGGGAAAATGTACTGTCAAATGGAAGCTGCAGGGAAAAGAAATTCAGCTTAAAGTACTTCTATGTCTCATAAAGGTGAAAATCTTCCTATTTTTACCCCACAGACCATGAGCTTTGGAAGAGGAAGATAAGTCACTGCAGAATAGATTTCCCCTAATTCACACATATTTTTTTTTAGTTCTTCTATTGAGTATGCTGTACTTCAGAAATTTGGTAGTGAATTACCCCGTTGATGTATCTCCACACAAGGAGCATATTTTGCAAATTTCTAGCTACCCTTACCAAGTGCAAAATGAAGCTAATTCTTTTTGAAGTAAGGTAGTTTTTACATTGCTAAAGTGCCATTGACTACTGTTTCTAATTTATGGTCGTGAATGACAGAATTCCATCATGATTTTTTTCTATCATGATGCCTTTCCATAAAAATGGGCTAGATCACATGAATAAGACTAGGTTCTTGATTAAGTTGATTAGAGTTAGTCAACTAAGTTACCAGACTTTTAACTTTCAGGTCTAAAGGGCAGCCCTGTGAAATTTTAAGTATTCCCATAAAGTAGTCTGTCAAATTTATGACAGCAGTTGATATTTACAATAAATTATTTTGTTGTTGTTTTTGTCACTATAATGTAGAAACTGACTTCCTCAGGCTGTATCACCTGCTTTTTACTCTCTGTAGGGTGACTTCCTTAATCTTTTTCTCTCCTCCTGCCCTTATTGTCTATAATCTATGTGATGGTCTAAATGATTGGAACTTGAGTTTTCTGGATGTGCTCGTAATTACTGATGGAGGTTTTCAAAGTTATTAAGGATAAATGGGCATATGATTTCCGGGGAAATTAGTGAAAGTTTGTGACTAAATGTCTAGCTTGTGATTTCTTGGCAGGAAATATAAACATTATTTCATATTTCATGCAAGATACATTAACACTTAATAATTTATTATGGAGGTGTTATATTTTGGATACCACTGCTCTCAGAAGCTCTAGATTTTTAATTTTGTGACCTTACACTCTTCCACCCACAGTCAAAACCAAAAGCAACTCATGCCCAAACTTAAATTTGTGTGGCATTTAATCATTAGTAAAATTTTGCAGTTCAGTCTGTGAGTGGAAATCTTCTTTAAATAGCATAAGAAACACTCCATCCAATCTGCCAAATAAACTCTTATGAAGGCACTGATTCTGAAGAACTTGTGTTATGTAATAAATGAAAATGAAGGTCAATTAGTAACACTGTCAAAGCCATAGACAGAGTCTGTATCAGATCTAGATTGCATGTGAAACCTTCCAGTTATAACACATTTGGTAGAAAACCAAACACACATCTTGTTCCAGAGCAAAGATTCACACCAGTTAGTCTCCACGAGATGGTGAGAACCTCTGAAATACACAAGCTACATCTCTAGCATGGGATTCAGCTGGGGGCTCACCCATCCTCTGCGCTTATGTTCGTTTGCTGGGAGAACCCACCAGAGAGCTCCAGTAGAAAGCCCAAACCGTTGCTGACCTTCAGGCAGTGTGTGCTGTCTGGAAACTAGGATTCACCTGTGAAGTCTGGAGAGTAGGGGTGTAATAACACAAATGTACTATAGGGTCTCATTTCTGTGCTCAGATCACTGGGTCAGTCGCTGTGTTATTGAACATCTCCATCTAAGGTGATAGGTGGTCAGCTTGATTCATCACCTATTTTTTTGTGAGACTTGCAGCAAAGTGCTGCTACATTGACTCTTGGTTGGAAAGCTCGTGTCACTGCATGAGGTTATGGACATGATGATAGAGAGCAGGGGGACAGTATAGCCTGGATTTAAAACCAAAGTGATCACAATAAGATCCATATTCTGGTAATGGAAACGTGCGAACTAATCTTTTTCTAATACTGCAGTGTAACAAGGGGAAATATTGTGAAAAATATTAACATTCAACCTGGATAGAAACTAGAAGGCAAAATGCCTAAGTTCTGTGAGCATCTTGGGAAGACATAAATTGGGAAAGGAAAATCCTGCTTAATGTTATCCCTTTTTCTTCATGGTTATGACATCTCTAATATGAACCATTTCTCCAAAATTTGGGGGTTATCCACTCCTAAGCTACCAAAATAATCTTCTATTTTAGATTAGCTCAGGAGCTGCATTTAGCTGAGTCCCATATTTTTCTCTTTATTAGTCTCTGTGTCAGGGCTGAAAGTAATTAACATGCTGTGATTATTATAGATCAGCCTCCAAGACCATTAAAAGCACACCAACATCAATATAAGAACAAACTGGAATGAGGAGCTGCTTCTTTAGTTTGGAAACATGCAGTTTCCCTGAATCAAATTCCCAAGTTGCTACCAGGCTGTCCCAGAGCCTTCCTAGGTGGGCTACTGTGTCTGCATGTGTGCGTGTATGCCATGGAAAGGCAAAGAGGTGTAGGAGGCCCTGGGCTGGAAATCTAATAAATGAAAAGGTCTTACATAATCTAAGACACCAGGTCCATTTGCAAGGCCTGGCGAGCTGACTTCATTACTGGCTGCCTCAGGTTGTCTGGGTAGGCAGTGACAGATCATTTTGTAGGGCCTGAAGGGAGCCAGATCAGTCTGCCTAGAAAAACAAATAAATCCAGGCCTGAGACTGAGGTTAAAAGAGATTTACAAGGCTCACTGGTGCATGTGGCCCTCTCAGAGAGGACTTTGGCTGCTGGCCCTGTATGGCTACCCTGTTTCACATTTGCTGCAATCTGTAAAGTGAGTGAATTACTTTCTTCTGATTGCAGGAAGTTTTTTTTGTTGTTGTTTTTTGGTTTTTTTTTGTAATAACATCTGCACAGTAAACAGACAACAGGCCACATATACAAAGACAAAGAAGAGAAGGGAAGGGTCTTTTACAAAAAGATCACATAAAAGAAAGCATAAATCTTTTGATGTCTGACCTTTTAGTCATACATTCCCAGGGGCAGATTCAATAAAACAAAACTCATCAAATTGTTGAAAGAATTATGTCTTCCATTCTGCATAAAAACAAAAGGCAACTGCCCTTCTAGGTAAGATAGGGAAGAAAACATGCAGAACCATTATTTTTTTAAAAACAAACACTTGAAATCTACTTGAAATATTAAAAATTAAAATGTGTCTTTTCTTTATTAAAAAAGATTTTAATTTAACCTTAAGCAACCATGGGCAGTAAAGCTTATCTGCTGATACAAGTTAGAATTAGTGAAAAAGGTCAAATGAAAGGTCTAATTATGGTTGTTCTCCATCATCCTGTTGAGATCCAGAAAAAAATAATAAAACAGACATTAATGATAGAACATGTAGGATGATGTGGTGGGCTTCTTAGAGTTTAATTTAACTCTTTTGCTGTTGATTTATTTCTTGTGTCTGCTACTCTGACGTTATTTGTAAGCATACGAGAAACACAGTCTGCATTTAACTTCAATACAGGCCCACTCAGTAGTCAATAGAAACTTAGCAGCCATCATCCCTCATTACAATTAACATAATTAGAGGAAAACATGGGGGAAAATCCTAAGAAAAAATAACAAAAACGGTGGTATTGCATGTTCAATCAATATCCATGCTCTCCTTCTCAATAATTTGTAGAATGGTTGCTGACACCAGCATTGTCAGAAATGGGGAAGTCTGTTCAAGAGATGCATGCCGTGCTGTTTCTCAAGTATAATTGCCTTTTGATCTTAGGTAGCAAATACATTCAACTGAGAGCCCCTATTTCAGTTTTCTCTGTTACTGAATAGTCTTTCTGTGATCTGGTGGATTTATGACTATATTTGGTTCAAACAAGCAAATATCGGATGGTTTGGCATACAGAAACAGGTAAGATTTATCAAGCTGCATGGAAAAGATAAGATCTGGAGAAAATTCTTCTGTTGAAATATTGTCCTTCTTCTGAAAGATTACTTATTTTCCTGTTTTTCCTAGGTCCTCATATTTTTTCCTTTAACTGGAAGGAATTTTAAGAAACAAAACTAATAACAGAAGAAAGGCAAGCACAAAACTAAGTTCTTTGGACAGGGACTCTAGGTTCTCTGTTTGAGAAAAGTAACAGCAGAGGCCTGGTAACTGATTAAGACATCTAGGCATAGCTAAAATACACACAGTAATATATAACAACCAGCTACTGTTAGAATTGAATGGAGAGAACTGTAGAAAACTTAAATCATTTTGCTTTTAGAAGAATAAATTATTTGAATCATAACAAGTTTTTCCCCTTCCCCTTCCTCTTCCCTTTGCCCTTCCAGTCTCTTTTCACCAGCTCCAGGCTGTTA
>NW_010972687.1:4966159-4973659 GCF_000737465.1 Haliaeetus leucocephalus | reverse complement strand
CGAGGTCAGTGAGGAAGGAGGGGAGGAGGTGTGCCAGAGGAGGTTGATGCCCCTGCAGCCCGTGGTGAGACGGCAGGCTGTGTCCCCCAGCCCACGGGGGGGAGCGGGGGAGCGGAGGCCCACCTGCAGCCCAGGGAGAAGCCCACGCCGGAGTGGGGGGATGCCCCCCAAGATGGCCGTGACTCCGTGGGAAAGCCCGCGAGGAGCAGTCTGTGCCTGCATGATCGGCCTGCGGAAAGGACCCATGACGGAGAATTTTGTGAAGGACTGCAGCCCGTGGGAGGGACTCGCACTGGAGAAGTTTGTGGAGAACTGTCTCCTGTGAGAGGGACCCCATGCTGGAGCAGGGGAAGAGTGAGGAGTCCTGCCCCTGAGGAGGAAGGAGCGGCAGAGACAAGGTGTGATGAACTGACCCCAACCCCCATTCCCTGTCCCCCTGCGCTGCTGGGGGGAGGAGGGAGAGAGAAACGGGAGTGGAGCTGAGCTGGGAAGGAGGGAGGGGTGGGGGGAAGGGGTTCTAAGGTTTGGTTTTACTTCCTAGTATCCTTGTTTTGATTTGATTGGTAATAAATTAAATTGATTTTGTTTCTTCCCCAAGTTGAGCCTGCCTTTTGCCCATGACCATAATTGGTAAGTGATCCCTCCCTGTCCTTGTCTCGACCCACGAGCTTTTCTTTATATTTTCTCCTCATTTCTGTGGGGCTGGCGGGGGAGGGGGGAGTGAGTGGCTTTGTGGTGCTTTGTTACCGGCTGGGCTTAAACCGTGACACTAAGGAAGATCATGATTTCTCAAACAGTGTGCCTCTTCTAATTTGGTATGAAAGCCTTAGTTATGGATGGGGCTCAAGCTTATTAACTTCACATTATTAAGAAGAAGATACAGTTAGGAAGCTCAATTTACTCTTGTGTTACCCTCTAGGTCGTTAGGTATTGTGTTATCAGGTACATATACAGGAGAAAATTGGTATTCACAGAACATTTGAAAAAATTAAACTAGAGAAACTCTGGAGAAAAGCATATGAAGAGAGCTTTGAATGAGAAACCACTTGAAAATAGTCACTGTTTTGGAAGAGAAAATAACCATGTTATGCTTTTTATGTATTATATTCTTGAGTGTGGGAAGAGGAGAAAGAAAGTGCTATAGAAGTGCAGGGTTGACCAAGAAGGGTGGAGCAAGGGAGCACCGGATTTATGTTTGGACAATTCATTTGAGGATTGGATTTGGGGATGAAGGGAAGAAGGAAAGGATGAAGGGGAAGCTGTAGGAAAAAGTCTCAAGCTTTTGAAGGAAAAATTATGGAAGAGAGATCTTGTATGAAGAAATAATGTTGTAAGGGCATTGCTGCTTAGAGCTTTGTCTGAAATGTGGTGGATAAATGTTACTGTCCTGGTTTCAGCTGGGATAGAGTTAACTGTCTTCCTAGTAGCTGGTACAGTGCTATGTTTTGAGTTCAGTATGTGAAGAATGTTGATAACACTGATGTTTTCAGTTGTTGCTCAGTAGTGTTTAGACTATAGTCAAGGATTTTTCAGCTTATCATGCCCAGCCAGGGCACCTGACCCAAACCGGCCAACAGTGTATTCCATACCATGTGACGTCCCATCTAGTTTAGGAACTGGGAAGTGGGGGGACAGGGATTCGCCGCTTGGGGACTGGCTGGGTGTCAGTCGGCGGGTGGTGAGCAATTGCCCTGCGCATCATTTGGACATTTCAATACTTTTATTACTGCTGTTGTCATTTCATTAGTGTTATCATTATCATTATTAGTTTCTTCTTTTCTGTTCTATTAAACCGTTCTTATCTCAACCCAGGAGTTTTACTTCTCTTCCTGATTTTCTCCCCCATCCCACTGGATGGGGGGGGAGTGAGTGAGCGGCTGCGTGGTGGTTAGTTGCTGGCTGGGGTTAAACCACGACAGTTACCTATGAGGAACTGGCAAGAAACCTGGTCTAACCAACGAACTGAATTACAGAAAACAACAGTGCATCACAGGAGCTCGGGTAACACTTAGTACATAGGAGCAGACAGCAGAAAGGCCCTCTGGGGCTAATGTGCTGGATGAATGAGGAGGCACCCTTTTTATACTTGCTATTACTAATAACCTAGTATAGTCAATTACAGCTTTTTTGTTGATGTCTGCCAAGGTGAATTCTCCAATGAGATTGTTAATTTTGCCTTGTAAGCACAACTAGTAATTGACTTGAATAATGGATAAAGACAATTATCGTACTTATTCCACTCCCCCACCTCCTTGGAGAGATCAACCTCTTCAGCTGTGGTGTAGCCTTACAAACAGAAGAAGTTGCAATTAGCATGCTTGAGCGATCAGGAATATTCTGAAGGACAACAGAAATTTTATAAAGCAGATGTCTTTCTGATATCATAGAAATATTCTTGGTGATAGATCCACCAGGAAAACAGATGCCCCTTCACTTCCTCATGCCTCATGCTCTGATGTGCTTCTGTCGCCTTCAGTGTGGCAAACACTTGGTTAAGCCACATGTGACTGTTGCTTTACCTGATCAAAGGGAGAATCCTGTGGCAGGGAGATAGCAACAAACCACTGGAGATATAGGTTTGGGAGGCATCCCTTCTTAATGGTTAAAAAGTAATGATGGAAGTAATCAAGAGAAAAAACAGGCACCATATGACAGCTGCAGTGGCACTTGAGAGAAACACAGCAAGCTCCATGGGAAAATCTTAGCTCTGTCCACTTCCAGAGGTGATGTCCCTAACAATTCTCTAACTTTTGAGTAAGCCACATTTGCTACCTCAGTAGTTAAACATACAGATAATTGCGATGTATTTTCTTCTTCCTTCTTGTTTGTTTCTGTTTGTAATAGCAAACTGATCGCTATTTTGATTTAACCATTTGATCTTTTGATGTCATTTCTCACAGAGGAAGAAAAAAAGCATTAATTCTCAATACTGATTTTAATCATGCGTTAGAAAATCCCTCTTCACCCTAGTCATCAACCTGTAACATTCACCTGTGCTCTAATCTGGTATTTTCTGTAGAGAGGAAGTCTGACTTTGCATGTGGTGCTGCTTTTCTCTGTCCACAAGAGAACATATTTTAAAAGACCTAATTAGAGATGATTCTACACAGAAATGTTTAGTCATATGATGTTGTTTACCTGCTTGCCCATGACTAACTTAATAAGATCTGTTTTCTAGCGTTCAATTTTCCTTCCACCTTTAAAAAATACATATAATCTTACTGTGTTCTAGCTCTTTCCTAACTTTGCCACTGGGTGTACCAGAATCACATGGTTTAGGCACTATTAGAGGGTGACTCAGGGAGGATGAACATTAATCAGATTCACAAATTTATAGAGATTCCTTTTTTAATATAGGTATAGAAGTAGATAAATAATCCTCACAATCAGTGGGTTTTTTCATTAGCCTGTACATTTAGGCATAAGTGCAATTCTGCTGCTGATACATCTCTAGTTATTACTAGGTTTGCAATTCAATTACCTGAAGAGCCTCAAGTACCATTGATTATTCATGGGATTCTTGGGTTGGGCTGGCTACAAAACTACTCATTAATCCCTTCAGTGCCCCTGGGCAGCCAGTATGCATCTAGCATAGCAAATCTACTACAGCTGTGGAATATAATGGGCTTTGGCTAGTGAAGTGGCTGGAGTGAGGGCAAGCCTCCAGCCAGGTTGCAGTCACCAGCAGCTGGCACTCTCCAGCATAACAATATTGTTTAAAACCAGGTGACTGTGGGCTTTCTGAGAATGAAGTGCCCAAGGGGTTAAGTTAGCCAAAGCCAGGTAGCTTACTAGGCAGTCACACAACTCTGGGACCCTTATTAAGAAAAGGCAGGAAAACACCCTATTTTTCCATCCCTCTCTCTCTCGTTTTGTAACTGCTGCACTGAGGCGATTGCTTGTTTGACCTTGTGTAAGAGGAGAGCTTGCCAGAGTTTGACACAGTGACAGGAGCTGCTTGGTGCTCATCTTCGTTCAGCCTTCTTGATGATCAATAGAATGCCTGTTTCCCTTGCAGATGGTCCATGAAATCCTAGGAAGTACCAAGGCCGCGCCTGGAAAGCAGGTCACACCACCTCTTATTACCAAGAGCTTTTGGTTCAGTTGTTGGAGCCATTGAGTAACAGTGAGGATAAAACAAGAAGTGTGAATTTATTGTGCCACTGAAGTATCTAGGCTGATAAAGTCCATAATCTTCATATTCATAGTTCACTCAAATGAATTTCACACATTTTATCACCACAATTACCTATGCTCATTGCTGTTTCTGAGGGGTTATCAAGTTAATTCAACAACAGTTTGAAGGTATTTCCGTTTCTAACCTATTTGTGTGCTGCCTACTACTCATACACATACCTGTGGCAGACCAGTACAAAATCTGCCATTGCAGTGAATTCACGTCCAAATCAGACTAACCACAACAGTCAGTGAAAAGTCTGCACCTGTCATTTACTGACTCCAAATATAATCACACTGCAGTTGGTTGACATGAAAATAAAAAACTCTTCCTCTTTCACTTGCTCCTCTCTCCTGGTTCTGTCTTATCAGACTCACATCCAACAGGAAGAGCCTTCTATTACTTCTACATGCTTTATATGCATCTACACACATCTTATTTTCCTGTGTGAGAAATTAGGGATTAGCTTTTGCAGTCTTCATTATGTAAATGACAAAGCCCTTGCAGGCCAGTGCAGTCCAGGCTGGGTAGTCCATATAGTCCATTTTTTTACAGAAAAATACTGAATACATATCAATAGGTCAATACTGAAGTAGGTAGGTTGGTAGAAACTTCTAGAGAAGCATGCCCAGATATAACTTCACAATGTTTGACTCAAGTTAATGCTGTCAGTGCGTTGTTTCTGAGTGTTTGCATTTGCTTAAATCTCTCTCCCAAGCAAGACAGTCATAAAAACAAAGCAAATAAAACCACTGATGGGCACAGGCTTTTTCAATGGACCTTTCTTTTTGCAGGTATATTTTTGTGTGTACACGTATATTTGTGTGCATCTACACACATTAGTATATTGCTGTACTGTATATATATTTAAATATGTAGTGAGGAGAAAGAGAGAAAAGAAAGAAGGAGAAACATATGAAGCTGTGGCATTACAGAACTTTTCTAATTAATACCTTATTTTCACATATCAATGCTTGTATCTTTCTTTGGGTGGGATGCTCAAACTGGTAGTAAAATGTGCTTAACATTTTGATCACATGGTATCACTACTGCAGCCAGTTACAAAGTGAAGTTAGTAGTGAAACTTCTTTGAGATCTGTAATGGAGATCATTACAAAGTTCACAGGATAAGGAACACTTTTTTAGTGGTTTTGCATCCTAAATGAAATATTTGACATTTTCTCCCTACTTCTTGTAGTCCTTGATTCACATATTGTCAAAGCAGCTTGAGAACCTTTTCTGGTAAAGTTGAAACCAGAACAAAATCATTGTGAACACTGTGAGAAAGGCAACTCAACAAAACAAACCTTTTGCTTTCTTCTTCAGTCTTTTCCGACATTGATTCCCCTGAGCCCTTGGGAAAAGTAATTCCTAAACTAGGAAGACTGTAACATTGCTCTCAGGAAAACGCAATAGTAACATTTTGGCACCTAGTCATCTAGTGGCTTATCAGAAAAACACAACCTGAATAGCATATGGGGATAAAAAGTATGTATATTTCAAAGTGAAGGAAGAGGTAGCTGGGACTAGAGAAATGCATTTGGTGTAGAAAATAATAAAGATAGTACATTTCTGGTCAGGCTGCAAGGGTTCATTTCAAACTCAGCAGCATTCTTCTTATGAGTAGGTGTTCAGGAAATACCTTACAATCAAAAAAAACCCAAAACCAAAACAAATGATGTATGGCTTTGCCTAACTGGGATTGAACCCTTCTGGGTGCTAAGCATTCTCTTCTGATTTAGAATTGCTTATGTGGACCTACTTATGTGTTTAATGTTATGCCTGTGTCTAAGTGCCATGTCCAAGCAGAGCCAAAATTTTGAGTACCTGAAAGAATGGAGATGTAGGACAGCACTCCCTGGGTACCTGTGACCTTTAGGTGACACTTGTGCAATTAAAGTGGCATTTGTATCTCCAGGAAGAGTGAAATCCAGGCATTCAAACAAAGAAATACATATGCACAGAAAAAATGATCCAAATAACTAGATATTCATAAGACTATGATAAATACAGTTAGTGTATTTCAAGCATTAATTTCTGAAAGTCTAATAATGCTTATATTAACTGAAATCAAGATTTATTAATCATGTAAATACCTCTGGAAGACCAGCTAAGTCTAGTCCATAAGTAGTTATGCTAGTGATATTAATTTCTGATTTACAGCTATTCACTAACAAATTAAGACTTTGTAGAAACTTTATAAAGAACTTTAATAGGTCTTGGAAAGTCGTGAAATGGCAGGTGAGTGCTGCTGAGACTGAAAACTAGCACTGTCTTGTACATGCCTTTGTCTGGCAGGAAATTTCCAAAATCCAAAGCAGAAATAGCACCTAGCAACCCAATACAGAAGGAATTTATAATGCATGAGCTAGTTTAAGGCAAGTTGAAGTACATTTAGATGTAAAAGAGGCTTTGCTTTGTCATGCTTAACTTAGAGGAACTCCTGAGCTCCTGTAGCATACAGGTATGGTTTTAACAGCATGCATCTGGCTAAACACCGAAGTTCTGATATGAGCCAACATACAGTGCAAATGTGTTAGAGATCTCTAAAAACTAATTCAGGATTTGAAATCATATCACAAGACAAATAATAATTTGCAGTGGCGTAAGACTGGCATTATCAGGACCGTTAGGACCTCGCTATTGTGGCAGGAGATTAATCAGACAAAATGATTGAATCATCAGTGTCTGCTGCTTCTGCCTTTAGCCAGTGCTCTGATTCCTTCATCTCCTGAGTGTTGCATTGCTGCTATTCTGTTTAGAATAGAGGAAATGATTCAGAAGAGTTTGAACATCTCTGAGCACTGGGCTCACTGACTATTTTAATTGTCTAGCCTGTTGTTTACCTGTAGATTGCCAATACATAAAGTGACATTCTAGGAATTACTGCTTTGAAATATAGCTAGAGATTTGTTTTTATCAGTATTCACCTTCTCCTGGTGTCATTTTTTTTCCTTTTTATTTGGAAGAGCTGAATTTCAGTAGCTGTTGGACTTTGTTCTCTTATGGCTAACTTAAATATCACAAACAAGTTGTGGTCACGTGCAGTCTTTTATGGTGGTATTTCTGCAAATGGATGTGGAAAATCCAGTAGTGTGTCAAAAACAATCTGTATGATTAGATAGTAAAAAGAGGCCTACTTAATCTAGCTGGGTGTAGACCACAGTACTATAAATAGCCATTTCAAAGGGAGTTTGGGGGGGACAGAAGTGTGGCTCTTTCAGCTGATGTGATTAATGGGGACAGTGGCTCTGCTGCTGAAAAGCTTGTTTTACTTTTCAGGTCTGCTCTTCCAACTCAGTATATTTTTTTGCCTCAGCGTA
>NW_010972687.1:4923271-4965777 GCF_000737465.1 Haliaeetus leucocephalus | reverse complement strand
CCTGTGCCAACTTCTTGTGTCCCTCCAGCTTTCTCGCTGGCTGGGCATGAGAATCTGAAAAATCCTTGACTATAGTCTAAACACTACTGAGCAACAACTGAAAACATCAGTGTTATCAACATTCTTCACATACTGAACTCAAAACATGGCACTGTACCAGCTACTAGGAAGACAGTTAACTCTATCCCAGCTGAAACCAGGACAGTGAGTTCACTGGTCTCACTGTCAAGTCACTGCTATAGGTCAGACTGGAAATAAAGTGTTGTTTCATTCTTCAATTTCCCTCCCTTTCAAACGCTTAGAAAGTCAGCTCTTGCTTCCTGTTACAAGTCAACTGGACTCATTACAGTGCAGTGCAGCTAGTGCTCGTTTAATAATGTTCAGCAGAGCTGTGAATGTGGAAGAGAGGATTTTGTACAGTACATATGGCATATGGTTATATTCTACAGCCTCTGTGTAGATTGCTGACTTCTTTGAGAGCTGAGGTGGAGAAGCGTTCTACTTGTTTAATTTCATGGCTTGCATCAAGCTCTTGAAGGAGATAAAATGCTGACATCAGATGTTTGGGAGGAAAAATGTAAGTGCTGAGCAACCTGTTCCTGTCTTCCTGTTTGGAAGCACACAGCTCACAAGGCAGAAAACTCTGTCACTTGCACCAGTAAAATTGCATTGTCATGAGAAAACAGATGTGAGGAGAACAGTTAAAGCAAGGAAACTTTGATTTTTCCTGTGTGTTACTGTCTGCCAAAATATGTTTTGAGAGAACTTTCCTTTTTCTACATTTAAAAGAATAAAAAGTTTAACAGTGCTCAGGGCAAATTTTTGAAACATCATTAACAAAATTTAAACAATACAATTGCAATCACTTCCATGGTGTGCCTATTAGGTAGTGTTATCTAGTTTTTCCACAAAGGTCAGCACATTTGCTTAAGCTGTGATGTCAGCCCTTTAGGCTGGAAATAAAATACTGATATTTCATCCTTCCTTTTTTCCTTTTTTTTTTTAAACCCTATCAAATGTTTAGAAAATGCAAAAAAAACCCAAAAAGCCCAACCAAAAAACCTCTTCTGAATAGCTGCAAATCCAGACAACCAATATACGGTTACTGTCAAATAGCTGCACCAATCAAGGGAAGTTTCCTCACCCCTTCAGGAGACTAATAGGGCCAGAGCTGCTGACCTGTGTTAAAGGTGATCCAGGAAAGGGTGGAAAGGGTTTCTCTAACTCAGGGTGGCTCCCCAGAGTTTCTTCTACCAGACTATTTCTAGGAGCAGGAGTGGGGGCGACTTTTTACGCTGCTGCACAGGGGATTGTGAGATACCAGGTATACCTCCTGAGATGCTTTGTGGAGACCTTTCTTTCTCACATAAAATGTAAACTATTACTGCATTAAATTAAAGAGTAATTTATGCTGGGGAGGTCAGTGGATGAGCAGTAAATTGTAGCCCCCATAAAGTGCTGTGGTTTGACATTTGGTTATGTGAATGTAGAAACTGATATGATAGCTTGTTGTTTTATTTCAACATAAATAGCAGAGGCAGCTAACATTATTGTACAGATTTGATTAGTGTGGTTTGAAAGCTGAGGTCGTCCCTGACAATGTGGGGACAGATGCTCAGACAGCAAATTGCTGAGGGCTAAAGATGTAACAAAGCACTGCTGTGATAATCCATGAAACTTGCTGTTGCCTGAAATTGTTCTGGAATGTACTGAGATTATGTTCGGAGGGTACATGGGAAAAATAGATTTCATACATAGCATGGCACACCTGCTAACAATATATCTTCAAGAGGAAAAAATGGTTTATATCCTGTACCTGCACCAGAACCTAAGGACGAAGCAGTAATAAAACTGAGTTTGAGGGGATTTTTATCCTGATATCTGAAAGTCCATCTCCTTGAAAGGGACTGAGTAGCACAACGTACTGGTGCTCCCATCCATGCCACTGTCCAGGGATCGTGGGGAAACCTGTCTGTCCGTGTGGGCTCAGCCGACCCACTTACTTAGTCATATGGGGCCATCTGCTGCATTTCAGAGCCAGCTCGTTTTAACACAGGATTCAGTGGAGCAGAGAAGATTAACTTTCTGAAAATGAAAAGGACAGATAGAAGAAGAGGAACTGCTTATCAAATATGCACATTTCAGATGGAACTTCACACTCAGTAGAAAGATGTTAGATTGCTGTTAGCTCGCTGGAGCGCTCCTGACAATGTGTTATCAGGTCATGTTTGCATGACAGTGGCAGCCCATGCAGGAAACATTAAGTCATATGACTTCTAAGACAGAATCAATCAAGTGAACAGTACAGATCCTGAAAACTAATTTCACCTTCATAAGGTCTGGTTATCTGAGCGGCAGACATGAGGTTTGTCAGCCCCATTTCAGTCTGACCAGGTTCAGCGCTGCATTGAGAATTTTAATGAACCGATACTGTAATATGTATGAAAGATGACACTGAGATGAATTCATGAAAAGCCAAGTCCCCATGAAGTATGAACAATTACTGAAAGCTTCACCCCCCACTTAGCTCACATAAAATGCCTATTTAAAAGGCCTTTGTCTTGCTAATCATTTACAAGTTTGTGTAAGGCTTTCCATTATCCTTAAGCAATATTAGAACTGCAGATGAGGGACTGACACTACAGTTCAGAGTTTTGATGACACCAAGGTAACGAGACCATGCTAAACACAGAAAATTAATTTTCCCAGATCTCTTCTTACTGTGACACAGTTATTATCTCATAGTCATTGAGTATATTCAGAAAACATGAACAGACCTCAAGGAGAGTTGGCCATCACTGTTGTGAACAGTGAAATCATTTTGGTGACTATTGTAGTGTTCCTGGCTGAGGAATAACTGGAAACAGGCATTCTATGGCACTTGTTTTCAGCCAAAGTTTTACTGTTATTTTTGCTGTAATCAGAGAGAAGGTATGCTGAGATAAAAGCTGAGAAAAAAAGTTAGTGATCAAATTACATGATGGTTAACTCCTCAGTTAATTTTGTGCACTCTGTTAGCAAAACACACCTTTTCTGGATAAAATTGCTTAGCACTACTTTTTTTGAAGGCTGTTACCCAAAGGAGCTTGAGAAATGGCCTCAGCGCATACAGTGGGCTCTGGGAACAACACCAGAATAACTCTGGATGTACTCTTCCAGGTTTTGAGAAGGCTATAATGGGTGGGTTTTGAGTCCTCAGATAAGCACTTAATATGATATTACTTAGTGAAATAATCTTTCTGATCACTTTGGTAATTCAATTGTCATTTCATATGGGTGAATATTCTTGAGCTCATTTTCACAAAGATTGCTGTAATGTATTTATCTGCAGTAACACTCATTAAGTAGAACATGGTATGATACCTTTCTGTGTGGTTTAGGATACTAAGCTTCATTTTAGTGCTCGTCCTATTATATGACGTTTATCCTTCCCATGAAAAAGAATCATCAGCCTCCTATGGATGTGATGGACAACTGATCTAGTTCTCCTCCCTTCCTCTCTCCTCTATGAGTGCAAAGGTTTACAAGCTCCTTCAGTTTCTTATGCTCTGTTTGTTGAAAGGAAGAACCTACCAAACTACAGGGGTAAGAGGTAGTTTAAAATATTAAGGAGGTTTGAATATATAAAGAAGAACAGACATTTTTAAATATACTTGTGTACTCTTTAATACCTATTTATGAAATGCTGGGTCTCTTTTTTGAAGTTAGTTTTTCCTAATTCACTTCTAAGTTTGAATTCACATTTCTGTTTAGTTACAGCTATTAAATTGTGCACAAACACTGGAAAATCCCAATGTTCAAGTGTGGAAATCTTCTTTAAAGACATGCTTCTTCATGTTTTACATCATGCCAGGCATTCTATTTATCAGCATAGCCAACTTCTTAATTTTTGATTGTTAAAGAAATATTGTCAGTTGAATATTGTCTGGACAACCCTTTTACACTGCAAAAGAGTGTTTGAAACTCTGAGTCAGACACCACACTTCTGTACAATTGAAAAAGAAAGTCATTTTGAGACAAGGCATTATATCAACATTTACATATCCTTCTTTTCAGTACTGCAGAGGATGGTGTCTTAAATGTCCTTTTTGCCTTGTTCACATGTATCATTTGCATGCTGAAAAGCTTGACTCTGATTGAAAGTTTAAATAGCTATATGTGATTTTGAGTCTAGGGCAGCACTATGTCTTTCAGTTTGAAATAATGTTTTTAAATACTTCAGTCCTTATTCTCTAAATGTGAGTTTCTGCAATAAATATGAAAATAGGGACTGTATTTTAATGATCAACTTAAAATGGTCTTGAGAGGTGAAGACATTTTAAACAGCTCCCCTCCAACTATGTTTTCCTGTGTATTAGACTAACAGTCATTGGGACCACATTGTATAATGGTTAATGGAATGGATCCACATAAAAAAAAAAAGTACAAACAACAAACCAACCCGTCTACCCACACCCCCGCCCGCCAAAAAAAAAAAACCAACAACTGAAAAACAACCCAACAAACTAAAAGACAAAGAAGGAATAGGATTAGCCTGTGAAAGGTCAGGAATATCTTTCTGTATCTTGGAATTACAACTCAAGGCCTCCTAGTTAGTAGCCTTGTAATTAAGGCATTAAGGCAGAGTGACGCATTTGTTGGGTTAATTGCAAGAAGTCTGCACCCCAGCTGTGTTTGATTCTGTCTGCACCTTGCCTTTAAGATCTATGCTTGTCATTAAGGTGCTCCTGACAGATGAAAAGGCAATCAATTTTTTTTTTCTTTTGCCTTTAATCACGTGACTCATAATGCAAGGCTTATTGAGGATTTTTATCCATCAAGAAGTGCTTTGAATCAACATGACCTTACTGGATTTCTAAGGAAGGATTACATAAACCATGTTATTAACTTCTCCTTAAAGTGCCAAATACATATTTTTATTTCAATAACAGCCATGAATAGGAATTGTAAAGATTACTACCCTTTTTATTAGGATTTTCCCCCTTTACTTTCTTTTAAAGCCTTTTATGTACTGTAACAACATAAAATCTGGGAATTAACTCCTGTGTCAAAATTATCCCAAAAGCATATACTCTGTAAGTAGGAAAAAGAAAACAGTGCTTGAAGGATATTTTTTCTTTTTTTTTTAAAAAAACCCAAACTGTGAAAAACTTAATTGCTGACATTAGGGACTACAACTGGTTTCAGGAATCCTTTGCTCCTGTTCTCCCACTTATTGTTTCCTGCCACCTTTCCCCACTTCCCCCCTTTTTTTTTTAACCCAATATGCATTCAAGTAACCTTATTTCCCATTAAGTGAAAGTGAAGGTTTTCATTGTTTCTCCTTAAGAAATTTAAACACTATGGACCATATAGGCCATCACTGATGTCACAGTACTGAGTTGCATGAATGATAGAATCACAGAAGAGTTTGGGTTAGAAGGGACCTTTAAAGCTCATCTAGTCCAACCACCCTGCTGTGATCAGGGACATCTTTCACCAGATCAGGTTGCTCAAAGCTCTGTCTAACCTGACTATGAACACTTCCAATGATGGGTTTTCCACAACTTCTGTGAGCAAACTGTTCCAGTGTCTCACGACCTTTTTCCTTGTATAGCATCTAAATCTACCACTGCCCTTTGTCCTGTCACTGCAGGCCCTCATAAAAAGTCTGTCTTCGTCTTTCTTATAAGCTCTCTTATATATTGAATATTGCAATAGAGTCTTCCCAGAGCCTTCTCTTGTCAGACTGAGCAACTATAACTCCCTCAGCCTTTCATGGCCCTCCTCTGGACCTGCTCCAACAGGTCCATGTCCTTCTTGTATTGGGGGCTCCATATGGGGTCTCACCAGAGCAGAGTAGAGGGGAAGAATCACCTCCCTCGACCTGCTGGCCACACTTCTTTTGATGCAGCTCAGGATACAATTGGTTTTCTGGGCTGCAAGTGCACGTTACTCGCTCATGTCCATTTTTTTAACCACTGGTGTCCCCAAGTCCTTCTCTGCAGGGCTGCTCTTAATCATCCCCCATTCTGCATAGATATTGGGGGTGGCCCCAGTCCAGGTGCAGGACCTTCCATTTGGCCCTGTTGAATGTCATGAGGTTTGCATGGGCCCACTCTCAAGCCTGTCAAGGTCCCTCTGGATGGCATGCCTTCCTTCAAGTGAATCAGCTGCGCCACTCAGCTTGCTGTCATCTGCAAACTTGCTGAGGATGCACTTGATCCCACTAGCTATGTCATAGATGAAGATATCAAATAGTCTTTGTCCCAGCATGGACCCTTGAGGGATACTACTCAGTTTTGGTTTCCACTTGGACATTGAGCCATTGATTGCAGCTCCTTAGACATGGCCATCCAGTTCCTTATCCATCTAACAGTCAATCCATCAAACCCATATCTCTGCAGTTTAGAAGTAGGAACGTTGTAGGGACCATGAACTATATTGGACCATGAATAAATTTGGCTCTCTACATTTTAGTAAATCAAGGATGTATTCTAGCATCCCCATTACAAGCTTCTGGTCATCTGTTCTGCTTATGCGCTTTTGCAGTATTGAGACTCAGTCAGTTACAGTGACACCCTTATTCTCGTAATTATAGAATATTAACAAATATCACCTACAGATAATCTTTCAACATGAAATTTGGTGAAATAAATGAAGATAAACTCCTTACCTCTTTCTTCTTCAGGATACAAACCTGCAATCTTATGTATGAGCTCCAGGCAGAGTTAAATTCTAAAGTAATTTTTTATTGTTGGAAGGTGTGATTGTGTGGTGTTGATTATTCAAATCCTGTAAGAGGAAACTTATGCACACAAGTCTGCCAACTCTACTTGAAAAATTGTCATATGGAATTAGTTGGAAGAATGTGGGTAAGCAAGGACAGTGTATTTTGGCTTTCAAGATTTGAATTTTTAGTGTCTTTTCTAGTGCGTTGATTTAGATATGGTTGAGCCTGCTTGTGCTGCTTGAAGCATGTGGTATTTCATGATCTAGAATGGTTTGTACCTACATGCAACTTTTCACTTTGCCAGCTCACTGTCCATTATCATTGGCTAGTAGTAGATGTATCTGTCTTCTTGCACTGTCCAGTTCTTAATAGGAGAAGACTGCTTCCCTAACACTTGTAGTACAGGGAACAAAACTCTCATGTTATACTTTGGTTGCATCTTTTTTTCAAATACAGAATTTAATTTGTTTAACCTCTTTATATTCTTAATAACTTCAAAAATTTTAAACCCCTTGAAGAAACAAATAATGTTGTTAACTCTCAGGAGACCAAAGCATAAGATATTTTTTTCCAAAATAAACCATTGTCTTTTTCTCATTAGCAGCTCTTGGCTTCCACCATAAAATATTCTTGCTGGTCTAACTGTCTGGCAATCTGACTGGTTTTTGTGTGCATATGGGGCCAAATTAATCTCTGGTGTAACTTCATAATCTTCAAAGGAGTTCCACCAGGCACTGAATTTGATGCATAATGTCTTCTCTCCCCAAGGCCATACATTCATTTACTCAACAGAAAAAGTGTTTATAAAGGAATAAAGTATGTGTTTCATCTGTTAATATAGACACATTATGTCACTTCCAACAAAGAGAATATAATGATTTTCAAGTACAGAATAAAAGTACATTTTTCATTCTGTATCAATTTAGCATTTATATGGTGTTATTATGACAGAAGGTCTACTTAAGATGAAATAAGTTGCATTATTTTGAGGTAATAACAGAATGACTGAAAAGTGACATTACTGGAAAACAATGGAAGTTATACAGCATCTTGTGTTAAATTCAGTACTTGGTAGTAGTTAAACTTAGTTAAAAACTGGAATATAAAATTGAAGTTCTGGTGAGATTGGTTAAATACACTAAAGTTGCTTAAAATAAAACAATCTGTAAGAAGGCCCCTTCTGTTGCATTGCCATGTGAGGATTTGGATTCCCCAAAGATATGGAACAGATGCACAGAAAGTTGAAGAAGAACAGAAGGCAACGGAAAAGTTCCTGGAAAGGAAATCACTGCAGTTAGGAGATGTTGGAAACAACAGACTCTTGTGGTCTGAGCTGGATGATCATGAAACAATTTGACAGCCTTAGAGGAAAAAATCTTCTTAGCTTGTTAAGCTGAGGTGAATTGTTTTCTGTGCCAGAGGGAAAAAAGTTGTAAAGAAGACAGGTAGGAATGAATGGGAAGTGTGTGAAGCTATTAAGAGCTTGAATGCAAGCTTGGAGGGAAAATATGCACCTCTTAAAAATCTCAAAGGGTCTCCCCACAAACTAGTCAAACATGCCTCCAAGATATGTTTTGGACCCAGTTATCTGCCTAGAATGGCACTGTGATTACAGGCAGCATAATTATGAAATTGTATTTGTAACTTCTGGATTGATTCAAGGGAATGAATTCTTCAGCCTTGTAAGAGAGCTGTCACTTTTCTCTGTGGTCTAATGTAAATTCTCTGTCAAATATTATTATGCCATTGACTCTTTAACATTTAGCTGATTGACGTCATTAGAAGGGAAGCTTGAGGGTGTCAAGCTGTTTCTAACAGAAGAAACCTGCTGGATGGGGAGGAACAGAGTAAAGCAAAATTGCACGTTAAGTGAACCAAAATAGTATAGCTGTGTTACTTTAAGGGGGAAAGAGAATAGTTAAATAATCCCTTCGATGCCTTTCACTCCCTCTAACTTCTCTGCAGAATTTTTCCAGAAGAAAACAGTTTGTCCTTAGAAAAATTTGCCAAGAAGGCAGTTGCTAAAACAAAGTAGCTGAGCTAGGTCCTGCCCTAAGGACATAGTCTACAATGTGCTGCCTCACCCCGGGGGAACTGCAAAGAAGAAATTGCAGACCAGTGACTCACCAATCCCTCCTCTCACTGTTAACAGAGTTGTGTTAAGAGGAGCCGAGGAAGCAATATTTTGGTCTCCACTGCTCTGGTGTGTCTTCTGTCCTTCTCTTCCTAGGAAGGAGGAAACAGAAGCCTCAGGTTGTTCCCCAGCATAATCACATTTTACGAGTTTACAGAGAAGTACACACAGATTCCTCACTATTTACAGCATACATCATACCCTCTGCTCTCTGTGTCAAAAAGAGAGAAGCTTTAATTTATGGGGGACTACAAGAAGTCAGATACCTTTCATTTTATGTGCAGCCCCTTCTTTTGTTTTGGAGGGAGATGTGACCACTGGACTGTTTCATTGTCTTCAAATTCTGCATTATTTATTGAGGGAAAATATAATTTATGCATGACCAGACCCATCTCTCTGTAGACAACCAGAGCTATCACAGTGGGGTCTACAGCTCATGCAATTAAGAGATATCCTTGTATGTAGTCTGACCTCAAATTCATTGTGTTCATAGCTATACTGCACCCAATATAGCATAATGTTTGACACACTATGGGGTATGGGACATTTTAGATATCAACTATTGATTCCTATATTTTTTACTAGCAAAGTATTAATGATAATAAACTTTATTTATGAAGAAAAACCATTATGTTTGGTTGTTATGCATTCAAAGATAATCCCAGAGATTTTGTCTGCACGCTTGTTTTGTTTTCTATACTTCTAACATTTTTATTTTTCCCTCCTGCCCATCACCTTTCAGCAGTAGCTCTATGACTTTATAGATTTGCTGGCGGCTTTGCTAACTGTGTCCATGCATTCCTTTACACCTTGCAAGACTGTAAATGTAATCCAATGCCAGGCTGTCAGAAGAAGCTGTGGATGTGGGATACTGCAAATCAGAGGTGTGGTAGGAGAGATGAGTGTGTGCAGCAGATAACTGTACTTGATTAGCTAGATTTAAATAGTGTTGGACGAATTTGCCAGGTGAAAATAAAAATTGTCAGTTCAGTTTAATTTCATGGTGAATCAAACAAGGAAATTAGATTCTGCTACTCTGTTAGTTTGACATCTACAGCAAGTGACAATTAGAGATGATGAGAGAACTTATATTTATTCCAAAACTTTTGATTTATTTTTTCTGATGGGCATGTAACTTTTATTTACCCTTGCTCTGCAGAAATGTCTCAGATATTATTATTTGATTGACAACTTGTGGATTTCAGGAATTCATTATTTTATTAAGTTCTTTTTAATAGAGTACTGCAGTTAGATATAGAGATAACTTGGCAATTTCTGAAATCTGCATTTCATTGAAATCACTTCTTGGGATCAGATGTTTCAGCCACAGGTAATCTGCGTGGAATAAAAGTGGTAACAGAAGAATCATGCTAACGGCTCAAACAAGGAAATATTACAATGTAATGAAGTAAGGATGAAGTCAATGTGGAAGAAACTCCTTTTGCTATATCTGGTCACTCAGTTCAGTCCTGATTTTCTTCATTACCCTTGGAACAAAGGATAAAATAACAAATCAAAACACAAACACATTCTTTAAAAGCAGTCCCAAAGTCCAAATTAAAATTAAGTGAACTTCACACTTAAATTAGGCTTCAAACAGCATGAAAAATCAAGCAGAACTGAGGCGTGAAATGATTGTATATGAGGATGTAGTCACTTCTCAGCCTGTGCAATGAAGTTTGTATCTAGGAAGCCTTAGCTTTACAAGCAATGCAGAAATAGCATGAGGAAATTATTTCCCACCTTATTTTGCTACTTCAGATAGAAATGCATTGTTGTCTGGCAACTGTGAGGAAGTTGTCAAACAAACATAGAAAAAAGGAGAAAAAGATCATTATGACACATTCTAAAGGAAAAACACTTCTCATATCCTGCAGTAGCTTGCCTTACATTGTAATATGCTGCGAAAATATGTATTCTTGCTGCAGTTCCCAATCTGTTAAATGAAGAAAATATTTCTTTTATTTCATCCTTCGCCTTGTCAATATCTCCTTTAAGATCTCGAGGGCAGGACTAAAATACTCTACATACCACTAGTTGGGAATAAAACAGTATCCAAGTAGTCTGGGAGCTTTGCTTTGGCCCCCATTGTGCTCTGTTTTTCAGAAGCTAGTCTCAGTTTTCATGTGTACTTAGTTTTAGCTTGTTGTATACAGTTGCTCAAATACTCAGGTGGCCTTGCTGTGCTCTGTGATTCTTTCATATTTTATTTGTTTGTGAAGAAAAGGAGACATGCACGAGTTCTCCCATATGGGCCATCTCCTACTGTCTTCACCCTCACTCTCAGATGCAAACTCTTTAATATGAAGTCTCACAATGGTTCTTAAAATGGCAGTTATCTGTCATGTCCTGCATAACTAATGTCTGGGACAGAACTGTCCAGGATAAGCATCCCTGGGTGAGGGTTCTTTTATTTAAGGATTTCCTTTAAAAATGGCTTAAAAGTGGAATTCTGAGATATAGCACTGAAAAAAAAATCTCTATTTAACTGCACTATAATATTTTGTATAACTATAAACCCCCCTAGAAGGTCCAACAAAAGAAACACGGACAGGCTTCTATTTTACATCCACTAAGGTACTATTTGCATCCCGTATGCCTGATGTTAGCAGTTTTTCACAACTCTTCACTGTGGGGTACCCTAGTGTTTGTGTTAGCAAAGTAAATTATATACTTTTTCATTGTTTGGTTTTTTTTTTTTTTAAACTTTTATCTGCACAGTCCCAACAGTTTTTCAGAAATTTGGTAGTTAGAAAGCAGACAGGACAAGATTCAAAGAAAATTTGGGAAAATGTGGTGTGTCATCTAAAAAGGCTTGCTTCAGTGGTTTTTAGCTTGTGTTGAGTGCTTGAATTTACACTGCATATGGTTTGCCAGGAAAAAACACAGGCAAAGAGAAAGTTTTAGGAAAAGTATGAGGCGTATCTTCACAGTAAGGCAGCTGAGCCCATCAGTTTTGTTTCAGGGAAGTTCATGTATGCAAAAGGTTGCATGCAGTGTTACTGAGACGTTTCTGAGTTGAGATCTGTTTGCAAAAATGTGGCTTGTTTGTTGAAACTACCCTGGTTCATAATACCATTAGAAATGAAAACAAACTAAGATACTACAGTAAAAATTCAGCTAAAATCTCCACATTTGTTCTGACATATTTTTTCTGAAGACTTTTCTTGGAAAACATATGATTTTAACAATAACCTCCCTTCTCCGAGTTTGTCATAATTGGTACTGGAAATAAGACACAGTTCTTCTGAAGGTAATAGAGTTTATGAAAAAATTGTTAGCTTTTTATATCAAAACCAAGTAAGTGTTATGTGGCTCTAATCTTTACCTAGAAACCTGTTTGGGTTTTTGTTTGTTTGTTTGTTTTGTTGGTTTTTTTTGTTGGTTTTTTTTGTTTGTTTGTTTTTATTATTTATTACAGTGAGCTTTTAAAATCACACACAAACTTTTGAAATCCTCATAGATCTTTGTGGTTTCTGACTAATGCCAGCACTCAAAGCAGAAATAAAAAATTCCATGAGAAAAGGGTTTTTTTCCTTTGTAATTAAGATCCAGCTAAAACCAGAAAGCACTGAAAATCCCACAAAAAACATGTTATTCGGAGTCTTTCTGCCTAATTTCCAAACCAAGAATCTTGGATAACTTAAGATTTTTCTTTTTGGAGCCAATTTGAACCTCATTTGTCCATCATTATTATAGAAACCACCTCCCACAGTGTGCTTGTTTTTAGTCCAAATTCATTTGCTCCTGAAATTTATGTCCTGGGGAACTAGAACTGCATGAAACCAAAGAGTTTCATGTGCACATAATGTTCATTTTAATTCATGCAACTGCACTGAAATGTCATTTGAAATTATACTTTCACACAAATACCAGATTTCAAAATGCATTTTAGTGTTTCAGTTCAGACCAAAAATGTAATTTTGAAGCTAATGCCCCAGTCTCTACCACACAATCTAGATTTCTTTCAGGGGAAAGCTAAACAAATAGCTCAGCTCCATGTGCTCACCAAATGTTCTGCAGCTCTTAATGGGGGTACAAAGCTGAAGTTACCACATCTTCCTTGGACAGCTTCAAACTGTGTGCTTTGTGGGGACATGCAGTCCAGAAGTACAAACTAAATTTTGTCCAGAATAAATCCCTGAATGACTTGCAGCAGACATAGTGCCCTAAACAACAACTGCCTTGATGTAATAATTGCTCCTACTGGTCCAAATTCCTTACTAATGTAGATGTAGCTGGTTTTAGTAACTTAGATACATTTTGTACACTGTATTAAATATTTAAAAACTCTAATGCAATAGACAAAAGCCAGAGGCAGGCTTGAAGTCCGTGTCCATCCCTGGATGGCAGATACAAGACAGTAAGTAGCTGTAATTAAATCTTTGATCTAATAACTTTTACAGTTTAGTTTTAATATGAGATTCTTAACGAACAAAAGCCTGTTTTCAAAACTGCTTCAGATATTGTCTAAGATGGTTGCAATTAAATTCCATTGTGCTACGAAGAAAGTTCAGCAGATTTTCTTTCATAGGTAATGAAGGTCTTGCAGTGGAGCCAAGTATGAATGCTAGTCTTGATATCTGTCTAGGATTAGGTAGTGTGAAAATAATATACCAGGGTTCCTTCTAGCTCCATTTTGTATGTTGCATTTGGATAAAACCTGAAATTGGTGGGTGTAAAGTTGCTTTATACTCAGTTCATTAGACAGCTTAAAGCCAAAGAGTTTTATCAGTAACAAAATGATTCATTGAGCCTGACACGCCTTGTTGAAAGCATATGTTTACCGAGTTGCTGGAGAACCACCTGGGTTTCCATCAGATTGCCTGGTCTGGGACTGTGAGGAAGACTACGGCCCTGTAACTGATCCTCTGGCTTTCCAGTAGGACCTGGTCCTTTCAGGAACAGGGAACAAGGGCAGACCTGGCAGGCCACCAACCAGGACACTGGCACTCCAGCACAAGCTGCTGGGGAGATTTGCAGTATTGACACCTCCAGCTGCTTCTCATTAAACCTGCCATCAAATCCTGTCTGTGCAGGGAGACTGAGGGTGGGAGTCTACACCTGCTGAGTGCCGTGTGCTCCTTATTAGTGGTGGAGACCACACCAAAAACTTTAGTATTCCCCAGCAGGATTTTGACATTATATATATAATTTCAAAAAACTAGCATTAGATTAAATTACCCCAGTATTTCTGCTTGCATAGAATATAACTTTATTTCAGTGAAATTCACATTGAAAACAGCTTAAAAGAACTAATATTTCTTCAAAATGGAAAATAAAATGAAAAATTTGCTTTTTCACTAATTCAAGGGTGTATATAAAAAAGAGCTATATATATATAAAGACACACATACATCCATATGTATATAATCATATTCTGGCATTTCATAGGATATTACCAACCAAATCCGAAAAGCAACAAAACCTTAGTAGAATCTAATTTGTTGATGTTACATGAATTTGTTAACAAACGTAATAACAAATGCGAAAGCAAGGTTAGTGTTACAATGCATTTTGGAAATGAAAACAGAAACATGAAAAGCAACTGGAATAAGGAGCCACAGGACAGCAACATAGCCTTGAGGAAAGGCAGAGTTGGAAAGATGAGACTTAGCGGGGGGAGGGTGTTTTAATATTTCTGAAACAGTAAGCAGACATTTCCTGTATTTCTCCTGTTTTAGGGAAATAGAGTTATTTATGTTATTACTCTGCCAATTTTATTGTCTAATGGCAACTATTTATCAGAAACTTTAGCTCAGCTTAAAAAAGAGTCAAAAATCTATTTTCTCACTAACATTTAAAACTGGCTGATATATTTAAACTTTGACAGTAAGAAAACAATAGCACACTTTCCTTATAGAAGTAAGCTTATGTATTCAAGATGGGTTTCTTTTTTTTTTACTTTCAAATAAGCATATGTGCAACAGGACAGCTAGATCAGGTTACATCTTTTAGAAACACTTGCTTTTCCTTTTAAGCTAAATGCTGGAATAAATGTGTTCAGTCTCTGTTAAACTCTCGGACTTGTATAACTGATTTAAATTAGTGGCAGAAGTACAGTGCTATCTCTAATAATCTAACAACCTTCTCGCATTTTAGCACACCAATTACCTGATGATGCTGAAATGTAGAGAAACTTAAAAACACTCACTCTAAGGCATTTATATTCAGAATTCAATTGCTTCAGTTAAAAAAAAAAAACAAAACAAAACAAACCCAAAGCAATCCACCCTCTTTGCCACTTTAAAAATAAAGTATAATAATGATAAAAAAATTGTCAGAAGAATACATTAGAGCAAACAGCTTTTCAGAAGTATAGAATCTCCACTTTCCTACATCTTTTATTTTACTGAGGAGGCTAACTGATGTTTAAGTATACTAGTTGAATCATGTAAACAAAGTAAATATTTAGAAGTGGGCTATCTTTTGGGAACTCCAGTAAAGAAACTGCTGACTCTGTTCTTAAAAACAAGCAACAGCCCTTCTCGCCCTAGAAATCCAACTCCATTAGTGGAACTCACTTCCATTAAACATGCTGTCTGAATTATGCACAAATATACCTCACTGTAGATCTGAATTTACCATTAACATTAAAGGAGGCTTAGTTAAAGGCTTTTGAGACACAAAATTTGCTGTACATGTTACCTTATTCTTGAGAGGTATGTTCAAAACATTAATTTAAAAAATTCAGACTAAAAAGATGTAAAACTTAATCTAGCCTGACTGATAAATAACTGCAGTTATTCTCTGATTTCTAAAGTATCATTATTTAAAGATAAGTATATTTTAATGAAGTTAAAGAGAAGAGGATTTGGCCCATTTTTTTATACTTAAACATAAATATATCCTTTAATCACTTTTTTACAGTGAGTGCTTGTGTGTTTATCTCAGACTACAACTGTCACCCCTCAGTATTTAGGCGTGATTGGAAATATCATAGCAATACATCACAGAATACATAAAACAATCTTCCAAAATACTAATTATCAATTTGAAAACTATCTGTCTCAGCTGTAACATAATGCTGTGGTTCATTACCTGCATATACACTCTCTTCAGAGTACTAATGGCTACATGCAGATATTCCAAATGACTTCATAAACACAGAAGCATAGACTGTTAAGCAGTGATTAATTTCTGCAAGACCATGTGAGGTCCCATAATTCTTTAATGGTGCCAAAGTGATGTATAGCATGAGCACATACATTGGCTGGCTCAGCAAGATGCCTGTGGGAAGTATCAGGGATGTATCTCCTTGGTGAGTTCTGTAGGGATTTAAATCACCTTGAAAAACAAGCTATGGACAACAGACTTTCCACATGCAAGTGCTTTGTTTGAAAGGACAGTTATTTTCTCTCAAAGGTGTAGCAGTTCTTCTTGTAATACTCACGTGGAAGATGTAGAAAAAGATTGTGCCTTTTCACAAAAGCCCTAGGCACCATCAGAGTGTCATTTTTTTCTTCCTTTATTTCGGTTCATAGCTTACATTGTCTTTTCTGTTTTCCATGATACTCAATGTGTCATAAAATAGGCTCCTTCTCAACAGTCAGACTGACAGCCAGTTCCATCAAGAGCAATATGTGAGATGAATTTATCTAGAAAAACTAAGCATGTTCCTGTATCAATCAAAATTACTCAGTGAAGCGCTCCAAGTTTTGAGTTAGTAGGAGTGATGTTGTGATGTCAGCTTGTGGTGGTGCATTTCTTCCCCCTCTGTGGGCTGATCTACAAACTCAGGAAGTCTTGCTAGGCCTTAGCATAAGTGTAACGAGTTGGGTGGCTAAGCTTCCCTTGATGGTAGCAGGAACTCTTGCATGGCTAAGACAAGGAGTCATACTGAGCATTCCAAGGACTCCTGCTGCCTGGTGGAGGCGGGGGACGGGAGTAGAGATAATTAGTTCTCTCCTGACAACCTTGAGACATATCTCAGGCCTCTCCTAACCCCCGTGGGGCATTCCATATCTGAATCTTAACTCATTCTCTGACAGCCCCGGACCCTTCCTTATCTGAATTGTAACTCATGTATAAACGTACCAGCACAACTGGAATCTGAGCAATTTGCTGATGACTAAAGCCAATCATCTCCTGAACCTATAAAAATGGTACTAAGTGAGACCCTTTGAGCTCTCCTGGACCGCAGCGGGCTGCGATGAACATCTCCCTCTGAGTGGGATGCATCTCAGAACTCACAAACTTTTCTGTTTGCGAAGATCGGAGGTTTGTCACTGAAAGATGACAGGACTTGGGCTGATAGTCTCCATTCCTTGAGGCTCAACCCTTTGCCCATTTGGAAAGATGCCAAAGCATTTAATATGAATATTTTCACCAAACCTAAGGGGAATTTTTAACAGGTATACATCTTTTACTTGCTTTTATGTATCTCTTACGGTCTTTATGCTTGTGTGTATGTATATCTCTTAGGGTCTTTATGCATGTATGTGTGTGCTAACCTGAATATCCTATAGCAAGTATATTACAAATACTGTTTTTCAAATCTATACTTAAATTACTGTCGTGAACTTTATTCAACTGTGAATGAATGTCAGGCTGCTATTATACTCACAATCTCTTTAGATATAAACTATTGACCAAGTCTGAGACTAGGAGTCAATCCAGCTGCACCTCGTCTCCAACAGGAATTTAGAAAGCAAGGGGGTCCCCTCTGAACCTTGTGACTCAGTGGGAGGGTCTCCCCTACCTTTTTACATTCCCTGTCTCTGTACAAATCATGAGAAATCAGTTCTAACTTGATTTTTCTTTGTATGATTCTCTTTTACCCTATTGCATATTTGGTCTCTGTATACATAATTTTAGTTTGATTCTGACTTAATTTTCCTTTGTGCATTTCATCCATGTATTAAGTAATAAAGTGAACCTTGCCATCAAATTCTGTGAAATCATGCTTTTATATAAACTATTAAATAATTTTTTTACTAATACCATTGGAGGTGATTCTTTAAGCAGTCTAAACCACTCCATTTTATGACACAGCTGGAACATGCTGTCTACAACACAAGCTAACTGCTACAAGCTAGAAAATATATAGGTAAGTTATATTCTGTTTTGATACAGTGGCAAATTTGAGTCATAGTAAAAGACTAGGTCTTTTACTCACCTGAAGCAATATTTTTTATACCTTGACAAGTTCTGAAGTCAGTGAGATTCTCATCAGCATAATGCTCCAACATAGATAAGAATAGTAGTGTTTGGGTCTAGATAATGGTCTTCACTGTGCTTCCCTTCCTCACACAATGCCTAGTGATTTACTAATCGATAGTTAAACAAAGTGTTACTGTAAAATCAACAGAATCACTTAACAGGAAAGTTGCACTTCAGTGAGTGAAGGTTTGGGACTGATTTAACCCAATTTACTGAAAATATTCAGGGGGATTCAATTGTTTTGGTGAGTGCTGCTCAGTTCTGGTACACTGTACACCAAGGTCAACTTACTACCAAAGCCATGAACCACAAACATCAGTTATAGAAGGCTGTAACATGTTACATGAAAGTGATAGAGAGGAATGAGTCTCTGGAACATACTGCTATGCCATCAATGCACAGTTGCTCTTCAGGCATAGCGTAGGAAACTTTGTATTTACATCTCAATCCTAATGTGCTTTGCTGTTTGCAGCCTAGCTCACCTTTGAGCTTAGTGGTCACAGGATACCAGATAGTGTGCCAATTTGTAGCATGGACAAACATAGCTGGATGGAAGTCTCTGGTTTCATTTGCACTTCCCACTTAAGACTGTCTAATTGAATTTATAGCCCAAAGGATTACAGGCTATGCTGCTTTACACCCAAATGTGAGCTTTTTTTGGTATTTAAGGTTCTTAAAAAAAGGCACCACCACAATGATACAGTTTCTTTCATTGAAACAACTGTACTTTTCTTTTTAGCCCTGTGCAATGATAATTTTTAGCATTCAAATGGATTTAGAGGCTTTTAAAAAATGTGTGATTGGATTAGGCAACATGAAACCTTTATTGTTTGTTTAAAGGATATATCAGTTGCCATGAGGTTTTGCAAAAGTTACTCAAGACTTTTAATCATTTGTAGAAATTAAGGGTGTAATACCTACTTAGGTAGTAGGAGAATAGTAATACCAAGAGATAGACAGCCTTTTCCTTACAAAAGCTTTCATCAGACCTTTCATTGGAGATGGAGGAGGAGGTTATACAGTCTTTCCCATTTAGTGATACAGGATTGATCAATGGAAGTTTAAAATGAGAAGAAAACAGCTGCTGTCCAATTAACTTGTCATGAATGTCTACAGAACAGCTTCTGGAGTTGTAAGATTGGTCTTAGCAGATGAACAGGAATTCAGGTAAGGGATAAAAAGTCAGGGTTTGTATGTAAGTTTACAAATAACTTTTGACTTCCTAGTGATGTTGTACCTTGGCTGAGCCAGTGCTTAGAAAATGATACTCAATTGAACATTGAGAATTTTGGAAAGTTAAGCCTTACCTGAGCTCATGGCATGTAAGTTATAAAGTTGAGAGAATCTGGTTTCAGTACACTAGGGTTGAAGTGGTCAATGGATGACAGTTTTAGAAAGAATAGGGGTGATGATTGTTTTTAATCTGATGGAAAATAAGTGCTTAGGCTTGTAGACCTTTATGCCTGATTCAGTAATGTAATTGCTTTTACATGGCTGCCCTCTATACAGAGCTGTGATGGTTTATTGGTTCATCTCACAAATTAATTTCAAACAGATCCATCTAGACAACCAGAGGTAGCAAGCAGTTTGAAAGAAGAATAGGTTGTTGCTGCAGAAGGAAGAGAGGCTTTCAGACATTTGTGGCCTTCCTCTGTGAACATCTCTCTTAAAGTGTTACTCCTGATCTGGATAACTTTCATGACTATTTAATTCATAGTTCAGAGATTATTATGTAATTTAGACTGGATCTTTGGTTTTAGCTGCTCATGGGTGACATGCACAAAGAAGCAGAGTGAGTGTATATAGATGTTACCAGTTGCCTTTAGAGCAGACCTTCAGTCACCAGGAGAGAGATTCAGCAAACAGTGAAATAGCTCCAAAATCATCAATTTTGTCTATGCTTCTGCTGGTTTTCTGCAGAGTGCTCTGTTGTTTCTTTTTCTAATACAATCACACAGGTAGATATCTTGGTGGTTATGCGGTTTGTGTTTCTATATTGTATATCACACAACTTTCTGATATAAAGTTCTTTCTGAAGATCCACTGAACTAAATGGTGAAACTTCTCTATACTTGAGTAGGGCAATGAATTCACCAAGAACATTTAATAAACTTCTTTTCAGAAAAAAAAATACTGGTTTTATGTCAACAGTCTTTGAGGTAATGGAAACCTTTGGATTCCTAGATGGCAGGAATGGCCTATTTCTTACTCAGTTGACCCTTGTCAGCTCCATTTAGTGTAGGCACAAGGTTACTGGTTCAAATGAACCTTGCTCTCCTCTTTTTAAGAAGACACAGAAGACATTTTCTATAGCTGCTTTTATATTTTCTTATTCATAGCAACTGACCAGTTGTCAGGTATCTTGTGGAATGTGTGTGCAGCCTGTGGTCAGGGAAAAAGCATTCTGCTTTTTAGATAAATTATTTGTTTTCTGGGCTAGATTTGATGGGTTAATATTTATTTTCTAAGTATGTGCTTAATTTTCTGAATATGTTTTTGCATTCCTTTGTTGTTGTTGTGAGTTTTGCTTTTTACCCCTTCTGGACTGAATAGATTAAAAAAAAATAATAATAAAAGGAATACTAAGCAAAATTCATATGAACTTTAAAAAAAAATAATATTCCAAACCTCTATAACAAATCACCTCAGTCACAGAGATTTTTGAGAACAGGGAATTATTTTCTTTCAATTGTTCTGCAAGTACACAGAATCAGCTTCTGTAGCTTTTACTTTTATCTTCTTTGAATGATGGGTTGACATTATGAAAGAGTGAGAAATATAGCTTCAGTTGTTTTGTGAGTCATAATCACAACACAAAGTTATTTATTGATCTATTGATTTAATTAAAAGCAATTTCAGAGCATGACCCCAGGAAGTTCAGAGTGCTTTTAACTCTAATTCGTATCTCAAGGAAAGGAGAAGAAGGTGAGGGGAGAGCAGGCTTTGTGAAATACAGAATCTAAGTAGGTAAAACTAAGAAGAAGATAAAAGATTAATGGAATTTTTGATACTACTATGCTATTTCAAATAATGCAGTGTATAGTTACTGCAAACTTCAGATACTGTCTTGACTACATTGGAGATAATAAGAAAGTTGCCCTTATATTTCAGTGAAGTATCAATATTGCATTACTAACCTTCTAATAAACATTACTGAGCAGTCTAGCAGCCCTCGTTTTATCTGTGTGGTCATCAGCCAACATACATCTTCCTGTGCTTCATACCAGGCTTACTTTACTGAATAAATGCCTCAGAGTGTTAAATTTTGGAAGTTCTTGCCTGTGGCTGTGTCAGAGATTGAAGGAGTTAATGTCTTAAATATTTCAGTGGGGAAGTTCTGCACAATGGCACACTCTGGCTAACAATGAACCCTGCAGGCAGGTGAGAAGTCAGTCAGCAACAGGGCACGGAGGCCCTGCCGTGCCAGAGGGTGCGCAGTTCCCTCTTCTGACCCGCTGAGTGGGGCAGCTCACCGTGCATGGCCAAAGATCAAAGAACAGTCATGCTTGCAGGGAGGGAGAAGTTGCTGCCCAAATGACCCCCAAGCCCACCAACCCATTTCCTGAAGGTTCTGAAAGCACAAACCAAGCATGACACCTAATTAGCCTAATGAGTTTGAGTGCCTGCCTGAAGGAAGGGCAAAGAGATGATAAAAGGACACAAACTGAAGCCCCGGGTGCACGCACCCTCCAGAACTGGACCCCTCGGCTGCCGAAGCCAACATTGGACCCAGGACTGGTGAAATTTTACTCTTTTCTCTCTCTGTCTCTCTCTCTTTTTTCCCGTGATCCCTACACCACATCCCTTTAGACATAAACTGTTGACCAAGTCTGGGACTGGGAGCGGATCCAGCTGCCCCTGAGCTCCTCTCTGAGAAGGAGTCTAGAAAGCAAGGAGGTCTGCTCTGAACCTCGTGACTCAATGGGAGGGAGCTCCTTATTGTCTTCCCTGAACTGATCCCCAAATAAGCAAGGCTTGTAGTATATATTTGGTTATGTATGGTTAGCACATGTTACACAGTTTACTGACCTAGTTTCATGCCAGTTACTATGGCAATTCTTGTTGTGACCATGCCAGTTCTTGTGAGTGAATAGAAACTGAGTTTTGTGAGTTAAAGGATCCTTGGTGTCATTTCACCTTCATTCCGACCAGGGAATAAGCGAACCTGAGTCGTCATCCTGAGAAATTGGGACATGACATTTTAATAGTTGTGGGTTTTGTCATTGCCACAGAGGTAGAGTGGCAGCACCCTGGTGCTGTTTCAGGCAGGGTGACAGAGGGGTGCAGGCTGTGCAACCAA
Organism: Haliaeetus leucocephalus; assembly: GCF_000737465.1. NCBI lineage: Eukaryota > Metazoa > Chordata > Aves > Accipitriformes > Accipitridae > Haliaeetus > Haliaeetus leucocephalus. Next base: position 4,943,469 of record NW_010972687.1, on the reverse strand, counting down.
ATCTGTCCTCTGGTTGGTTTTAGTGTAAATTCCAGTGTGGTACTCCAACTGGTTGTTTTAAGTGACTTTAGGTGATCCTACAGATAAATAGCACAGAAAGAATAAACTTAATGGTGGTTTTGATTATGTTGAACAGTTCCATTCTTTTGAGAGATGGAGGCTTGCACCATTTTTTTCAAAGTAAGTTAGTGTTTGCTATTCCTTTTTCTTCTTTTTCAAAAAATCCAGCAAAATCCTTGTAAATTCAGGCTTAGGAAGCACTCTATCAGGTACAGTTTTAACTCAGTTAAAACTACATTATTGTTATTATTGTTGTTATTATATTGTAAGTAACAGCTTGATGATCACCACTTACTGGTAAAACACAGCAAATAAAATAATATTTTTTTTCTTTTTTTTTTTTCCCTTCTTTTTTTATCAACAATATACCTGGAACTTTGTTTCACAAAAATCTTAAACATTACAGATCTACTCCCCAAATCCTAAATTGCAGCCCTTCCGTTGTCTTCAACTCATACTTTCTTCTTTTAAGAAAGTCATAATGCAACAGTATAATAACAGTAAAGTGAAAAACAGTATTGCATAATGTTGAATAGCAACATTGCACAGTAATACTCATATGAAAATTTTACGTTAACATTAGTCTTCTAGTATGAAAGACAAAATTATTTTAGTGGAACATTTTCACAGGTATAATCTTGGTTTCTCTGAAAACAAACAGCTCAATTCAGTACCTGTGTTTATGTCGCAGCGTACTATTGTCCATAGCAGCAATCCTCTTTTTTTTGAATCAGCGCATTGCACCACAGGCATTTATGTGTATTATTTTACTGAATATTATGCTTTTTTAAGGCTGTTTCATAAGGCATCCTATGATACTTTTTGTTCATCATCCATAAATAACAAACTCCCAGTTTGCTAGGATTAACGTTTAATGAGTGAAATTAAAAATTAAGTCTATCTTTTCTGTACAACACTTGGACATCCTCATGTTTGTCACAGCATGAGAAATCTAAAATAATAGAAAAAAAATAATGATAGCAATGAGAATGAATACGTAGAGTATGAGGAGTATCTTTTCTGTCAAGTGTTCTGCATATATGCTAGCATAAAATGCAACAGCATGGGTATAATGATTATTACTAGCAATTCAGTAGTGCATTCTAGATTTACTTAGATTTTCTGACTTCACTTGCAATTCCTTATATGAAACTGTGTTGTCAGTGCTTGGTGCTGTAGCTTGTTTCCCAGAAAGGTCACAAAAACATTGAGTAAATATTATCACCAGTTAGTGGGCCCACTGAAAATATTTTGACAAGAAGAATAGGCCTTTTTGTCCCTCATCCAAATCTTAACAACTGCATGTAGTGTTATAAACCAGTTATGATTTGCCCAATGGCCTTTTGTGAAATGGCTTGGTCTTCCCCAATCACGTCTTATAGGTTGTATGCCTGACCTGTAAAATTAACATCACGCCTAATATCAGCCGATACACAGAGCAGAAGTGATACTGTGCACCTGGGTGAGCTTACCTGTGCTGTGCTGGGAAAAGGGCAGATAACAGGTAGTATCTACATCGTTGTAAGAACCAATATTTTAAAAAAATATTTCCACCTAATCACTAGATAGGGAACAGAACAGGGGAACTAGATAGAATTCAGAACAATTTAAATTTCTAGCTGAACTTCCATTTTATCTCTTTGGAGTACTTTCAAAGACAGAGCAACACACACCTTCTTAGTCTGAACCAGCTATACTTAAGGCAAAGTTTCATGAAACAGAAGAGGTAAAATCACCCAGACGGAATATGCTAGCTTGCTTCTTAGAATGTAACTACAGACCTCTCAGTAGTAATACACTTTGGTTGAGAGACTCCTCAAACTTTCTATGTAGTACATTTTAAAATATCAGGTTTTTTATTCTTTCAATTCATGTTCTTAAACCACACAACTCTTTAGAACGACCGAACCTGTGTGAAAAATTTCATTATAAAGTTTTGCTGGTAATCTGTGGTATAAGAGATGGAATCACACCTTTTTGTATGAGGATACCAATACTTTATCAGACTACAGAGTAAATTTGATTATCAAAAGAATTGCTATCTCAAAGCTTAGTTTATTCATTTTCCAGAACAACCTTCTCTGTATTACAGCTAATCAAACAAAAGGGAAATAGATTTTTCAGTTGCCTTAGAACCAAACTAATTTAGTGTCACTGAATATTGATTTATTTTTATTTCACAATATCGTCCCTGATAATATTTCACACTTATTCTAAGGCCAAGAGACTGTCCATGGTTTGGATTTCACTGCTTACTCTGGGCTTCATGATTTTGATTTGCATCAGATCTGAAGGGAATGGTCTCTAGTGATCCAGTGTGTGGAAACTTTAAAGACAATTCTGTCACACAGGGAAAGTTCTGGACCATTTTGTAGAGTTCTCTTCCAGGTTTGGTGTGTTAGAGAGAACCTGCAGTGCCATGTTTTTGCAAGTTTCTGAGCCTACATGGGCCTGTAAAGGGGTGCCACAGTAATACTGAGGTTATCAATATCCTTCTCCCTTTACCTGTATCTTCCTTTGTGCAACCAGAAGCAAGTGTCTCTGCAGAGATCGCCACGTATATAGTTTTTAAGGACTAAAACCAATCTGTCATTCTGCTGTGTTCCATTATGTAAGGTTTCCCTTGTTGTTCTAATCAACTATCTTGTTCCAGGTCCCTGTTATTCCTTTTCTAGATAGCTGATAGTATCAAATTCTTCTTGACCCAGAACAGGCAGCTCATCATATTCACATTCATGTTCCTCGACTTAATCTATCAAACAGGGCTGTCAGAAATAACTAATTCCATGTCTTCCAGCACAACTTCAAGTTGCACCTTTAGTTTGTAGCATGTCCCAATACTATAGGGATACTTTGCAATACAGCCTTACTGCAGGTTTTGTAAAATAAAATGCAACCGGTTTTGTGTGCTGAGAAATAGCTCACACACACACTTTGTTGTTTTTCTTGAGAAACAGTATAAAATAAGAAAGATAAGAGAAACAGAACAAGAATAACTTTGTTTTGAGTGAAATCACTGTGACTTTTTTGTACTATTCTGAAAGCATTAAAGTTTAGAAACTCCATGGCCTCCCATGATACAAATGTTCTTAAGTTTTAATAACTTTCCATGGCATATCTTTTGACAAGTTTTATATTACTGTACAAAAAAAAAAAAAAAAAGATAAATCAGGACAGATTGAAGAAGTGTTTAAAAATAAGAAAATGCCCAATTTAAGGTTGCTTGTGCCAACAACCTATTTTTTTGCAGTGTGATACATTCTTAAATTCTTCTTAAATATATTGTTCTCTGACAAGACCTTTCCCTAAAACTTATCACATATCAGAATAAATCAAAGTTTTGTCATGAAGAATATATATAATATGCTAACCTTATTCACTGTAAAATTTGGAAGATGTTTTGTGCAAGGGACAAAGAACTACAAGAAGAAATGCATGGTAAAGGACAGGACTTAACTGCTTTATACATTGGATTATATCTTTGCCTTTGCAAAAGAGTGCCTGTTTGGTGGCTTGCAAGCTCTGAGTTTCATGGCTGATGACTACTTTTTATGATGTATGTAACGTAATGGTAATATATCATATGATTAAATACACTCAGAGTGTACTTGCAGGATGCTAAATTAAAGCAACACGTGCAATATTGTCTGGCATTCCTAATGTTTTTTAATGAATAGACACTTACCTGAATAAATTCCATGGGATAGTTAAAGCTGCTTAGACAGAAATCTGAGGCAAGGAAAGAAAACAGAGGGGTGGGTGACCTTCTGTGGAATTTATCCTGGCTGGAGGAGTGGAGAGCTGTTGATAGCTGCTGAACCCAAAGGCTGGGATACAGCTGGAAGAGGTGCTAGAGGATGGATGCAGGTGAGCAACAGGCCAGAAATCACTATGGTTGCTCATAGCTTCCAGCAGCTTTGCTGTCATGTCTATGGGACAGCCCAGGAGAGGAAAACACTTGCATTGGTAAATAGTTTTTGGTCAATAGTGTGATTCTCAGCAGTCATGACCACCTAACACCTTGCTTCCCAAGCAGAGCTTTTAAAACATGCCCCTCAGTTGCGCTCATTAAATTCTTTCCTGCTGCATATCTCCTTCACTCACAGCAGCCCCCAAAATAAATGTCCCACCAGCTAAACTTCTATCCCATGAGAAGGCCTATCTGTTGTTTCCAAAAAACTTTTTGAATCTAACTAGTAACTTCAGACTTGGATAGGATTATACCAAAGGTACTGCAGTTGGGAGTCATCAAAGTCCATAGAGTGAATTAAATTAAGCATGTTAGTCACACCTTCTTCTGAATTTTACTTGCTATCAATTTCAATTGCCAGTAAGAGCTGGAAGAAATGTAAGAGGTTTTCCTGCCTCCACAATAACAGATTCCAAATTAATGTTTGCAAATGATAATAATTAGTAAGTTTTTAAAAGGTTTTAAAAGATCACTATGACTTCCTTCTTCTAGTTTATTAAAATGTCATTTAATATAACCAAAGAGCAGAACTGTGTCATAAGTTCTTATACTCCATAAATAATGAGTGGGAATGAACGAATGGTAATAATGTGCAGCTAATAGCTGCCAAACAACAGATTCTGAAAGATGTTTCTACATAATCTTAAACAATTCTTGTTAATGGACAAATTTTATTTAGAAAAATCTAAGTCTCTTTGCAGAAGAAAACCTAAACAAAGTTATGCTCCCTAGATTTATCAAATAAATGATATGCTGTGGATACCTCATCCAGCTGCCTTCAAAATTAAAAAAGAAAGCTAGCCATTCTTGCACAGATGAAGCGAGACCTTAATGAATAGCAATGGGTATATTCCTATCCTGCTGTGGAATTGATCTGAAAAATGTGTGTGTGCAACAGTAATTTATGCTAATTTGATTTATGAGTCTAAGTACCCAAGCAACCAGATAAGACCATATATTCATAAATATATGCTCCCTTAATTACAGACTTCACGTTGTCTTGACATGTTCTTTTTGTTTGTTTGTTTTGTTTTTCGTTCGCAGTCTATAGGAAACTCTGCTAAATTAAATGTATTTCTTCTTTTAGCCCAAAGAATGGTTTATATGTTAAATCCACTAATAATCAGCACTGGTGAAGCAATTCTTTTTTTTTTTCTGTTGAATGCATCTCATTTCTTCCTTCTCTTTTGCTTAATAGTTAGTTTCTATGTTTTGCAAATGAGACAACTCAAATAATAGCCTGAACACAAAAGGTGTAATAATTAATTACAGCATGAATCACCAGAAAACTCTACTTTTAATACCCTCTGTATGTACAACAAAGGGGGATCGAAATATTTTTTTTCTGTGTGTCAACATTCTCTCTCCTTTTACTTCATTAAATCAAGATGATATAAGTCCCAGGAGACAGCAGTGCAAATTTTAAAGCTGTATTGATTTAACCTTCCCTTTGTAAATATTTCATAGTTCTATAATGTGCAAATGCAGTCATGCACAGAACAAAGGATTACACTTTTCTGTTAGTACACAGAAGGGCCATATGACAGTATTTATTATGCCATTTAAACAATATCACATAGGAAAACACATGAGGATATTTTGTCATTGTTATAAATGTCAAGGAGGATTGATACAACACTATTTCTCAAGTGAAATTTTCATTAAGAAAGGCTATTTCAAACTGCGACTTTCTTGAAGGAATATAAAGCCATTTGTTAATTACAGTTTCAATACCTTTTTCTAGTTTACCTCTCCCACCATAATTTGATGTAGATTTGTTTGATGAAATGGTACTTCTCTCAGTGCTTCACAGTTTTCTGTTATCTTCCAGACAATTTTCAGTTCTGAAAATTAACATCCCAATAATTTTCATGACAGATGAGTGGGGGAAGCTTATGGGGTGGATTATCCAGTCTATAATGGCTGCTATATATTCTTCTGGCAATAAAAAAAAATCCTGGAAATTGCATGTACTGAGGCCCTGAACAACTCCATAGTAATTCGTACAGAGATTATGACTCTTCTAAAAGCCTCTTTGTAAAAACATCATCCAAAAGTAAAATAATGATCTGAAAATTTCATTCTAGCATAAACTTTTTCTTGATTACTACATATTATATTTCCAAACACTGATATCTAAATTGATCTTATAATTAAAGACTTTTTTCCTGAACCACAAATGCTACTGCTTCTTGCAGTAGGAATCTGATGTTGACAATTTCAGTGCAAGTAGTGGTAGAGTTTAAATCAAAAAGAAGACCTGTTGCTAGCTTGCAAAAGATTCTAGTGGGAAATTTATATTTTACTCCCTCTTTCTGACCTGATTAAAAGTGTAAATTTTATGTAGAAATTTACAGTATCGCTCATGTTTCCGGTTCTGCAGATTTTAAAACATCTTATATTTAATCAAGATAATCTACACCTAACCATAACCATACTAACATTAAAATGTCAGGCCCTTTTTCTTGTCAAAGTACTTTTCTCAAAAATATTTTTATTAGAGTGATACCAGTTGATGTGAACTGAACGTTGGCCTTTTTTTCCTCTATTAATAGTTTATCGTCCCTGATGTTTTGGAAGAATCAGTGCGGTATTCATCTTCATGAAGTTTCATTATGACACAGTAGCATGAACATTAGTGAGGATATTCATTTTAGGAACATTATGTTACTTAGTCTGCTCCACTACCATCTGTAAGATGTCACACAGTCTTAATAAGCATACTATTTGCTTTAATGACAGATGAAGTCTTTTATTGTATCAAGATGACTCTTCTTTTTTTAATACATTTCATTTACAACCTCAAGCTTGACTCAGCTTTTCCTAGAAGTCAACTTTCCAGGAAAATGAGAGAGAAACAATCTGTCATTTATTTACAAATGTTTATTTTTTTTTCCCCTTGTCTGTGTATTACCACAAGCTGTCAGTCTACAGAAAACACACGGAATTTGTGCTCTGAATAGGGCCTTACAGCTATGCTTTTAAGTTAACTTTGGTTTTACATATACATATGTGTATATATATAAGGCAAGCTCTACTTGAAGTGTGACAAATGCTCATCAGCCTCACCATCTGTCAAAAAATAGCCTTACAATAGTATAATAAAATGGAGCCAGGGAAATTAGCAGTAAAAAAGAACCAATCTGCTACCATATGAGCCCACACAGGCCTTATTACTGGTTTCAATGGGATTAATTTTTGACATAATATGCAAAAGTCTGAAAGTTGGTGTGGTGGGTTGACCCTGGCTGGACGCCAGGTGCCCACCAAAGCCGTTCTATCACTCCCCCCTCCTCAGCTGGACAGGGGAGAGAAAATATAACAAAGGGCTCATGGGTTGAGATAAGGACAGGAGAGATCACTCACCAATTACTGTCACGGGCAAGACGGACTCAGCTTGGGGAAAATGAACTCAATTTATTACCAATCAACCAGAGTAGGGTAATAAGAAATAAAACCAAATCTCAGAACACCTTCCCTCCACCCCTCCCTTCTTCCCGGGCACAACTTCACTCCTGGATTCTCTATCTACCCCCACCCCAGCAGCGCAGGGGGATGGGCAATAGGGTTTACGGTCAGTTCATCACATGTTATTTCTGCCGCTTCATCCTACTCAGGGGCAGGACTCCTCACACTCTTCCCCTGCTCCAGTGTGGGGTCCATCCCATGGGAGACAGTCCTCCACGAACTTCTCCAACATGGGTCCTTCCCATGGGCTGCAGTTCTTCATGAACTGCTCCAGCGTGGGTCCTTTCCACGGCATGCAGTCCTTCAGGCACAGACTGTTCCAGTGTGGGTTCCCCATGGGGTCATAAGTCCTGCCAGAAAACCTGCTCCGTGGGCTCCTCTCTCCACAGATCTGCAGGTCCTGCCAGGAGCCTGCTCCAGCGCAGGCTTCCCATGGGATCACAGCCTCCTTTGGGCACCCACCTGCTCCAGCGTGGGGTCCTCCCTGGGCTGCAGGTGGATATCTGCTCCACCATGGACCTCCATGGTCTGCAGGGGGACAGCCTGCCTCACCATGGTCTTCCCCACGGGCTGCAGGGGAATCTCTGCTCCGGTGCCTGGAGCACCTCCTCCCCTCCTTCTTCACTGACCTGGGAGTCTGCAGGGCTGTTTCTCTTACATCTTCTCACTCCTCTCTCCAGCTGCTGTTTCTGTGTGTCCCACAACTTTTTTTCCTTCTTAAGTATGTTATCACAGAGGCACTACCACCACTATCGCTGGTTGGCTCGTCCTTGGCCAGCAGCGGGTCCATCTTAGAGCCAGCTGGTATCAGCTCTGTCGGACATAGGGGAAGGTTCCAGCAGCTTCTTACAGAAGCCACCCATCCCCCCCATGTTGCCACACAAAGCCAATAGAGTTGGCAAGGTTTATTTCTTAAATATTTACTTTTTTGTGAATAGTTTGCATGATACCTCAGTTTTAGAAGTAAAGGTTGGGAAGGCCTTAAGTAATAATTCTGGCATTTCATGTATATTAGGACTCCACACTCTGAATTTTATCAAGTTTCATAAATTTATCCTGGGTCTTCCAATGACCTCTTCTCCTCTCTTCATATCAGGAATAGAAGAAAGCCTAAAAAGACTAAAGTATTACTCACTTTTTTAACTCTAGACCTTAATCTGCCAGCACCAAAGCTAGGTGAAGTACTGCAAAAAGGGATCCTCAGCCAAGTCAGATGTCATAACATGGTTAAAAGTGAATAAAATCCTGAATGGACTTTGCTTTGTTAAGAAAACTCAGCAAACCACAATATTGATGTTTTCCTTAATTTTTAAAAATCTTTTAGAAATCAAAGTGTCCGTGTAACTTTCCTCTGCAGTCTCAGTCCTTGCACCCAATTTTCTGTTATAGGAACAAATCCTGCACCTAAAGAAGTGTTCGTCTCTCAGTTCACAGGGTGAATAGTTGTACATATTAGCAAACAGATGTGTGTGCAGATACTAATTTTGCTGACCTAAAACCTTTTTGCTAATGGATTTATTTTTTTTAACCAATCTTAGGTTTGAGCTTTGAAAGTTAGGTAGCTACTACTTACCCTAAACTCTATCTTGATTCCACATGCTTTCACTCCTCTTTGCTGCTGTTTTAGGTCTCCTTTCAACAGCTATGGTTTCACTCACGCTGTTCCTCACGATATTTATTCATCTTCCCTCTTGCACTTCATTACAGAAACTGTGTTTTTTCTTTTTCTTAGGAAGCATTTCCTGTATACTAAACTTTTTGTTGTTTGAAAAGTTACCTTTTAAGCTAATTTTTTACTCAAAGCATTTTCTGCTTTCTCATTGGAGCTGTGAAAGACTGAGTGCTCTGAAAGATCATCCTTTCCAGCTCCTGACTGGAATTAAGGGAGCCCTGCAGGCTGGCTGTAGCTAGATCCAGAAGTCCTGGTTATAAATTTACAAGGCAAATGTGCCCCTTTGAAGGCATGACTGCATGTGAGTCAGCAAAGTGTGTCCAGCAAGTGCATCCAGCAACTAGGCTACACAGGAACACTCAACGTTATTGATCTCCTGCCACATCAGGTATTTCTTACCTTATTTCTCACCTGCAACAGCCTAGCAGTAAGCCTTAGGGAAAAGTGGAGAGGTAAACCTTGACTGTTTTCCCCAGGGTCATCCTGAATAAAGACAGGTCCCCACAGTTCAAATTTATTGTTTATAATAAATGACGAGGCAATCAGCTCCAGTGCAGGCATGTTCTGCAGTGGGGCATGGGATCATGGCGTACAGGGGGCTGTCCTGAGCAGGGGAAACCCTCAGAGGGCAAGAAGACCCACCAGCTCTCAGGAGGGAGAGCTGCTGATGAGGCATGGGGAGGCCAGGACTAACGGCCATCGCCCCCAACTCCCACCAAGGGCAGCCCACCACCAGAGTGGGCAAACAGGGCCTGGCACAGCAGCTGGCACGGGAGGGCGCCTCGTCAAAGGAGGGCATTCCACCGGACGAGTGGAGAGGCTTGAAGTCCACATAACCCAGCAGCCAGGCACCGTTCTGTGGCCACCTGCGCAGGCCATGGGCACCCATCTACCTGACCCTCAAGGCGGAATGGTGGGCACTCACCCGACAGCAAAGGCTGCAGCTCCGGCTGGGGGGTCTGCACCATCTACCCCAGTGGTGGCTGATGCCTCAACCCAGACGGAGCTGCTGGAGGGAGAGGCTGCAGTGCAGACCCCAGACTGCAGGAAGTGCCTAGACCTTTCTCCTGGGGCAGGGACAGGCAGCAGACCTGCCTGCAAAAGGTGTGCCCCCATGGAGGACCTCCTGCAGCAGGTGGCTAAGCTGCAGTAGGCAGTGAGAAGGCTGTGTAACATTAGGGAGGCTCAGAAGGGCTTAGATAGCTGGTTCCAAGCGCAGTCTGCAGGGGACCCACAGCCCACGGCCAAATAGCCAAAAACTCCCCCACCAGCGCACACAGAAGGGAGGGGGACCAATAATGCACAAGAAGGGAAGCTTGCAATGGCAAAGACCAGCAGGAGGAAGGGACCTCTACCGAAGCCTGAGGTGCCCTTGCGGAACCACTTCACCGCTCTGCAGACGAAAGAGGAAAGACCCATCACATCAGGAGAGACATTGGAGCTGAGTAAGGCAGCCCGATCTGCTCCCCGTGTAACAACCAGCACAACTAAGAAAAGGCGATGGCTGATAGTAGTATGCGACTCTCTTCTGAGAGGTACGGAGGCACCCATCTGCCAACCCGATGCACTCTCTAGAGGGGTGTGCTGCTTACCGGGGGCTCCTATCAGGGATGTCACCGAGAGACTACGAAGTCTCCTACAGTACACCAACTATTATCCGCTGCTGTTGTTTCATGTGGGCACCAGTAATACAGCTAGGAGCCGTCTGAGGAGTATCAAGGATTACAGAGCTCTGGGAGCAGCCGTAAGGGACTCTGGAGCGCAGGTAGTTTTTTCCTCTATCCTCCCAGTCAAAGGGCAGGGGTTTGAAAGGGCCAGTCAAATCTGGTGAATCAACAAATGGTTATGGGACTGGTGCCACAGCCAGGGGTTCAGCTACTTAGACCATGGGACCAGCTTTGAGAAACCTGGTCTACTGGGGGCTGAGGGCTTCCATCTGTCAGAGAAGGGGAAGAGCATCTTCAGTCACAGGTTTGCCAAGCTGGTGGAGGGCTTTAAACTAAAGTTGCCAGGGAAGGGGAACCTCAATCCATCCCACTCTTACCAGTTTGACACCAGTGCCAGCAATAGATACCCAGAACCTGGAGAGGGATCACAGGTCAGCAGGAGAGCATCTGAAGAGCAGCAAAAAGAAATTCCAGCCACTCCAGCCAGTAAGTCAGCTTCATCGGGGGCCCAACTTAAATGTCTCTATGCAAATGCACATAGCATGGGGAATAAACAAGAAGAGTTAGAGGCGTGCGCACGCTTGCAGGGCTATGATCTTATTGGCATCGTGGAGATGCAGTGGGATGGCTCCTATGACTGGAGTGTTGGAATGGAAGGATACAGGGTCTTTAGGAAAGACAGGCACAGGAGACAAGGAGAGGGTGTTGCTCTCTGTCAATGACCAGCTGGAGTGCATGGAGCTCTGCCTGGGGATGGATGAGGAGCCAACTGAGAGCTTATGGGTCAGGATTAAAGGGAGGGCAGGGTCAGGTGACATTATAGTGGGAGTCTGCTACAGGCCACCCAACCAGGAAGACTGAGCAGATGAGGGCCTCTATAGACAGATCAGAACAGCCTCACGTTCACAAGCCCTGGTCCTCATGGGTGACTTCAGCTACCCCAATATCTGTTGGAGGGACAACACAGCAGAGCATAAGCAATCCAGGAGGTTTCTGGAATGTGCTGATGACAGCCTCCTTCTCCAAGCGATGGAGGAGCCAACAAGGAGAGGTGCTATGCTGGACCTTGTTCTCACCAACAGGGAGGGGCTGGTGGGGAAAGTGAAGCTGAAGGGCAGCCTTGGCTGCAGTGACCATGAAATGGTGGAGTTCAAGATCCTTAGGGCAACAAAGAGGGGGCACAATAAGCTCACTACCCTGGACACCAGGAGAGCAGACTTTGGCCTCTTCAAGAATCTGCTTGGAAGAGTACCATGGGATAGAACCCTGGAGGGGAGAGGGGCCTAAGAAAGCCAGTTAATATTCAAGGATGACCTCCTCCAAGCTCAGAAGCAATGCATCCCAACAAAGTAGAAGTCAGGCAAAAATGCCAGGGGGCCTACATAGACGAACAAGGAGCTTCTGGACAAACTCAGACACAGAAAGGAAGCCTACAGAAGATGGAAGCAAGGACAGGTAGGAGGAATACAGAGAAATTGTCTGTGGAACAAGGGATCAGGTTAGGAATGCCAAAGCCCTGATAGAATTAAATCTGGCCATGGATGTCAAGGGCAACAAGAAAAGCTTCTATAGGTATGTTGGTGATAAAAGGAAGACTGGGGAAAGTGTGGGCACACTCTGGAAGGAAACAAGAGACCTGGTTACCTGGGATATGGAGAAGGCTGAGGTACTCTTTGACTTTTTTGCCTTAGTATTCACCAGCAAGTGCTGCAGCCACACTGCTCAAGTCACAGAAGGCAAAGGCAGGGACTGGGAGAATGATCGGCCCACTGTAGGAGAAGATCAGGTTCGAGACCATCTGAGGATCCTGAAGGTGCACAAGTCCATGGGACCTGAAGAGATGCATTTGCAGTTCCTGAAGGAACTGGCGGATGAAGTGGCTAAGCCACTATCCATCATATTTGAGAAGGCAAGGCACTCTGGTAAAGTTCCCACTGACTGGAAAAGGGGAAATATAACCCCCATTTTTAAAATGGGGAAAAAAAAAAACCAAAACAGGGAGCTACAGGTGAGTCAGTCTCACCTCTGTGCCCAGCAAAATCATGTAGTGGATCCTCCTGGAAACTAAGCTAGGGCATACGGAAAAAACAGAGCTGATTGGTAACAGCCAACATGGCTTCACTAAGGGCAAGTCATGCCTGACAAATCTGGTGGCCTTTTATGATGGGTTTACAGTGTTGGTGGGTAAGGGAAGAGCAATGGACGTCATCTACCTGGACTTATGCAAAGCATTTGACACTGTCCTGCATTACATCCTTGTCTCTAAATTGGAGAGACATCTATTTGACGGATGGACCACTCAGTGGGTAAGGAATTGGCTGGATGGTCACAATCAAAAGAGTTGCGGTCAATGGCTCAATGTCCAAGTGGAGACCAGTGATGAGTGACGTTTCTCAGGGGTTGGTATTGGGACCGGTGTTGTTTGACGTCTTTGTCAGTGACATGGACAGTGGGACTGAGTGCACCCTCAGCAAGTCTTCTGATGACACTAAGCTGTGTGGTGCTGTCAACACACTGAAAGGAGGGGATACCATCCAGAAGAACCTTGACAGACTTGAGAGGTGGGCCTGTGAAAACCTCATGAAGTTCAGCAAGGCTATGTGTAAAGTCCTGCACAAGGATTGGGGCGATCCCAAGCACAAACACAGGTTGGGTAATGAGTGGATTGAGACTAGCCCTGTGGAGAATGGCTTGGGGGTATTAGTGGATGAAAACCTGAATATGAGCCAGCAGTGTGCACTTGCAGCCCAGAAAGCCAATCACAACCTGGGCTGCATCAAAAGAAGTGTGGCCAGCAGGTCAAGGGAGATGATTGTCCCCATCTACTCTGCTCTCAGGAGAACCCACCTGCAGTACTATGTTCAGGTCTGGGGCCCCCAACATAAGAAAGACATGGACCTGCTTGAGCAGGTCCAGAGGAGGGCTAAGAAGATGATCAGGGGGCTGGAGCACCTCTCCTATGAGCACAGGCTGAGAGTTGAGGGTTTTTAGCCTAGAGAAGAGAAGGCTCCAGGGAGACCTTATAGCAGCCTTCCAGTGCTTAAACGGGGGCCTACAGGAAAGATGGGGAGGGACTTTTTAACAGGGATTTTAGTGATAGGACGAGGGGTAACAGTTTTAAACTGAAAGAGGGTAGATTTAGATTAGCTATTAGGAAGAAATTGTTTACTGTGAGGGTGGTGAGACACTGGAACAGGTTGCCCAGAGAAGCTGTGGATGCCCCGTCCCTGGAAGTGTTCAAGGCCAGGTTGGATGGGGCTTTGAGCAACCTGGTCTAGTGGAAGGTGTCCCTGCCCATGGCAGGGGGGTTGGAACTGGATGATCTTTAATGTCCTTTCCAACGCAAACCATTCTATGATTCTGTGATAAATCTAGGTAAATAAAGCTGCAGAGACCCCTTCCCCCCCCCCCCCAAAAAAAAGGTTAAACTACCTATCTAATTGCATTTGCAAGCTTTTAATAAAGGAGCCAAAGATTTCTTTTGCTGTATTACTTCAGCGTGCAATTAAAATGCAACATTCCAAATGGAAAATATTTAAAATGCTAATTCAAAGCAAAACATCTTGTTGAAAAGCAAAATTTTTGGAATATTTTTCTAACAGTAAACATATTGTGAATGTAACTACTAGTAGAATACAGGTGTGAAAATATGCAAATGAAACTACTACATATATTGCTGCATTTTAGCACTATGGATTATTGGGTTTGGGGGAACTAAGCAAGTTGGAGAGCTTTTATTGTTCATATCGCTCATTTATTTATTTAAAGAATAGAAGTGTCAAAGGACTGAGACATAAAGAAGTGTCAAGATACAGGAGTTATGGGTGATCCTGGTAAGTATCTAAAATAATTCACATCTTACAAAAATTATCAAAGAAAGGACTAAGAGGCAAAATAAATAAAAGTCATGAGTAAAATCTGAGTACTAGGTTTCTTGGCTGTAATAAAGGGTACAGTTTAAAAAAAAAGAACGACAATTGCTTTTAATCTGTAAGTTGTAAAACTAAAATATCATAGTTTAGTGGAAGTATAAAAAGTGTGCATGCCCATATTCAGACTTTACATAATGGTGTAGTAGTCACTTAATGTTTGACAGTAATCAAACCTAAGCTTTAATAGTCATAATTTTTCATTATAATTAGGTTACAAATTTGGTTCATGGATATTAAGTCTTCAGTGAAATTTTCACAAAGCACATTTCCATTCCTTTTAGCTTGAGTTTCAACACTTATAATGAAGACAAACATAACAAATACCTGCATATTATTTATTAGTGGGGGGCACAATAAAATCAGGCTTCTAATCAGGGAGCAATATGCAGTGTACTCTGATTTTAATAGTAGAGCAGAATAAACGATATCAGTGACAACAGTATGTAACTTCATCTGGACTGGGAATTGTTGTGAACCAACATGTTATCAACATGTTGTGAACTCAGAGACAAAATAAACTGAAAAAAAAATAGGCTCTACACAGCATTGCTTATTGAGCTAATAGGGCTTATTTCAGGCACAGGAAACTGTCTGTGTGTGGAATAATGAAAGATCAGACATGTTGCCTGGGAAAAAAAGGACAGCAAGATAAATTTTTAAATTGAAAGAAAAAGAGCAGTCTGGGGAAAATCATCTGCAGGACACAGTAAAGCTTTGTGGGACAGTGGGATCATATACAATCTTGTTCCAGTGCTTGACTTTCTGCTCCAACATCCTCTCTGTGCTCATGCCTCTCTGGATTTTCAGGCATTTCTGCTCTTTCATAAAATTTTTATGAAAATGAGGAGGCAGGCCGCCCACTCACTCTTGTTTCCCCAATAACTGCTTGCCTTTTAGCTACACTGAGTGAGAGATAAAAATAAATGGAGAAGGCAAACAAGGTCCAAAAGGACTCACAAATTAAAGGTTCTGTGTAAGAAGCTGAGTTATAAGCCATTTCTGGAGAAGCTGAAAGAGACTGAAGAAAAGCTAGCTAAGTTGGACAGTCCTGAGATAATTCTATGTTTAGGTTAAGTTACTTTGGAGTTAATGTTCTTCTAAATTTACAGAAATGTTCTTCTAATTTTATAGAGCTCTTTCAATGTGACATACGTGCAGTTTATATAGCAATTTAAAATAACATGCTGCAGTTTTTTTATAGTAAGGCTCCCAACAGTGGTTGCCTTAAAAAAAGACAAAAAAACCCCCAAACCAAAACATGATTGCAAAGCACCACCCATGTTACTTTAAGCAGAGGAGTGAAAACCTTTAAGTCCTCTCATACTTTATATGAGGGACTCTGAAATTTTGAGTAACCCTTTGAAAAGACTGATAGGTCAAAACAAACTAAAACATTGAATTATTTATTACATAGGATGTAACATCGATACAGCTGAAGAATGTATTAAATATAAGCAAGGAAGGATTGAATAGTGACTATAAAAATGAAGAGTATTTTGGGTTCAGCTTCTTTCCTGCTACTAAAATCCTCTGCTATCCTGGGCAAGGATATTCTGAATTTTCTAGAAATTTAGGAAAAAGAATATGGTCTTATAAAGAGATAATTTTGATGTTATGACAGTGTCACTGGAAATAATTAATTAAGTGTTTATTAGGATGTACAATTAGAAGGTATTCAGTTCTGAATAAAAAGTAGACTAAATCGTAGAAAGAGCAGTTCAGGGTGAGGAGATCTGTGTCTTCAGCACAACTAAGTTTACCTTTTTCCTGACAATAAGGGATCTACTATAGTAAACAGTGTGCTGCTTTCCCCCACAATTCCACTCAGTAATTTGTTTGAAATTAATGCTGAAAATCCATGTACTGATCAGTTCCAATGAGGAAGTGTTGACTTGTGTCACATATGACACCCACGTTATTCGTATTGCAACTCAGATCTGTCAGAAGAATTGTTTTCAAACTATTTTTTTTTTCCAGATAAAACATGTCTTTTTAGTAATTTTTTTAGATAAGCATGGCTAAATGTGCAAGGAAGAGAAAGATTTTTCTCATTTCCATGATTACAGTATTTGGTTTTAATGAGAACTTCAGAGTTAATTTTTGTGTACCTTCTTATCTGATTTTACTCTGCTGAGATTTTTAAACATAAATGCCCTGAAGCAAAATACCAGTAATCTTAAAACATGGGAGGCAGATAATACGTCAGTCAAACTGTTGTCTTTGATGCTCCCTACTAGAGACAAAGCAAAATGCCTGTTTTTCATCATGAAACTGACCCTTGCACCCAAATGCTATCACCAGAAAAAAACTCTAAGGAAAGATGAGGAATATTTTCTTTGTCTCTACATCTGTTAGTAAAACAAAGAAAAGGCAAACTGAGGAAGGCGCTTTTTTTTTTTTTGTGGATGGAGATGCTGTTGTAGCTAACCCATCAGGACAAGCAGGTATTACCACTCATGTAACAGAAAATTCAAATTTCATTTCAAGAACTTGGAGCTGGATCATTCAGAGTCCTGGCAGTGGGGTAAAGCAGTTGATGCAGTTGATTGTCTCAAGATGGACTGTGGTGGTAGGAGAAAGTCTCAAAACACAGTCAAAGTTTCAAAGTGGAGACAGTAACTTTGAAGCTGTCTCTGTTTTAAATGAGGAACTGTTACAAGAGTAGTGCATCAGGGTCATGTGTCCCCAGTGACTGAGTTGATGAATGAGCAGACTGAACTAGCTGGAGTCAGATAATTTGGTTTGTTGTTTTCCAATCTAGCTAGTCTTGTCCTTTCTTGTATGTTTGATGGTCATATAATTTTTGAACAATGGGAAAAAAAATGGTTTGTGTTTCAAGTATATGTAGAGTACTCTGAGTAATACTTTCTTAGAGCTTCAGAAATTAGAAAATATACAACCCTTAAGAGAAGACTACAGCATGAAATGATGAATTAGACTTTGACCTCTTATTCATCTCTATGAAAGAGCTCAGCTAGTCTTAACAAGAAAAGGAGGTTACCATCTTACCAATTATTTTTAGGCTAACGATATGGTGTTAAAGCACATGGTACTCTTCCTGTATGTCTACTGTGCATTCAGTAACTTGCTCTCAGCTTACTCAGTGAAATAAGTTAACATGAACAGTGGAATAAGTTCACATGAACAGCCAAATCAAATTTAAAGCAGGGAAATGTTACTAAATTCATAAACAGTAGAGTATGTAAAAGACTCAAAATAAATATTTACCTTGGAATTCCAGCCATCTTATTTACCAACAAACAAGTCATAGCAATCTTTTCTTTCAATTTTGCTTAATGTTATCAAAAGAAGAGATAAATGGTCACATTTCCAAACAAATCTTATTCCAAGAAATCTGCTGAATTACATTCTAACTTAAGGTTAGAATTAATAGTGCACAAAATCAACAGTGGATCTGAAAAAAAAAAAAATCATACTGCAATGTCTCTAATTTTTAAGCAACATAGTACAGAAGAAGCCTAGAAGCTTCACAAGAAAAAACTATAAATTGAACTCTGAAATATTTCTGAAAGGGAATCAAAGGTGGTTTGCCAGGTCAGATGTAAAACTGTCGTGCCTTAGGTTGGGAGAGGGTTGTGGACCACAGCTGACAAGAAAATCTGGCAGCAGCCAAGGGTTGCCTTATTTCAGAGAAGCAGTAGTACTACTCATTTCTACCTGCTACTTATAGAGCTGGATTTGTGAATTTGCCTTTGATATTTTGTAAGTGTAAGTAGTGTAAAACCCAAACAAACAAAAATACAGAACAACCTTAGATAATTTGGAGAGACCAGTCAAAAGTTACTAACCATTTAATGTGGAGTCAACTGGCAGAGAATCTATTGTTTGCCTGGTAGCAAGATTTATGTGTATGTACATAAAACAAACGATGCAGTTACTCTGTGGGTTACTCTCAGGTCCTGTCATTTAGCATAGACTCATTGTCTAAAATATTTAATAAAGATTTTCACTCCTGATACATATTTTTCAAAGCAAATATGGAAATTAGGTGATTTAGAGTGCTGATCCACGTTAGTCTCCTTTAATGATAAAGCTAATTAAAGAGATCCCTATACTCCCTTCAGTGTTTTGCTCCACCAGTTGTGCCTGTGGATGAGTTTGTGAGATCAAGCTTTACACTGCATTGATGAAATGTTTTTAATTACAAGAAAAACAAGAAAGAAGAGAAAGGAGAAAAGAAAGATATTATTCAGAATTAAAGATATTTAAAGATGTGTGAGAACTTGGGACTGCAATTTCATGATTGTGAGAAAAGGAGGTACCATTTTAAAGTTTGTGTCATTTCATCTCTAGATGTACGTTTCTGCATTTTCCCTTGCACATTCATAGGACTCTAACTGAAGACTAACCTGCACACACACACAGACATGCACCCAAAGCACAGCAGATCCTTGATCTACCTTATTATGCAGTTGTGAATGTGCATTTCATGTATTACGCAGTTCATGAGTGTGAATCCCAGTGTATGAGAAAGTGAGAAAGTCAAGCGCTCCTTGCTTATGATAGCCTAAGGCAACTATGAAGCTGCAACTGAGGGAGACACCCTGACCAGATGACCTTTTGACCAGAATATAAACTCAGTTCAATAGGAGTAAATATGATTATATTTTTTATATTACATATTTTGTGTGCTAATGAGAGACTTATGTTCTAGAGTTGCACCTTCTCCGTGCTACCAGGATATTCTATGATCAAGCTGATGAGTCCTGTGGAAGATATTTTGCTCAAACCCTCACCATTTTGGCCTCAAGTAAGTCACAGCAGTTTAGGGTTTGCAGTGTGTTGGTTGGTAGCTGTTGGGAAATATTGTCTATGTCTGTTATCTAGTCTTGCTGGGCAATTAATGTACAGGACTTGGACTGCAAACTATCTACCCTCATTCTTGGCCCACTAGAATGTGTGAGTTTGTGTGTGTGTATAAGGTAACAGAAATAGAAGAAATAAAATTAGTTTCCCCAATAACAAGAAATTTAGAGTATGGAGCAAAAGTAAAGGAAAAGGAGAAAATCATTCCAGAATAATGCTTGTCCCTAGGAGAGGTGGGCAACGTGTATTGAAAAAGAGAAAAAAACATTTGTATAAATGTATAAACTCACAGACATAAAAGTTTATTTGTTTTATATTATTGAACCATCTTTAATCAATCAAAAGTGGACTACTTAGTTTTCTTACAACTTTCACAAGAAGGTAATAATTTGTTGTAATACAATACTAAGATATATTAAAAATCTGTTATTCCAAAAATTGCATCAAAACATATGTGCTACAGATACATAAGAGCAGAATAAGAAAGAGGGCTAACCACTTAGCAACTACTTATAGACAAGCACCTGGGCATATTCCCTATTTTTCTGTTTAGCTGCTTGTCCTGGTTTTGGCTGGGATAGAGTTAATTTTCCTTCTAGTAG
>NW_010972687.1:4922265-4922666 GCF_000737465.1 Haliaeetus leucocephalus | reverse complement strand
CTGGACAGACCAGGGAGTTGTGTTTAATTCGAAATTCCCTTGGGCTAAATTAAGGTGAAACGGCACCAAACGATCAGTTAAAGATTTTATTCATGACAGAAGCAACCTGAACTTGGAAGGTGTCACAGTAGGTGGCGGGGGTTCTCTCAACAGCAATTGCCATGAAACTACTTCAGTAAACCATGTAACCCGTGATAAACATATACATCAATTCAGGGAATAAGGAGATCCCTCCCATTGAGTCACGAGGTTCAGAGCAGACCCCCTTGCTTTCTGGACCCCTTCTCAGAGAAGGGCCCAAGGGCGGCTGGATCCACTCCTAGTCCCAGATTTGGTCAATGGTTTTATGTCTTAAAGGGATGAGGTGTAGGGGTTATGAAAAGGTAGAGACAGAGAGGGAG
>NW_010972687.1:4920539-4920987 GCF_000737465.1 Haliaeetus leucocephalus | reverse complement strand
CCTCAGCCACTCCTCAGAAGCCTTGCCCTCAAAGCCTTTCACCATCTTGGTTGCCCTCCTCTGGACACACTCTAATAGTCTGATGTCCTTCTTACATTGAGATACCCAAAACTGCACATAATACTCAAGGTGAGGCTACACCGGTGCAGTCTAGAGTGGGACAATCAGCTCCCTTGACCAGCTAGCTATGCTGCGCTTGATGCACCCCAGCACATGGATGCCCCTTTTGGTTGCCAGGACACACTGTTAACGCATATTCAATTTGCCATCAATCTAAGCCCCCAGACCTCTTTCCATGGGACTGCTCTCCAGCCTCTCATCCCCCAGTTTGTATGTATAACCAGGATTGCCCCATCCCAGGTGGAGAATCCTGCACTTGCACTTGCTAAATTTAATACGGTTGGTGATTGCCCAGCTGCCTAGTCTATTCAGATCTCTCTGTAAGGCC
>NW_010972687.1:4891690-4920116 GCF_000737465.1 Haliaeetus leucocephalus | reverse complement strand
ACGCTGATGTTTTCAGTTGTTGCTAAGTAGTGTTTAGGCAAAGTCAAGGATTTTTCAGCTTCTCATGCCTAACCAGCAAGAAGTCTGGAGGGGCACAAGAAGTTGGGAGGGGACACAGCCAGGGCAGCTGACCCAAACTGGCCATCGGGGTATTCCATACCATGTGATTCCATGTCCAGTATATAAACTGGAGGGAGTTGGCCTGGGGGGGGCAGATCGCTGCTTGGGAACTAACTAGGCATCGGTCTGTGAGTGGTGAGCAATTGCAATGTGCATCACTTGTTTTGTGTATTCCAATCCTTTATTTATTATTATTACTGTCATTTTATTATTGTTATTATTATCATTATTAGTTTCTTCTTTTCTGTTCTATTAAACTATTCTTATCTCAACCCACAAATTTTACCTTTTTCCTTCCAATTTTCTCTTCCATCCCACTGGGTTGGGGGGGAAGTGACTGAGTGGCTGTGTGGTGCTTAGTTGCTGGCTGGGGTTAAACCATGACATACGCTTACACAGTTCTCAGAATAATGACGTTTCAAAGATTGAGCTTCAGCTGACAAAATATAGTGCTGCTAAATACATCAGATCTGAATTAAAATGCACTGACAATGCAGGTCATTACCACAACAACAGACTGAGTGACTTTTATGATGCTTGGTTAAAATTACAATGGATTTTTAAATGATAACCTTTTCCTTCTTTTGCTGAATACTCCCACGAGAAAAAAAAAAAAAAAAAGGGAAACAAAAAGAAATAAAGGGGGAAAACTCCCCCAAACATGATCTGCATAAGCCATATCAACTGAAAAAATTGTATGGGTAGTTCTGTTAATATAAATTAATTTGAAAGAATATTTTCAAGCTTCAATTTCATGCCTTTACTGCAGTTATATAAATAAGTTAGAGACCTATTAAGAGGTAGTTTCAAGCAGATCATTCATTACCAAAAAAACCCCCACTCAAAAAGACTATGTCAGTCTGCAAGCAGAAAAAATACTCCCCTATGAAGACAGGCTGAGTTGGGGTTGTTTGTTTTGATATAAATCTTTGCCATACAATCACACCTCTAATCTAAAAGCTGCTCTAAAACAGCATTAGGCTTGAGCTCATACACCCAGGTAATAAATGGGAACAGACTTAGTAGCTGGATTACGCTGTCCTGGTTAGATTCTAGTATAAAAGTACTAATGTGTGACTAAGTCTGAGCAAAGGTAGAATGAAGTGATGCCTTTGTTTAACACCATTATGCAGACATCCCTCAGTTACATGTGGGTATATCCTGTGCCTTGCAAAGGGACAGTTACTTCACTGAGGGCTTTTAAGCCCTCTAGGTAGCAAGAAATCTACCATTATGGTTTAATTAATAATTTTATAATAACAATAACAATAATGATAATAATAACGATAATAATAATGATGTCATTATTAATACAAAGAATTATATAATAATTACCGGCATTGCAGTAGCTTAGTCCTCAAGACTTCATTGGCAAAGTGGCTGCCACTTTGGTTATCTTCTCTTATTTTTGTGAGAATCAGATTCGCTGGTTGTCCATGTGGCATTCTGCTGCATCCAGACATCCTGGCCCTTCTTGTACCCATGCATTAACAGGAGAGGTTGAGCCAGGGCCCACTTTCCATAGTATGAGAATGATTGAAGGATGCTAAGTATTGAGTAGTATTTTATTTGGTGTATGTGTCCAGGTTTTGGGCTGGTGAGAGCCCCGGGTGAGGGGCTGTTGGGGAAACCTCCATGGGAAGAGGCCAGGACCTGCCTCGTGCCAGACATGGCTGGCTTCACAATGGACCCACTGCAGGACACAGCTGAACCCATCAGTGAAGCTCGTGGCACCTCAGAGAAAACATACTTAAAAAAGCACAAAAGATACCAGACAGATATAGAAGTAGGGAGTCAAAGGAATGAGAAAGAACAGAGGGAACACTTAGGTCAGAGGAGGAAAAGATGCCATGGCAGAGAAAAACCCCTGCAGCCCATTGAAGATCCATGCTGGAGCAGCAGAAAGTTGTGAGGAAGAAGAAGCGGCAGAGAGAAAGTGCTGTGTACTGACCATGACAGCCCCCTGCTCCCACTGCTTTTGCCTCACTTGAAAGGACTGAGTGCAACCTGCATCATAATGAGGAGCATCAGGGGACAGAAGAGGCATCTGGCGTGAAAGAGTGAAGTTGAACCTGGTGAAGTGGGGAGGAGAGATATTTTCCCATGGAGTTTTAATCTTTGTTTCTTTTTTTAGTTTTGCTTCTCAATACCCAATAATCAGTAATTAAATAGATATGTTTTTATTGGCAATAAATTCACTTCCCCAAGCCAAGCCTGTTTTGCCTGAGGTGGTAATTGGTAATCATTCTCTCTGTCTTTACCTCGATCCATGAGCTTTCTCACTCCTGTTATTCCTAGGCTCCACGCTGGCCCGCTGAGGTCAGAGTGTGAGCAAGCAGCTGGGTGGGGGTTTGGCTGCTAGCAAGGCCAACCTACTGCATGTGTGAATGGGAGCCAGTCCATCTCTAGGACAGGTGCAAGAAATCCATACTGAAGAGCAGGTATGGATAAACCCTCATGACCAGTGTCATAGCATGGATATTGAAGGGAGTGAATACAAGTTAGTATGCTTTATATAGATCAGGATGATCGACAAGAGGTTGGTTGGGTTGAGAAGAGCAGGTGTCACCTTGTAGAAGTGCCAGATTCAAGAGGAAGGGTTGCTTTAGTATGTAATACCCAGTGTACACTTGCATGACCAAGTCCTGCAGAGGTTGCACAGAGTCCCAGGAGACTCCTGGGATTTGTGGGAGAATTTGAAGAAACCAGAGTTCTGTGTGGGACCACCACCTTTTCTATTAGCAGTTGCCACTATTTAACAGAGTTGTTGATGTTGGCGTTAAAGCTAGGGTTTTGTAATTTAATAATTAATAAACTGTGCCCTGAGGCATTTTTTTTTTAATGTAACATTGTTTTTTCATGAGTAGATATAGGAGTGCCCTGTGACCTTATTCACAGATTCTGGTCTTAGTTACATGAATGTCACAATGGCTTTGTACTGTTTTTTCAACACATGATGGAGAAATTAGTTTATTGCCATTTCCATTTCTCTTGAACATTGGCGATTGGCAACATTTAAAAGCACATTGGATTTTGTTTTTTTCTGGCAGTGATGGTTTCTTTAGTGGTTGATTTTCCCTGAACTTCATTAATTTCTAGTAGTCCCAGGTGGTTTATATCCTTCCCCTGGCTGGCTCACACTGGATTGCATTGACCATGCTGCTACATCGCAGAGTGTGACATGATGGATCAGGTGCAGCTTCTCATAATACGACAGTTTGGGGATGGGGGAAGTAGGTGAAAGTCTGTGTATTTTTTCCTCTCTAACTCTTCTAAATAGAAGGGAATGAGATGGATACAATACACTTCTGTTTATGACAGCGGTAACTTCTGCTCAGCCTGAACATGCTTGCAATAATAATAAATGGCTCTGTTACTCTGACAAAGCCCCTGTGGCATTTTTCTGGCTCAAAGGAGCAGTTCCAAGTTTCATGGATTTGGATGGGTCTTATCATTATTGTTTAGATCTTAATGAATACTGATAAAATATTCATTAGCTTTTGAAATTTTATTTTATTTTATTTTCTTAAGGTTTTTGAAATGATGCTCCTGTGTGGGTATCTAAAGGTATCCTGCAATAAAAGTCCATAAAAATGGGTCAACAGAATGAAAGCATCAATAAAATTGCCTTTATAGTTACTTCCAGAGCACATTTTCTGCTGACTTGGCTTTTATTTCTTCTTTAAATATTAATTGTTGATTTGCTAGTTTGAAAACAGGTCCTGGAGTTCCCCTAAGCACATGACTACGCATTTTTTTTTTCTGCTTTTCCTAGACCCTCCTCTCCATCTCCTCCTTCACTTCCATTTTCCCGTCTTGAGTCTTCCCCCACAACAATCAGGGTGGATGAGCACATTTGTGAGTGATGCTGGTGCTGTACATCATTGAAATCAATGATAAGTATTATAAAGTTACTGGAAATTGTGTTTGTACATAGTGTGCCACCTTATTGCAAAAGCTAGTGGGGGACATATTTAACAAATGCCATAAGACTCAAGAGGTAAAAGGCAAGAAAAAGAACAGTGCTGTTCATTCTGCTTTGTTTCTTGACTGAGTAATACTCCTCTCAGCCCTGACCTACATAAAACCAACAATAAACACAACAAAACCTTCTCAAGATTCCTGTTTGAGAGGAGTGTACTGAAAGGCTCTCCTTCCTGCAAAGGCTCCTTTGTGTGCCACGTAGCCTTTCCAGAAGATGAATCTTGGCTATATGTTCCTGGTGCTTGCTTTTCACAAAAAATGAGAGAACAAGGGCTAGGAAAATAATGGAAAAAGTTAGTCAATACTCTCCAACTGAAAGAATGCTAACAAGTGCCATCTGCAAATCTTAGATTAATTACTGGATTTTATCTAGATCAGAATGATTTTAACTGGGGGAGGAGTGCAAAGAAAACCTTTTAAACCAGTTACTGAAAATGGCTTTGCAGGCTGTGCAAAACTCAATTCTTCATCTTGGTGGTCCTCAAGACACAGCTATTAGGCCTTTGATTTATTATATATTTAGTGAAGCAGTTTAAAAATTGAGACAGCTTTATACTTCCTCAGTCCACAAATGATCTTCAAAAATGTTCTAGGATTTTCAAGATAAAAATGTAGTTCTATCCTAAGTTCAGCTACTTCCTTTAAAAGCAAAGTAATCTCTTCTCTGGTACAGAGTTCAGACTCCTTCCTCTGACTTTTATTGTGTCTATCCTTTAGAAGCCAAGAACATTTCTCCAATTAGCAAAGTTCCCCCATATGGTGTTTGGACTTTGTGTGAATGTGTTTTGTATGCTGTCGTAGCGGGGAGCTGAACTGGGATTTTTGTGATCCAAAGGCAACAGCTCTGCTTGGTGTGGCAAAGGAAGCTTATCCTGAGCCAGTGGGAACTAAGCAAACATCTCTGCAGCTGAAGCTGCTCTTTCTATAATTTAAGCCTTTGGTCCCAATGTTACCTTAAGCTCAATAAACTGAACCTTGTGAAGAGGACAGTTGCAGTCCCACACAGTAAGGTTATTACAGAACTGCCCTAACACTGCAGCTTGTCACTTGTAACCAAAAAGCTTCGCATGCCTCTTAAATAACAAAGTTTTTCTGAAAATGCAACTATATTTTCTGGCTCCTAAAAGCATTGCCCTATCGAGCTATCACTCTGCGCTTCTGCCTGCGGTTTGATTGTTGTTAAAAGCAAGCCTTGAGGCCATAACTTCACCTTTGTGAAGATTATGGGAATGATAATTGCAATTATCTTTAGTACACTTTTACCACTTGGTCAAGGGAATTTAAACATAACAAATTCTCCTCTAGAAGACACTAGACTATTTAAATAAGATAAACACACCTATGGAGTAATAACATGTAGACTCTTCCACAACTGGTGTCATTGCTGCATGGGATCTACCTTCTCTCCAAATGGTCCACATCTAGTACTATCTTGCAGCTTGTATCCTCCCTGCACTTTTGATGGTTTTCTGGTATGCTCGGTTTCATATGGGTCATGACTTTGGCAGTTGATTTGCACCTCAAAATTTCTTTCCCACTCCAGCTACAACCCTTTCCAGCAAAGTGGTAATTGTGGTTCTTTGTTCATAGAGGAATGATGTGGATATTAGAAAACAGAGAGCTGCTTACCAAACACTGGTTCCCTCTTTCTCAGCAGTCTGTGTGGCATATTTTGTAAGACAGAAATGATAGCATATTTATGGAAGAAAGATTACAAACCAGTAATTTTGTCATAACCATCTACAGTGAGCTTCTGTAGTAGTTAGGACTAGACTGTGTGTGCACACTATGGACTTATTTCTGTAGCTTTTCCTTGGGAATGATGCAATTATGACGGGATCCAGCCTGAGCAGTCACAAAGACAAGCTTGAAAATGCATTAGGAGTGCAACAGATGTAGTGAAATTTTCTAAATCCATGGGGAATGTTAGGCAACACAGCTAAGGATACCCAGTGGTCAGTGGAGCAGTTCCAATGAGAATTGTGCTTCTAAACGTATTATTTCTGGGAATTACAAACAATACTTCAGCAGAAGATTTTGTATATTGAAAGGGGCAAAAACTGCAGTAGGTCCTAGTCCTCAACCCCCCCCCCCGTGAATTACTAGGATAAATAAAGAGAAGACAGCTGCCCACACCTATTTCTGCCTGTGACAGAGAAATTACTCTGCAGCAGTAGTATCTATGCCCCTCTGAAAGCAGCAGCCCCTCTATGTTGCTACACTTGGGAAAAGGTAAAAGGCCCCTGCCATGGGGCCCAGAAGACCAATGTTTTCTCGCTGTTCTCTCTGGTCTGGTAACCAGGAAGGGCTGCACCATCCTTCTCCTGGAGATACTGCAGACAGTTCTTGTTGTAGTGTCATTGCATTTGTGAGCGTGCAAGGAGAAGGCAAGACATATAGCATGCACAAGCCAAAGGGAAGAAGTGTTTGCTGAATTGCTTTTAAAAGGGAAATTTTTAGGATTTTTTCCAAGTGTTATCATCAGATTTAACCAGACTAAATTAAAAAAAAAAAAAAAGGATGAGGGGAAGAGAAAGGGATTGTAGCATTCTGCTGCCCAGACAATATTAGTGGATAGCTAGAAAAGTAGAAGGAACCTGATCTGTTGTCCATTATATACCAAAAGGTCCCAACATGTATCTGAATAGCTGGATACAACTGAAATTATTCTTCAGGCAACCACATATTCCTTCAAGACTCTTACTAAATTTACTTAATCATTTGTGAGGAAATGGTGCCAGCCCAAGGTATAACCATAACCATTATTTTTAACAAGAATTTCAAAGAGTTCTTATAGTGCAGTCCTCTTTCTTTTTTTCTTTTTTTTTTTTTTTTTTTTTTTTTTAAAGGAATTATAGGGAAAGCTTCATGGAGAAATATAGCTTTAACTTTAAATAATATTTTCACAGGAAGTTTTTTTGATTGCTGCTACTGGTAAAAGTAGTAGTATGAGCTTCCATTTGTTCTAGAAGGACTGATAACAGTTGATTATTTTATAAGTAAGAACAACATGTCTTTTAAGACATGTCTATTTCTATGCAATATGTAATGAGTTAACTACCTAAAAAGCCTAGGGTGGATGTTTTGTTGAATTCCCAATAAAAAAATATTTTCCTGTACATAAGCAAAATGGTTAATGTCGGTATAACTTCTAAAATGCTTTCTACAAACAGCCATGAAGCATATACCATGAAGGGTATATGCTGTATGGTACTTTGAGCAAGAATTATTTAAAGTGCTAATGATTCATTCAGATGGGGAAGATCAGGAGTTGCTTGATGTCTGATGATCTGTGAAAACAGCAAAAGAACATTTTATATGGAGTGGAATATCTTTTAATTATCTTTTTGAAGAAAGAAAAGTACACAAGACATATAAACAGTAGCCAGAATCTTAGAGACTGAATTGGCCTTGATCGGCCTTGGTTGGTCTTGAGAGAAGCTGGTTAAGTATATATGTATATCAATATATTTATACACAATACACATGCATATGCCTAAACACATATATATTTTATTTATAATATTTATGCCTACCTTATATGTCTAATGAAGCATAAATTAATTATGAAATCATTCAGTAAAATGATATATAATGCACCACTTTATAGTAATATCTAAAGGCTCTGTCATGATGAATGTTACCGAGGGTGTTAACAGTGATTTCTTACTTACTAAAAAAAAGCTTGATACATTCACTTTACTACTACTGAATGTGATGAATTCACTTAACTCTAGTGAAGATATGCTATGCATTGCTGCTTTGTAATAAAAACATTGTAATGTACCATCAAAACATAGTTCACACAGGGAAGGCAAAACTTTTAAAGTGCAAGTGCAAATCTGCACATCGCTATTCTATACATATGTAAGCCTGAGTTGTGCAGGGAGATGTGCATATGTAAATATACAGATGAACACAGAGCACTGCTGCTTCAACTTTGGGACTTGGTTTGTAGCTTGGATTCAAAATAAAAATACTCCGAAAAAAACATTAGATACCTGTTAGTCAAATCAGATAGATAAATATTCACTAACATTCAACCTGAAATTTTTTTAAAGATAAACTCTTCAATTTTGAGGTGACTAAAGGCCTTTTGAAACTCCTTTGTGAAAAGCTTTTCAGATTTTCAGCAGCATCCTTACTATTCACTAAGGCCCAAAATTAACTGAGGTGTAACACTAGCACTTTTAAAAATGCTATTCAGTGAAGTCTGAATATGGAAGACACATTTACACTTCAGACAAGGCAACAGGAAAAATTAGTCTGCTATGTATCTCCAAGTGGCACTGGCAGGAGAGCTAGAATTAATAGAACAGTTTAACTGCTTTTATATGGATTGAGCTAACCAATGTGATGTTACTCTTTGGAGTCTACAGCCTTCACCATTGCTGCCTTGTAGCAATTTAACTTATGGGCAAATATATTTTTTAGATTATGTTTATAATTTTTATCCTCAATTTGCTTGTATTATACAGTTCTTGGAGATGTTAGTCAGTTCTGACCTTGTTGTTCCCAGTACCGTATGAATATATAATCAGAGGCTATAAAGACTTAATATCTAAATAGTTAGGGAAGACAAAACAGTGAGAGACACACGAGCAATGTGATCAAACTGATGTTAATGCCATGGTACAACTGTTTTTTTTAGCTCAGTGGGAATTCAGATGCCAAAACATGTTGTGGTTGAACAGAGCAGATTGACACTTTGGAAAGTTCAAAGAGGGCAAATGAAGGCCATAGGCAGCTGAAGAGAAAACTTCAAAGCATGATCAGTCAGTGTTCAGCTCTAGCTCAGGGTGTAACCCAGAAGTCAGCACTGGGAATAAATAAAGAGCATTGCAGAGTGTGAGGATATCACCAGACTTTGGGTTGTCTAGAGGTAAATGGAATAACTTGAAGCAGCTGTCTAAGGAGTAATTTTCTGTCTGGAAGACTTTTGACTCTGAGGCTCCAAAGCCTGCAAGGAAGCTTGTTCATGGCAGGTGCCTGGCCATGCAGCCTCATCTGCGCTTGGCTGTTTGGTGTTTTTTCTCTTTGAGATGACTTCTATATAATATTGGGAGATATTAGAGTCTTCTTATGAGATATGATCTATTTATTTAAAACTAACCTAAAATGCAGGGAAAACAGCTTTTCATCTGAACCTCTAAAAGTGTTGGGCTTGTGATCTTAGTAAAGCATGTGTAATAAATTGTCATAAACTCAAAATAATGAAAATATTGATGCTGATCTGCAATAGATAGTGTCTATTACTCTCTGTCTACAGCTGAAATTACTAAGGCATGGTTCATCTGTTGCAACGTACACTGGAAACAGAAAACAATGATATAACAATTCTGAAGGTTCTTGTCAAACTTTCCTCCATCTTGCTTTATGGAGATAGAAGAGATATAATAATTTAATCTCCTGAATTTCCAAAAACATTTAGTTAAACATAATTTGCAAATATAACTATTTCTATAAGTAAGTAAAAACATTTAGAAATTCCAGTTATGTAAAGAAATTTTATGAGCATTGCTAATATTATTTATTCTGATTCTATTGTACAGCAGATAAATAAGTATTGCATTCATTTTCTAGGCAAGTTACAAATGTGTACTACTGGTAGTATCCCTTAGAATATGTTATGAGGATTTCCAAACTTGCACAACAGCATAACTCGTATTCCAGAGAAAAAGTAGCACATGGAGATATCAACATAATATAACAGGCTTCACAAGTGCTAGCCAGCTGCATGAGGCAACATAAAAACCAATAGCAGCATAATTAGTTGTGCTATGTCTTAAAGAGTAAACGGCTATAAAGATTAGAATAACAACAATGAAATCCCTGGGGAGATTTATTTCCATTGCAAAGAGGTAATTTTCAGCTTTGTTTAATATATTTGCCTTTAAAGTATCTGCGTGTGTTAATGTTCTAATACCAATTCTGTGTTCTGCAATAAAGGACAGGTTACTAATATCCTGGAAATCCAGGCAGTCAAAACATTTGAAAGACTATGAATAATATTCATACTGGCATTTAGTCCTGTTAACATGAGCTAGTATTTCCCAGAAAACTGGATACAAGCTCCCCATGAAAGAAACTGTGAGAGAGAACTACAGTCAGAACCCAGTGAGGTGACACAGTAGATCAATGTCCTATTTAGTTCAGAAAAAAAATCTATATAGTATACATGTGAATGTATCATACATCTCTACATACATGTCTTTCTTAGGAGAAAAAGTTTCACTGAAATCTCTGAGAAAAAGCTGTGTCAATGGCTCTGTTTTCATAGACTTGTTTTTATTTTTGTACCCAGGATCTTAAGTAGATAAACAAACAAACAAATTAATAAACGATGTACTAGAAATAGGAGGTATGTTTTTCAGCTCCTTTGGAAAGGCCTAATGGTTCTGAACATATTTCATGAATATCTCAAAAATAGTTCATTGTACATAATGCCATAATGTTGCTGAGCTCCATTTCCGTTTCAGTTCCCAGATGTGTTACTGCCAGTTGTATGATCTAAAGCTGCCTGTACACATGACTTTCTCAAATGTATCACTTGATTTTGCTTTGGAAAATAATAGCTGTTATGTTCACTTTGGACAGGTCATGTTTGTCTTCATATTCATTGTGTAACAGAGAAAAAATAACAGGGAAATACTACTCTGACAATTTTTGGGACCTTCAGTGCACGAAGCATGAGAACAACTGTATTGTAATGCAAATGAACTTTGACTTTTTTTTTTTAAGTTTTATAACTGACAAGTGATTCTGGAGTTTTGTATTTTCCCCCTACCGCTGTGCTGCATGCTACTGAGCCTTTAGCAAGCTTCCCTTCAATTTAGCATTAACAGTGTTGACCTTGGTAATGCACTTGAAGAAAACCCAAAAGCATATAAAGAATAACTGCAGGAAGAGAAACATTTTGTTTGTCACTATTGCTTGGTGAAAAATCTAGATTGTTATTTTATTCCGGGAACCACTGACCGGATATATTCATATCTTCGTAGAGCCTCGGAACAGATTTATCCAGTTTGCTGATATAGTGTCAGAACAAATATCTTTGTCTGGGGAAAGACTCCTTAGTGAACCTCTGGCTTTGTTAATGTTGTGGGTTACAGGAAACTCTCAAAAGTATGCTTATACACAATGAAATCTCCAGTGGATTTACTGTAACCCAGCATCTTGATAATTAAATTAATTAGGCTATCAGTTTATAAATTTTCTGCTAATGAGAAGCTGGTAGAGAATTAAGTTTTGCTATGCAGAGATATTTCTGTAATGCTGTTGCATGGTGGGAGGTCCTAATAGTGCTATCACCTGACTTGTCAGTGATTGTTCACCTGATGCAGATATACCATTTCGCAGTACCCAGTGAATGCTGAATCACCTTTTAGCTCACATATATTTAAGCACATAAATTTTTCACCAACATGTAAATCCAGAATGATCATTATATAAATATTTAAGTGAATTTGGAAATACATCTTTTCACATACATAAGTGGTGGCAAAGCATAACAGGTAAAAACATAAGGTTTCATAGCACTTAGTCAAGATTTGCTGTTTGAGAGAACCGTGATAACTGGATTTCAAAAACCGAATTACTTTAGCCTTGAGTGTTGTCTCTAACTTTAGCTTTTAACTATGCCACAGCCTCATTTTTTTTAACTTCTCTACAGTTTTGTCTCAGTATTCTTTTTAATTCTGATGATCACTAAATACATTTGTGGGAGAAAAGTATAAAAGGTATACACTGAAATATGTAAAATGGGATATGTCACTTTTTACTGCACTGATGAGTATGTGATAGATTCATTTAACTTAATTCAAAAGCAAACTAACACTGGTTTCAGTGCCTTTATAATAAAGCTATTAACTTTTGTGAAGAAAGAAACCACTACTGGAATTGGAATATGTTATAGGTAAGATAAAAAAATAAACCATAATACAGTTCAAATCTGTTCAGAAGTTTCATTGTTATTCTCATGTACCCAGTGTGCATATCTGCTGCAGTAATTAAATGTATGTATTTAATATCATAGGTTATACAATTCTTTACCACTATAACAAAGTTTTTCAACTGGAAAACTTGCTGTACAACCCATCAAATGTGAAAAGTGCAAGGTTATTCACCATACTCAACTCTGGCAAGTCAGGATTTAGAGACTCTAAAATATTAAGGTACCTTCCAGTTGTAATCCAGAAATGAAGTTCTGGTTTTATAGAAATAAATTCAAATTTTGAACACTGACTTTACTGTTATTAGGATTTCATCCTAGCTGTTTTGCAACAGGACTGAGTTTTGAGATAAAAGTAAAATAGCATTGACAAGAAGCTGCTAAAAGGAGCTTAGTTCTAGTTATTGCCCAATCTTTTTCAATGCATCTCATTTTCTAGATTAGTTAGTCAAAGAAGCTACATAATGTGGTCATGAGTTAGTAGAGAGCTAAAGATTTAAATTACAAATTCTATGACCTCCCCCGACTTATATCAGTGCAATCTCTCCTGTCCTTCTTGCTCTCTGAGATCTCAAGATATTAAAAGATTTGTTTCTAGATACTTTCTCTCTCTCTCTTTCTTTCTTTCTCTTGAACTTCAATTAAGAGAAAAATCCTAAATGTTGACCATATTTACAGAAATCAAAACACTAATCCATTTTCAGAGCACTAAACCCACAAGTGGCAAGGTATGGCATTCTGAAATCACAGAATTGCAGAATAATTCAGGCTAGAAAGGAGCTCTTGGGGTTTCTTAGGCCAGCCTCCTGCTCAAAGTGGGCTCTACACTGGATTCAGACCAGATTGTAAATTGGGTCTTGCAAACTTTCTAGGGTGGAGACTGCACAGCCTTCCTGGACAAGAACTGTTACTACATGCCTCCAAAGTAATCTCATCTGCAGGCTAAACAAACCTAGATCCCTCTGCCTTTCCTCAGAGGTAGATGCTCCAGCCTCTGACCATCACACTGGTTCTCTGCTGGACTTGATCCAGAAATGGGTACTAAAATTCACGTAGGTGCAGAGCACAACTGCCTCTAAATTGTGCAACCTCACTAAGGGATCCTCGGGCACTCTTTGCCGTGCAATGACAACTGAAATGAGAAATGTAAAATGTAAATATTTCTGTGTACACTCATTCTGCAATCATTCTCATAATGACTTAAAGATTTTCATTAGCTAAAATGGAGGAAGGTTATACATAGAAATATGGTACCAATTTGGTGCGGATTCGAGTGTGCATATGGCTTGTCTGTATTTCTATCTCTAATAGCCTGAAGATGAAATTCTAATGCCTTTTAAACCCATGGCAGCTGGATGCATGAAAGCAGCCACATAGAAAGCCATTAGAAAGCCAGTGAGTGGTCTAGGTAGGAAATGCTGGTGCTTTTATCTCAGATTCTGAGTGGATAGCTATCTGATTTTGAAAATGATCCATATAATTTTCAGTCATCATTTTACAACCTACTTTGATCACAGATGTTAAGGTCAGGATGTGCTTAAAGCCTGACATCTTTCTTAAAGATAAATATTACTTCAGGTAGACCTTCAGGTGGAAAAGCAAGAACAAATCTTTCCTTGAAACTCTTCACATGTTCGTCACTGAAGTCTTCATGCCAGAATTGCTCTTAAAATAAACTTTAAAAAAAATCTATATTTTTTGTGAAAGTTCAGTATTTTAAATAATAAAAACCCTAAAATAGCTCTTCAGTGAGACAAAGATAAGGGGAAAGATAGATCGAGAAGAACAATGTTGGATTTTAGTATTCAGACCTTAAAAAGAGAAAGGTCAAAACATAACTCTAAAACCAGGAAGAACTATTTTGTTTATTAATTTCTACTAAAGAGATGTCAAAATAATACAGAAATGCATTCATGCAGTTCATTATATTCAAGTTTTTAAAATTTTTTTTTCTGCTCTAGGATTTTTTTTTGTTGTTATTAACAGTGGTCCAAACAAAAGGTAAGTATTTATACAGCTGAAAAGTATTAACTCCTCTGCAAAAAAGTCCCCATGAGTCATGTAGAAAGAAATTGGCAGAGTCATCAACTAAGTGTTTTTTGAAGCACTGAGATGAAAACAGCATTTAAACTGCACTTAGTTTAACATTTTATATTAGACACCTAATCCACTTTTATTAATATATGGTGTTCCTCCTTGTGATTGATACATAATAGATGTTTACCATAAAAACAACAAATTCCACTGAAAGCATTGTAGAAGGGTCTATAGAAAAACATAACGTTAATGATGCTTTTGGAGGAATGTGCAACCAAATTTCCTTAACTGTGTCAGTAGTAAATGTGCACTAATGCAGGACCTCTCAGCTCAATACCTATGTTACCAAAAAAAGCTGTTAAGGCCAGAGATTTAGTCACCTGTTAGGGAATGCAGGCACTACATTTGCTGTCTCCTTTGCTGGGTCTGCCAGGTAGTCAAGAGCTGGACTCTGCTAGGAGTATGCTCCTCTTCTATTTCTTCTACCGCTTCCAACTGAGACTGCAAACAACAAGACTGTTTTCTGTATAGTCTTAACATAATCTTTTTTTTGGTAGTAAATATACTTGTGTTGTCATTTAACCCCAGCCAGCAACTAAGCACCATGCAGCAGCTTGCTCATTCCCTTCACAGTGGGATGGGGAAGAGAATCAGAAGGGTAAAAGTGACAAAACTCACTTTTAGTGAGATAAAGACAGTTTAATAGGTAAAGCAAAAGCTGCACACATAAGCAAAGCAATACAAGGAATTAATTCACCACTTCCCATCGGCAGGCAGCTGTTGAGCCATCTCCAGGAAAGCAGGGCTCCATCACATAATAGTTACTTGGGAAGACGAACGCCATCACTCTGAATGTCCCTCTCTTCTTTCTTCTTCCCCCAACTTTATACACTGAGCATGACATCATATGGTCTGGAATATCCCTTTGGTCAGTTGGGGTCAGCTGTCCCGGCTGTGTCCCCTCCCAACTTCTTGTGCACCCCCAGCCTCCTCACTGGTGGGGTGGGGTAAGAAGCAGAAAAGACCTTGACTCTGTAAGCGCTGCTTAGCAGTAACTAAATAATCCCTGTGTTATCAACATGGTTTTCAGCATAAACTCAAAAACTCACCCTGTACTAGCTACTATGGAGAAAATTAACTCTATCCCAGCCAAAACTAGCACAACTTGCTTTGAATTAGTGGTGTTGCTGTAGCTACAATGATCTAGGATATAAAATAGATAAGATTTTAGGGAGAAGTAGACATTGCCTCTTTCCAGTAAATCGGTTATTGGACTAACTACTTCTTAACTTTCTGATATTTGTTGGTCTGTAACAAGATACTATCAATCCCAGCAAACTCTGTCCCTCTTTGGAGTGGCATTAGCTAGAATTAAAAAAAAGATGTAGGTCTTACATTGACACAGAATGCAACTTGTAGCGCCTGTGCTGGCAGCTCTGGAGAAAACACGGGTCATAAGGAAAACCAACAATGTCAGAATAATGTGGACAGGAACTGAACATTCACTGAAACAAATTTGTGTTATGGTGAAAATTTCGTGATGATTAATATGAAAAAACCCCCACTTGTGCAGGTTTCTATTGTAAGCATTGATTATACTAAACCAAATAATTTTTAACTTTAAAAAATCTTAACAAAATTTTGGCCCAGGATAATTGTTGGAATGCATAACAGAGTAGGTGGAAGAAGTCAATGCAAAGAATATATTGACACAGAACCTTAAAAAAATACACTTATCTAGTGTTTTTTAAAGTGTGTGTATATATATGTATGTCTGATTTATTTTGCTAGTAATATTGCATTAAAAATTAAAGTAATTTATCAGGTTGTTACTGAATCTATTTGGGTATAAAAATACATTCCATCATATTGCATGTGTTTGTGCATTTGTGAGTGTGACAGGGACTGTGATAATACACTAGTATAAATCAGATGCCTGAATCCTATAAACACTTAAGAAGAAACTAAACTTTAATTTGGCATATTTACAGATTTGAAAGGAAACTTTTCTAAAATTCTTTGATTTAGCCATTACCTGTCCTTTCCAATCCATATGTCTTATATGACCTCACAGTAAAACAGAGTTTATATAAACACTTCCAATTTATCAGTGAGTATTTGAAGGTCCTGAAAGGCTGAATTGATTTAAATGACTTTTCCTTTGATATTGAGGACCAGTGTCTGTTTTCTGGATATTATATTGGAGGATCCTCCTCCCTAAGACATAGTGACTCTGGAAGTGTCTGTGCTACATATGTATGACTAAAACTTTAAAAAGTACATTTTTTTATTTAATCTGGCAGTGTGGTCTTCATGCTTGTGTGATTACAGGCAACCTTGGTGTGGACATGAAGCACTTGATACCGAGAAAGTTTTCCCCTGAAAGGGTTTTGTTCTTAGCCTTTCCTGTTGAGGAATGAATAGAATTGGAGCAGGATTTGGTTAAAATGCCTAGGATTTTTATGGCAACTGAGAAGATGCCCCAGAAGTGTTTTGTGACTAAAAGAAGGCATGAGGGATTTGATGAGAAGTATTTCTCTTCCCTAAATTACCTTTCTTAGTAATTGGTCTCAGGTAAAACAAAGACCTTAGAATAAAATTTGCATGACTCTACACTCTATTCCTCTTTCCAAGTAAGAATCTCTTCTTTCTGAAAGGGAAGATTTTAGACAGTGATCTGACATGTGGAAGAATCCGAATACAAACTAGCTTATTTTGCAGGTGGAAATAGCGTTGAATTAGGATGTAAGTTCTGATGTTACTCTTTAATTTAGTAAAGCCCTAGTAAGTCCTAAAGACACATCTGTTACTGCAGTCACTTAGACTAGTGTTCTAATAAGGAGAGAGAACTGTAGAAAGTGGAGTTTGAGAAATCTGGACTGATCAGGCTCTGGATTAGGTAGTGAAGCTGTGACAGAAGAAATATATTTAGCTTTTTCTTTTATCCAAAATAAGTAAATAATAAAAACATTAACCCCATTCACCTCTCATTGGAAGAAACTGACCTATTGGTTTTCTTGATATTTGCTCTGCTCCACTGAAGGACAAAATCCTGATCCATTACTACTTTTTACATTCTAAGACATATATATGTATGTATGTATATAAATATATGCAAATATAAATATATGGCTGCTCCAGCCTCTAATATGTGCCTTTGCCAAAAGAACTGTAAAATTAAAAACTGACAGTAGAGCACAGCAGTGCTCTGTAACATTTCTCAGCCCATCCTCTACATAGAAAAATGTAGAGGCTTCTCCACAGAATGAAACTAGACCAGATGATGCTCGTTTGTTTAAAATAATTTATTCTTCTTAATGTTCCCTTCCAGTTATTCACCAGAAAGGAATTTTCAGTGAAGTAATAGCTATTACAAAAAAGGTAAAATGCCCTAAGTAGGTAGTTTTTGTTGGCAGGACATGTGCACAATTCTAAAGTGAATGATTTCAAGCTATGTTCATAAGGGAATTCAGGAGTCATTTACAAAACCGAAACCAAAGAAATTATAGCATTGCTCCTTCATGCCATTTAGTCCAGTGGTCACCTGAGATATGAGTGAGCCAGATATATATCTTTACTCTGAACAGTAAGTATTTCATTCCCTGAATGAGAAGCCCAACTATTGGATCAACCATAGCTCTTCAATTAGTTCCTATAAAAGTCAGACCAGGGAAAATAAAAGGTAGGAATAACCTGGCAGAAATAAGACAAGGAATGAAGCTCTTCTAAAGATGCTGCAGTACAGCTAGGGTTGGTGGAGGAGGACCTTCAATTCCTGGAATGGGAAGTACCCTGGTGTTCCAGCAGGCATCAATGCTTTTGTTTTGTTCCATCTTGAAATTGAGGTAAATTTGCAAGGGCAACACAGCATGCCCATGGTACTACAGAATATTTTGAGTTCTGTAGGTCATCACAATATTAGTGTCAAATAGCAGTGTTTATCTGCTTGAAGACACTGGAAGCTTAAATGTCATAATGAGTATCATAAATAGGCAGAAAAGGCTTGGCAATTGAAATATCATTTCTGTTTCCTACTCCTTTCCTGGACTGAACTGTGATTTTGCTGAAAGATCACTACTTTCCCACAGCTACAAGCACAACTAATTTTTGTTTATTCCTAATGAACTACTTTCAAGTCCCTTGTTGAGCAGATAGGGCCTAACTGGAAAATCCTTGTTGTAGATCTCAAAGCAGGGAGAAGAGAAGTTATGTCACATTCCTCCTCAGCTTTTTGAATAGTTTTTTGAGGCCTAAATTCCCTCATAAAATTAATATGCCTCTAAATTTTGTTTTCCAAGCTAGAATCAAAATTCTTTTAAAATCGCCACAAGTTCTTTAAAAGTTTGCAACTTTTTAAGCTTCCAATCATCCTTAGCTGTGTCTCAACTGAAATATTAATGATGAGGTAATCAGCTTATAGAATAACTTGCATTGTAAATATAGTTTCCTTCTTTTTCTTTGTGAGTCAAAATACATTCCAGAAAGTGGTCACAGTAGGAAATCATTCATACGTGAACATATAAGTAGTCTAACATTTGCTGTGCAAAGATTTGTAAATGGACAAAGAAGAACATTTGTCTCACTTGTCCATGTTTTTTTTGGAGGACTGTATTGGTGGTTGGGGGGGGGGATTTTTTTTTTTTTTTTAAATCTGTTTGTTTTGTCATTGGCCAGAAGTTTTTGGTAATCATCAGTACAAACACTTGAGTGGAAATCTGATAAAGAATCATGATAATTGGTTTTGGTCTTGATAGCCAGTGAAGTCTCTACAGGTTCACACAGGCTTCACACACATGACTTTTCTTAATAGGAGAAAAAAACAATCTCTCAGAATGCTTCTTACAGGTAGTATTGAAACAGACTTTATTGACTGTTTATCAGGCAGATTTGTGATCCTTCCTGTCCTTCCTTACATATCATAAATAAGAAAGCTGATGTCAAAATTTTCGTCAGTAAGCATCTGAAATAAAATTTCACTGAGATGATAACATAATTTCACTTGTTCATACTATTTCAACAGTTGGCAGTTTCTGTAAATCTTTACATGACTTAGATGTATTTAATATCTTCAGAATATCTCTGCAATAACAGAACCCTAATTTTTAAATTTGAAACAGTGAAATGCTGGACATTGGATATATAAATTTTGCTGTACGTGAGGGGTTGTATTTTGATAAATATTCAGAAATGCCTACAGTTTCAAAGTCCTTAAATTTTTTTAATGAACTTTTCACTCTTTTCCAGTACATATTCTTTTACATTTGGTAGAAGACAGTGGCTACTCCAGTAAAGGTTGGAAGTTTTGCAAGGAAGTTGTGAAGATGTGATCATGTTGTCAACAAAATTTTTCAATATATTGTTTTCTAATTGACTAAGGATGAGAAACAAATTTTTACAAGTAGGACTTCTTGCATAGAATAATAGAATCATAGAATATCTCAAGTTGGAAGGGACCCATAAGGATCATTGTGTCCAAATTCCTGTTCCTCGCAGGACTACCTATAACTAAACCATACAACTAAGAGCATCATCCAGACATTCCTTGAACTCTGACAGGCTTGGTGCCATGACCACTTCCCTGGGGAGCCTGTTCCAGTGACTGACCACCGTCTCAGTGAAGAACCTTTTCCTAATGTCCAGTCTGAACTTCCCCTGATGGAGCTTCATTCCCTTTCCTCGTGTCCTATTTCTGGTCACCAGAGAGAGGAGACCAGGAGCTCCCCCTCCACTGCCCTCCTTGAGGAAGTTGCAGATTGCCATGAGGTCACCCCTCAGCCTTCTCTTCTCCAAGCTGAACAAACTAAGTGACCTCAGCCACTCCTCAGAAGCCTTGCCCTCAAAGCCTTTCACCATCTTGGTTGCCCTCCTCTGGACACACTCTAATAGTCTGATGTCCTTCTTACATTGAGATACCCAAAACTGCACATAATACTCAAGGTGAGGCTACACCGGTGCAGTCTAGAGTGGGACAATCAGCTCCCTTGACCAGCTAGCTATGCTGCGCTTGATGCACCCCAGCACATGGATGCCCCTTTTGGTTGCCAGGACACACTGTTAACGCATATTCAATTTGCCATCAATCTAAGCCCCCAGACCTCTTTCCATGGGACTGCTCTCCAGCCTCTCATCCCCCAGTTTGTATGTATAACCAGGATTGCCCCATCCCAGGTGGAGAATCCTGCACTTGCACTTGCTAAATTTAATACGGTTGGTGATTGCCCAGCTGCCTAGTCTATTCAGATCTCTCTGTAAGGCCTCTCTAACCTTGAGACAGTCCACAGCTCCTCCCAGTTTAGTATCATTGTCAACCTTACTTAATGTACATTTGCTTCCTGTGTCCACATCATTTATAAAAACATTAAAGAGCACTGGCCCTAAAATTGAGCCCTTTCGAACCCCATTGGTGACTGGTCACCTGCCTGACGTAACCCCATTTGCCACTAAATGGCTCTACTCTTTGTAAAGGAATAATTTCACTCTGTAAAAAACCATAATCCTACTTTTGATTATTCAGTATAATATCTGTTTGAAGCATGGTCAAGCTTGCAGGGCTTGGAAGTATGTCAAAGTTAGCAGGTCATACAGAAGTTTCTTTCTGAAGCTGCTTTTCTGCAATCCATATAACTGAAAAGAAAGATCTGCTTACTTTCAGGAATTTCAGAGGAAAATTTACAAAAGTTGATGGTAACAACCCATTTGTTTTGCTGTCTTCTCTGTTGCATTTCCAAAATGTATGTTTTGCCTCTTGGGGTATCATTTGCACAGGAAGGAGTTGCAATTCTCATTATCTACAAGCACTCCCGGAGCAGTTCTCTGTATAACAAAATCCTGCTATTTTGGATTCTCACTGTTTTCACAGAGGGGAGGTTTTATGTATATATAAATATATATAGGTAGCTTTTATGAGTATAACTCTAATGGAACAGATTTTACATGCAACAGTGCATTTTTGTGTTCATTTCAATTTGTCTTTCTTAACTGGAAGATAAGGGATGCCAACAAGGAAGGCTTTTATACTACCTGAATGTGGAAATATTTTGTCTGCCTAAGATCCACTACAACAAGTTATGTCTTCAGGTGATTAATCCAAACTATTGGAGTCATCATTATTTTATATCAATCCATTCCTCTTTTAAAAGGGAAACATCAGTACAATGGTGTTTTATGATTTTTTAGCACCCCCAAAAATAATCTAATGCTATTTTAATACTTGTTACTTACTCTGCAACTTCAACTTGACAATAAATTTTTTCCACTTACATTATAATCTTATTTTTTTCCTTTTTTTTTTTTCCAGGTTGAATTTTTAATTTGAAGGTGTCTTTGATTTAATACCAAAAGTTCCTTCTCTTGTTACTAGATAAAATTTTCCTACTAGGTGTTTGGAAAATAACTCGGAGTAGTGATTATCTCTGTTGGATTTCATTTGAACATCCTCTTTTAATTTTAATTTAATAAAAATATATGGTTTAGACCATGGAACAACTAATTAATGATACACAATTAAGCACATGTAGATAACATTGCATGCTATGGAACTAGCATACATAGGAAAAAGCCTTAAATAGACTGCTTAAT
This sequence comes from Haliaeetus leucocephalus, assembly GCF_000737465.1. Taxonomy (NCBI): domain Eukaryota; kingdom Metazoa; phylum Chordata; class Aves; order Accipitriformes; family Accipitridae; genus Haliaeetus; species Haliaeetus leucocephalus. Next base: position 4,898,446 of record NW_010972687.1, on the reverse strand, counting down.
TAGTTTTTGAGAATAAATTTGAAAAACTTAGGCAATTTAAAATGAAAATTCTGCTCTGTTCCTAAAACAAATCTGGACAAAATACTCAGAAAAATAATAGGAATGTGAGGTCATGTAGAAAATTTGTGATGAGATATTTGATGTGAAACAAATATATAATATATAAATGTGTAAAATTACTTTAACATAAACAAAATTAGGCTCTTTGTCTGTTGATTGTTATTTAAAGTTAACTTGGAAACCTAGAAAGCTTTGTGACCCAAAATATAGACTGCTTGTGTTTAAGTATTTTAAAAAAGAACAGTAGGAAGCTAGCCTCTACATATTTTCATCAAAGCCAAGTTTCACAGCTCAAAACCGGCACTATTTAGTACAATAATATAATGCTGTACTATTCACACAAACACTGTTGATATTCATGCATCAGTCCATGCAGAAAAGAGCAGCTTTTTTTTAAGAACATATATTCTGGTATTGTACACTCTTTCCTCCTGTGTATTCTCTATATCCTGGAGAATCCAGGGACAGAGACCCTTGTTCCTGCCAGATAAACTTTTTATGTGATTGGCAAATCAGAAAATGTTCAATCACAAGACAGCTATAAAGATGTTTTTCGTCTTCAGTAACAACAGGATGCTAACAGGAGAGCTAAGAAGACCAGAAAAAAAAAAAAGAAGAAAGAAGAAAAGAAAAAAACGCAGGGGAAAAAAGGGAAAAAGCCCCATTGATTTGTTGACAGAGGCCTAGCATCTGTCACAGTAAAACACGGTTCTCTTGCACTTAATCAATGTCAGCCTCCAACCAAATCGCTCTGCAGCCCAGATGAAAAGCAATCAAGAGGAACACCTTCATAAGCATGAAGCTTGCTAGATGGAATTCAATGAAGTGTGTCATTAAGCTTAGGCACTCCAAGTGTGATACATGACCCAAAAGCTAATCAGAAACTCTTAACCCTTTTGAAGAAGGCATCAATTATCTGTCCCTTTTAAAAACAGATTATATGGTCACATCTTCATCTATAATTTTTAGAAGATATCATGTGCCTCTTGGGTATGCAGCCTTTTCTTGCTCTGTAATAGGCTCATTAGCAATTAAGGCTTGTATCTCTCACAGTGAGCACCTACTGTAAGTGTATTTTATTTTTGTGGAAGACAGCACAGGAAAAATGACTAATTTTGTTACTAGCCTTTCACAGTGCTTGCTGAGAATTCCTAAAGGACTAGAAGACACTCTTCTGTTGTTTTTATTGTAGCTCAAAAAATGCAATGTGTTGAAGACTTAAAACAAAGTTCTGTTGCTGCATTGTTTCCAAAAGTAAGTCAAAACACTAGCTTTGCATTGTAACAGATTGCTTGACAGCCCTCTGTGTTACTAAATTAAATTTCATGTTCACTTTTTTTTTAATTGACCAAACAGAGGCTAAAATGGATTCTAGAATTATGCTGTCAAATTCATTCACATGAGACAGTAAATCAGACACAGGGCTTTATTTTACAGTTCACTGAAGGGAATGGGCTTCATCAGCAGTCCTCATTGCATGCCACCAGCAGTGTGGACTGTCATACTCTCAGTACTTGTAGCAATTAGATTTTTTACAGTACTACTGTTATTGTACTTGTAAATTATATTATAAATGTTCTAGGAGCTCTTTTCATGTTAAATTAATACTGCATCTTAGAAACAATTTATTATTTTAATTATTGATAGCCTTAGAAAACAGATTTTGTGGCAACACATATTTCTGATATACCTGCTGGATAGGAGAAAAGCTCTTTTTTATTAGTCTTGTCTCATGCTAAATATTTCTACTAATATGTACTCTACAGTCCCTTCCTACTTGCCTATGGGTTTATGCTTTCCCTATCACTCACCAACTAACAGCCAGTAAACATGCCACTATTGATGTGTACTTGGATCCCTTCAGAATGATACAACTGACCTTTTTATTTATTTATTTTATAGTCTACTGGACAGCACATATTTCTGGCCTAAGGGTCTAGCTTATCCCTCATGTAGTCAGTGGAAATTGACATTTCACTACTTCACAGGTTAACCTAATGTTAATTAAAGCATGAGGGTGCACTCATCCTTTGTATTTTCATGGATTTCATGCTATTATAAAATCAGACTATTTCAAAATATGAATGCATATTTAAATTCAAATGTCAGACTACTGAATATGAATGCAAATAAGAGAGCAAGTACATAGCCATGTGTATATTGTGATTCAAGAGGGCTGTAAAATAGTTTTTGTAAATTTATCACCTAGCTAAAATATACCATGTGCAATGTATGCTATACCTTAACATACCATAGGATAAGCCCATGATTCTGTCTCACTAAATGAATAGTGAGGCAGTACTTACACTGGAGATACAGCTTTGTCATCTGACAGTAATTTTCTGATGTCCATTATCTGGAGTCATATTTTCTGAGTAGTAATTATATGTATTCTGATAATTTTAAAGAGATGTTCTTTGTTGACAGTCTCCTTGTAGAAAAATGGGAAATGCCTCTGTTATAAAAAGCTTAAACGCAGCATAGTATTTTGGGGAAGTATGACTGTGTGCTTCATCTGACCTGCCCTCAGCTGTCCCCTGAGGATCCTGTACTGGTCATTAGCAGAGATACAATACTAGTTTGAATGGCCCTTTTGTCTGGGCAAGGGCGAGATATTCTAGCCAAAATATTCCCATATGACTAAAAAGACAATTCCTTCTCCAAAGAGCTAACAGTTTTAGTACAACAGCAGACTAGACAAAGGCATTCATCTGGAATCTGTGTCATTAAGAGAGACCTTTAAACATTAATGTCTGCCATACATCTCATAAGAAAGGTACATACTTGGAAAAAGCTCTGTTGAATTATCATTCTTGAAAATGATCAAAGACTCAAGTAATTGTTAAAGAAAGTAGAAATATGTAAATGATGTTCATATTGTAATGTCAGTGCTGGCTAACTAACCTGGAGTTTTCTCTCAGAATGGAGTTCAAGCAGGGAAGCTTTGTTCAGGGCTGTAAAGGTTTTCTGACACTATCCTAGTATGGGCAAACACTAGGCCAGTTTACCAGTCAGTAGTCCTGGAAGCAGCTGCAATGCAGAATGTTCCAGAAAATTTCCTTTTAGAGTGTAAGTATTTTTTTCTGTCATATTTAGGACTGATTCAAATTCAGCAGCACTGAAGTTGATGAGATGTAGTCAATAGGTGATGGATTTGTTGCCAAGTTAGAGAAAACCTGAGAAGCTCAAAATTCTGCTAAGTCTAGATAAAGAAAAAAAAAACATTGGAAGATAAGGACAGGAAAACAAAAATATATCTGATTTCACCTCAGGTGTAAAATGCCTCATGCAGTTGTCAGAGACAAACTGAAATGACTACCAGGTTGTGAAGGAACCATTAAATGCTGACTGGAGAGTGATTTCAATAGAAAGACGTTTTTCTGTCAAGCAGAAAACTGCTATTGTAACAAATTGTCCCTGGTCAGATCTATGAGAAATCTGTATTATAGCTAAGTAGGAAACATTAACAAAGAGAAGTCTGAGTACTCTCTCTGTTCTCATATTACAATCATGATTTTCCTTCCTTCTCTTGTGATTCTAGTGCCTGTAGGGATACTAAAAAAGCACAAAGTTATCTGAAATTCCATGATTCTGGCAAACAGTGCATCTTATACATTGAGTTATGGGGCATGTGGTGTGAGCATTGAGTGCCATTGCTTTTCTTGGAACAGCTTTATGTAGACAAAACTTTTCTGCAGTTATTGGACCTCTGTGCAGGGTATGTATTTTGCTTTGTAATGTTAAGATACTGCTGACCTGTGGTATTTGCTGGTGTCAGTCTGTCTGACTGAACTAGGTGATATTTGAAGTGTCACTAGGAAGAATACATGTAAGGTCGGATCATGATCCAGAAAAAGTTGTAGACAGAATAGTTTTATTTCTCCTGCTAAACTTTATCTGTTGTACAACCTTAGGCAAGTCATTTCGCTCCTCTGTTCCAGTCCTGTTCTGCATTGGTCTTGGATTGTAAAATCATTTTTGAGCACATAGGTGCAAGGACTGCCTTCTGCTGCTTATTTTTGCAGCTTCTATCTGAGCTGGGTACTGTAGATACAACTTGTACATTGATAATATGTTTCCTGTTCATCTTCCTCTTAGACTAAAGGACCTCATGCGGTATCTGATGAATTTAGTAGGATCTGGATCATGGTCCTTTCCTGAACAAGTTTTGCTCAGCTGAGAGTTTAAAATATACTGGAGGGAAATAAAGCTGCTTCCAGTAATACACTCAAAAATAATTTTGTGACTTCATTTCATGACATGAAGCTACACCGCACATCATAAATTTATTTCCCAAAGTCTAGGATTTATGTCTGCTTTAAATCCACATCACATCACAATGCGATGCAGTTTGACACACCATAATTTGTTTTTAATAATACATTATTTCAGAGGCTGGGAGAGTGTCAAGCATTTGTAGGATTTATTTATTTATTTTCCATGCAAAATTAGTGACTGCTCTGATATTACTGCAACTCCAAATTAATCCAGTTATTCTGTGATTCGGTAGGATGGTTGGAAGTGTGTTTAGAATTTCTTGATTTAAGAAAAAATGAAAAATATTTCCACAGGAAGACAGTGCTATCCATCACTGCATGCTTTGTAGTTACAGTTTGTTTAGTGCAAATATTTCAGCAGAGCAGCACATGCCACATGGTTGACTGAATAAGATGAGGAAGGAAAGGTTTAGGGCTTTTTGAGTTCATGCCTGCAAACATGCACAAGAAAATATAAATATAACACTGCAAAATAAATTATAATTGTATTGTCTCTAACCACCATTCATATTTTCCCAATGCTCTTAATGTTTCATGTAGTGTATGAATGCACCATGCTCATTTTCTAGCTGGTCCTTTAACCATTTAATGATATGCCTCAACATTATCTTTTGTGTTAAAAAACTCATAGTACAAATGGCTAGTAATCCACAACAAGTTTATTGGTTACTAGTATTTCCCTAAAAATTGTAATAGGTATTTATATTAAAAATATAAACATATTTTACTGTTTTGGTTTTTTTCCTTCTCTTTTCTCCTTCTCCTCATTCAGTCCTTCATTCAAACTCTTTCTGGAATTTTTCACTAGACCATCTCATCTTATTTTTAGTAATGGTCATTCTTATACTTACCTCTTTCAAAGACTACTGCTAGCAACTGTATGAATGTTTTGCAACACTGTCTTAAACTGTCCTCATTAAAGAAAGAAAAACCTAGCAGTTCTTTTCTTTGAGGAAAAAAAAAATACAGAAGAGGCTTGAAAATCTAGCTAGCTCCTTTATAATGGTAATTTGGAAGAAAAAACCTTGTGGGATAATCTTTTTATTTAATCAGAGCAAAAGCATCATTTTTGTTGATTTTCTGAGAAACTAAGAGATATTTTACTATTTTAACTTTCTCTGTGTGATTTTTCCTTTTTTTTTGCCAGGTAAGACACAATGTACATTTCTCAAGATTTTACTTTTCTTTAGATTTAACAGATGATGCTTGATACTTTATACATCTGTGGCATATGGTACACTTCAAACAATATGGCTTTTATCGCCCGGGAAAATACAAGCAAAAGGGTTGAGTGGGGTATAGGTAATACTTAGTTATGTTCTTGCTTTAGCATAGTATTATCTTTGCTTTAAAGCTTGATTAGGAATCAGTCCTGAACTTTTTTCAAGGACAATGGGTTGCCACTGTTACCTCAGGGAAAGGCAAACAGAAACTAAAAAAAACATTGCTAACTTGTGGTAGCTTTAAGTGTTTCAAGGAAAAGTGAAGTATATGATGATGTGACAAATTTTTAGAAAGCATATTTGAAATTTCCAGGGCAGGTTCCAGGTAGAAGAACTGGAACATTTGTGCCAGATAGATCAAACCTGATTCCCTTATTCTCATGCAATTCTTATACTGAATTTGTGACCCCTTTTCTGTAGTTTTGTATAGCACTTTAGTAATAGAGGCAAGCATGTGCATGAGCTAAGTGCAACAGTGAACTAGTACCATGGCATTTCTGAAAAGTTTCTCTTTGTTTTCAGAAGTTAAATATAAAATCCCTTCATTTCTCTTCATTCTTCATTTTTGTTACATTCTATGCTTAACTTCACTTACACTGCAGTTACATAAAAAATGGGACCTATGTCCTACTTTCAAAAATAGTTTAGGAACTGAAATTTAATAGAAAAATAGTAGGATTTAACAGCTCAGATAATTTTAAGCTTAATATTCAGGCTATTAAGGAACAAAGAGTCCTACTGAAAATTTCACTCTATTTCCAGCACTAAAAGCTTACATGGTTTTATTCACCATTAAAACTAATTCTGACTTATGGTTTACTACAGTTCTCCAATTAGTCTGCTTAGTAGCTGATGGCAGATTTAAGGGCAAATATTCTTGTGACTCACTGAAGCCTTATGACAAAGATATGTTGAATGTATTGCTCCTTAATTTATCACATGGACACCTATCTGTATCATGTTTATGTTTGTATGCATGAACATCTACTGGCAGTAGTTTTATAGCAATGCTGTTAGATTTCCAGTCTAGACTGCATACTCATGCAGTGTTTGGAGGTTAATGCAGAATCTTGTTTGGTCATCAGAAGTGATGATTTCTAACTATTTTAGCAATTTTAGCAATGTTGCATGTAGCAAAATCATAGAATCATAGAATCATTTAGGCTGGAAAAGACCTTCAGGATCATTGAGTCCAA
>NW_010972687.1:4882593-4888077 GCF_000737465.1 Haliaeetus leucocephalus | reverse complement strand
CCTCCTGCCTGGTGGCAAGAGGGCAGGGGAACCTCCACTTCTTCCGGAGTCTCCATCTGCTGCTCCTGCCTCAGGATGGGTAGGGTGTGGGTCCACCAATCTATCTCCCTCTCACACTCCCTGATACTCCTAAACATTTCCACTTCCAAATGATGAATAAAGAAGTGATTGGTGTATTGATAAGAAAAGGAAAGATAAGCTATGTAGGTGTTGGTGCTGTGGATTTTGAAATAAAACTGGGAAATGTACATATATAAGGAAAGTTTTAGTCCAAGAAAACTTTATTCTCTTGTTTCTTCCCATCAGTAACCTTTTCCTAATTCTAAATTATTAATTACCTAATTAAGTATAACATATTAGTGCAAAATTATATCTTGATGAAAAATATAGCATCCAATTCTCGTGCTTTATAAGCATGTCATGAAATTTACTTTTTGATCTGTGGCAGCAGAAAAGAGTCTGAGTAAGCCCAGGACAACTGAAAGAAGAATTTCTCAGTAGAAATGCCTTTGTTTCTTGAGCTGGTGCTTTCATGCTAAAGGTATAAAAGCGATGTGGAGATTTTGCTATCATTTGTGGCCTCAATGTTATACTGGAGCTGACAGAAACAGGGTTGTTGGTGTTTCATTTATTAAATAATTAACTCTTTGGTTAACTGAACCATTCATTGAAGGTGCATGAACAGAAAGAGATAAAACTGACAGGAGAATCTTTTGTAAACACTTCAGATGGTGCAAAACTCCAAATACTCTTTGAGCGTGAACAGATTTTCTAGGCTCACAAGAAAACAGGAGTGTCCAGGACTAAAAACTAACCAGAACCTTTATTTGGTTATGACCCTGTACTCCCTTTGATAAGGCTATACATATATTTAGAAGAAGTTACATTAGGTCATTCTGCTCACCACTGACCATACTTCCTAAGGGACAACTTGCAAGCAGTAGACCCAGTTAAGCCTGATGAGAACTGCAGGAAATATGTTACATGTGGTAAATCCAAACATAGGTCCACTGAAAACCAAAGATAGCGTGGAAGCTGGAGGTTCAGGCATGCCTGAGCGATAACTCTCTATGAAACCTCTTCGATTATCCTGAATGCTTAATAGCCTTGTACTTGATTTCTTTTGTCCAGTTCTTAATTTACCATTTTCTGTATGATATTACCAAAAAAAAATTTATAGTAATATGTATCAAACTGATGGGTTTTGGATAGATCGTTCTCAGTTGAATCACTGGGGAAAGTGACATGTCAGGCTCTGAGAGAGCTCAATTAATGCTTAGATGCTTTTCTGCACCACAGACTAAATGAGTAAGGAAACACCGTTTCACCCTCCATCAGGCATCATTAACAATACAGTGAAAAGAATTTTACAGAAAATCTCTTTGTCTGGTCCTTTACACCTAGAGGTCTTTGAAGAACTTTCTTTAATGGTGGCAGGTACCCTGACTTTTGTATGATTTATTTGGATAAATAGCAGGCTTCAGTATACACTGTTGTTGGCTTTGCTTTCAGTGAGCTCTATGTATCTTTATAATAGGAAACAAAGAAAAGTCACTGACTGGAAATAAATCTATCCATTAACTTTTCCAAAGAAATACATACACATGGATGTTTACTTAGTATAAAATCTGTCACTGAAGAAACCCACAACTGACTTACACCTGAGCAAAATTATTAATTTTCCTCAGGAAATGGCAGAGAAGGTGGAAAAGAAGACCTTGTCCAAAAGCAAACTCACTTGCAATGAAGTGTGAATTCCAATAAATTAAAGGAGTGGTCTGGCAAGCTCTGTTTCAAACAAGTTTAAATAGCAGTACCTAAATTTTATTGTTGGATCTAAAATATGCTCCTATAGACTTAGCAACCTGATTAGACCTGTGTTTTCACAAAGCAGCTATTCCACCAAACTAATGTGAGAGTGTTTCTGCACTAATGATTTTGACAGAAGGCTTATAAGCAATGTGCAAAGTTCTTGTCACAAAAATTCATTAATTTACATATCCCACTTTCTATTTTATGCTTCATATGTAAGAATAAGACACGTTGAAATCTCTGAACACAATGGCTTACTGGGGAGGGAAAAACCCAAAGGAACACATTCAACACTGCAGTCAAATCTTATGTACTCTTCCACTTTAAAAAGACAAAAAGAATTATTTATGATGTTGCAAAGATCATCATGGTTGCCTTGAAATGCTATGTATGTTTTGACCAAATTTCAATTTTGACAAGAAGCTACAGGAAGATATTTTAGCATACAGTTACACTTAGCAGTGGTCATTCAAAACAGATTTCCTAAAGTTTTGAAAGTTTTGTCAATGCAAATATCTAGTAAGTCCACTTAGGAAAGTATCTTATGTTGCAATAAATAAATAGGGTTTATAAATAAGATTAATAAATAGGACTTTATAACATGTGGTGTTCTCCCACTAAATATGTTTGCTTAGTTTGAATGAGGAGAAAGAAGACCAAAGGAAACTCAATTTCAGGAAAAAAACCAAACTGAAGCAGTACAATTTAAATTATTTTCAATACAACACAACATAATTTTAGCATGTAGATAAGGAAAATAGGAAGAATGTTAGGAGAAGGACAGGCAGAAGGAGGCAGGTGCTGATCAGTATCCTGCTCCTATTTTAGAACAGTGAGTGTAATTCTGAAACATGCCATCCCATTTCCTCAAAAACTTCTTTCCTAACTCTTCACTTAAGAAGAAGTTATTAATCACAAAAATTAGGTATTTGATATAGATTCATAGGACTATGGTATCTCACATTACATTTTGAGAGTACAGGTTTTCTGTAGGTTCTTTTGATAGGCAATGGATTTTGGAAAATAATTGGGAACTTAGGGAGTATGAGTGAGAATGCTTCAAACTTGAGTAACAAAAAGATACATGCAAGAAACTAAGAGGTGGAGAAATAAGAGGAAAAAAGAAAAAATCAGGGAACTACTGAATATTTTCTATGAAATCATGTGGAGCAGATTGCAATGAAAAAAATTTTACTTTAATGGATTTTTCTGAGTTTTGTATTGATATGACTGAAGTAATATATGAGCATGGGTGAAGTTTCACCAAACCAAAATTCTGAAATAAGTAAAAACCCCTGCAAATTGTAATGCCACTTTTCAGCTGGAGTCACTTAGGATATACATCAGTATGTTTTGAAATCTCTGTGTGTGGAGGGTAAGAGGGAGGCAGAGGGGGGAAATACAAGGTGCTTACAAGAATGGACAATTTTACATACTATCCATGCTGTACATTCATGAGGAAAACAACCAGTAAGAGGGAAGGATGGTCTACCAGTCAGAAATCTGGGGACATCAAGCAAGCAAAAACCAGCAGTCTGAATTTCATGTAATAGCTAAACAGTCAAAATTAGATGGAGAGAGGGAAGGAAGAAGAGAAGGAAGACTTAGTTTAAAATATATTGTGGAGGGGAAGAAGATATTGGTATTTGAAATTAAAGCCTCTTTTTTATTCTTTTAAAAATATTGCGCTAGTGTCAGAAAGTGTCAGTACTAATGTCAATGTTTCCTCTCATTGCCTATTGTTTAGCAGTTTGACAGGTTTTTTGTTCAGAAATTAGCCTATAGCCTGGTCATATGCATGCAGCACTAAATAAGTAGAGGGGCATTTTCTTTGGAAGTTTTTGCATGAACTAGAGGGAATCTTAAATATTTTCTCAACTTTGAAATGCATCTACTGGTGAATGTAACTGTCACTTCTTTTTGCTTTGGCATTGTTTGGCTGACTGGATTTTAGATTTATTTGTTTTTATAATAGTAATTACACACAGTTTAGACTTGCTTTACCTTTGCACTGTGCTAAGAAAATCCTTAAAACAATATTAAAAATATCACCAAATTATTTTGCTAGATAAGAGTACGTTGCCTTATTTTCTTTCTTTTTTTTTTTTTAAATATATATTCATTTTATTCCAAATATGGAGTGGAAATTTGTGTGTGTTCCCAGATATTTGTGATTTAGTCTTAAATTGCTACAAGAATATTTCAGGCTATTCCATTTAAGACTTGGCAAGTTTTGCCTATGGTGACCTGGACTAGTCTGAACTGGATGCTACAGCCCCTGTCCTGTAACAGGAATATCATTAGCTAACTTGTTTAAGTGTAAATTTCGAAACCACCAAGAAGCTGCTTCCAGATGTGTGATGTACACAAGTCTTAGAATGACCTGACTTTTTGCCTGCCTGCACTCATTCATGCAAGTTTTTTTAAATCACTCAGGCACTCACTTCTATGCTTTTCTCAATTAGTACCTTGGAAAATAGTGTTTCTGCAGAGTGTACAAGACTGAACATAATTCCTGAACAGTAAAGACTTCTTGTCCCTTGATGGCTTCTTGTGTCCATTCCTGGACTTAGACTCATCTTATGGATTACCAAGCATTTAAGAGAGGGAAACTATATTTGGAGTTATGCTTAATATTTTGTATTACACACACTTTTGTATTTCTGAATTTGCTGTTCATCCAGGGCATTTTAGTATCTGGTGCCTAAAAGACAACTGTGGGTATAAATAACATTTAGGTCAGGATAACTCAATGCTCTGGTCAGGCAACTCAGTTTGAAATGAGCTGATTCCTTTAGCAACTGTTTAAGTTTGGCTAAGATGTTGTTATAGTTAAGGTCAGGGATGGTCACCAATTTTTCTGAAATTAGCTTCTAGTATTTCTTGAAATGGCATATCTGTTTTCAGTACCTTCACAATCCTCCAGATAATACATCTATGATAGATAGAAAAAAAAATATTTTGTTAATTATTCTTTCTTTTTATTATTGGCACCTTATTACAAACTCTTCGGTTCGGCAAGTATTACTTCCTTGCCTTTAATATAAAAGAGTCAACAGTAAAAAAAATATCTGTCAGTGTAATTTGTGATTGCATTTTCTAAGTGACTCATGCTAAATAATTTACCTTGTAATGTTAAAGCTAAGGAAGCCAGCAAGGTTGTCTTGCTTTGGAGTTTAATAAGATTTGAAGTTCTCTGTCCTTTAAGCCAAAGGTTACAATTACAATGGGGCAAAAAAAAAGAATTTATAACAAGCTGGGCATCATGCTTTAACCCCAGCCAGCAACTAAGCACCATGCAGCTGCTCACTCACTTCCCCCCCACCCAGTGGGATGGGGAAGAGAATTGGAAGGAAAAAAGTAGAACTCGTGGGTTGAGATATGAACAGTTTAACAGAACAGAAAGGAAGAAAATAGTAATTATAATAATAACAATAATAAATTTATAATAGTAATAATAAAAGAATTGGAATATACAAAAGAAGTGATGCACAATGCAATTGCTCACCACTCACAGACAGATGCCCAGTTAGTTCCCAAGCAGCGATCTGCCCCCCAGGCCAACTCTCCCCTCCCTGTTTATGTGCTGGGCATGACATCCCATGGTATGGAATACCCCTTTGGCCAGTTTGGGTCGGCTGCCCTGGCTGTGTCCCCTTGCAACTTCTTGTG
>NW_010972687.1:4881589-4881947 GCF_000737465.1 Haliaeetus leucocephalus | reverse complement strand
CGGCCCAGAGGGAGACCCAGGTACGGTTGCCACTCGGGGGAAAGCCGTTGTTACGAAAAATATGGCAACGCAGACAGAGGTCCCACGTAAACATGCGGCTGTCCAGGTCTCTGGCTGCAGGGAGTGCCTGAGTCTATCACAAATGATGGAGGGCAGCGGGGACACCTCTTGTGTGAGGTGTGACCAGGTGGGTGATCTGCTCAGCCTGGTGGTAGAGCTGAAGGAGGAGGTGGAAAGGTTGAGGAGCATCAGGGGGCGTGAGAGGGAGAGAGATTGGTGGGCCCACACCCTACCATCCCTGAGGCAGAGGCAGCAGGTGGAGGCTCCGCAAGAAGCGGAGGTTCCCCTACCCTCCTGC
>NW_010972687.1:4843572-4877508 GCF_000737465.1 Haliaeetus leucocephalus | reverse complement strand
CAAGACATAACACTATACCAGCTACCAGAAAGAAAATTAACTCTATCTCAGCCCTAACCAGGACACTGGGGAAAACATCTTCCAGATGCTGAAATGTTAAGTTTTGCTGCTTTTAGGATAAAATCTTCAGATACTCAGTGCAAGACAGAGGGATATGCATGCTAGACATGCCAGCTCATTCTTTGTCAGCTCAGGGATCCCCTGTGCTGTGTTGCTTTGTATGGTATGCGCATGACTCTCTGTCATCAGTACTGAGCTCCTTTCTTTTTGGGGGTGTTGCCTAGGTTTTTTACATGGTGTTTTTTCATACAAAACTAGTTTTTAACCATTCTTCCAGTAAGTGGAGCATTCTAGGAATAAGACTATGTTCTTTGTGGTTCATTTAAAAAACCCAAACCCTTCTTTTTATCATGTAAGTAAACACTAGTTTCAAAAAAATGTTGTTGCTTCCCTAACTTTCATGTCAGGGATGATCCAGCAGGTGGTTCTAATTTTGAAACTTGCTTTTTGTGGGTTGGTTGGGTTTTTTTTAGTTTGTTTTTTTTTTAAATCCAAAATTTTTCTCGTCAGAGCTGTTATGCTTTAGGCCAAGTGAAATAGATGGGAATTATTTCCTTTCCTGTTCTTATTTATAATGCCTCTCAGGAAAAATGAACATGCTATGCCATTTTGTTCTCATTACAGTCTTAACATTGTATTAAAATAATGAATGTTATGCTTTTTTGTGTGTTCTTTCAAGCTTTGTAACAAGACTGACATAGAACTAACATTCCTTATCTCGTTCTTGTTTCAAAGGACTCAGCTCACATACAAATTAGCATTGCATCAGGTTATATTAGGTTTGCTAGTCATATTATCTCAGCTACAACACAGATTATTTTTTCTAACTTCAGATGTAGGATCTTACACATCAGATAAAACAAAGCCTTTGCAATGCAGTTATATACACTATCTGCCATTAAACATTTTTATCTTTCAATTTACGTATGGAGAACTAGATACAGTCGATAATTACACTTAACCATTCAATACCCTTACAATCCTGTAATGATGCAAAGTATCCAAAGATGCAACTGTGCATTGATTTAGGTAGGCAGTCGGACACCTTCACCTTTAAGACATTATTCTTAAACCATCTCTCCAAAGAACATTTTATCAAATTAAAAAATGGTAACATCTGGGAACAAAAGAGCTCTGCTCAAGCCTGAGCTCTATGATTTCAGATAGTGAACCCAGACAGGGCCAAATAAGTGGCTGCAGAAGGGAGAATAAAGGAACAGCCTCATTTAACAGCCATTCTAATAATGAAGGTAGATAGTCAAAATCAAGGAAACAGTACCAGAAGAATCGGACACTCTATTTATTAATAGGCCGCATGAATTTAAATACATTTGTATGTATCACAGAATCATTGTAGGGTTGAGGTCAGAAGAGACCTCTGGAGGTCACCTGGTCCAACCCTCTGGTCAAGAAGGGCTACCTAGAGCCACCATGTATTTGGATATCCCACCAAATGAACAAAATTATTAAATCTTAAACATAATTCACTGTACAGAGTGTGGAACTAAAAATAAGGTAAGTGTAGTTTCTTGAAGTTTAAGAAAACATTAATTTTTATAGGGAGTTTTATTCCATCTAATAATTGAATGATCTTGCTTTGTGATATTGTTTGAAAAAATATTTTGTTAAAGAGTCATGTAATAAGCCAGGAGCAGAGCTCTGAATGTTTTTCTGTTCTTGGAATTTGCAGCCCTTCAGTGGAACATTTAAATAGGCAAAGACAAATCTGTCATATAACTCTAGATAATATATGCTAAATGAAGTTAATGTATGGTCATAGTCACAGTAAGTAATGGGTATTGTTTGCCCTAGAATAGATTGTATGTTTTTTTCATTACAGAAATGTAAATATTCTGGAATACTGAAAACATGTATTTTGACATATAGCATATACAGCATAAAATTAAGATAAAACATGAACAACAGTTGTCACAGAGAAACCTGTATTTCAGATCCCATATATATTTTAGTGAAAATGCCTGAGAATTCCAGAAGCCAGGGTTTGGCTACTGCCAGGTGAATTGGAAAAATGAAGATGGATCACAGTAAATTAGCCACACAGCATGGCTCTATTACAGTTTCAATCAGAGCGTTATCTTCTGCACATGGGCTAACTAGACTGTCTTAGTTTGGCTTACTCTGGAAGCTCTGCTTGTATTCCAGGCTCTTGTTTTAAGGCTGAAATTGTGATTAAATATGCTATCCCAAGCAAGAATCAGTCCGTAATTAGACTGAGCCAGAGGAGACTTGGCAGCTAACAGCAGTACTTAATGTCAAACTCTCTTTGTTTCAAAGGGGAGATACCTGCTACTGGGACATTCTTGCAGCAGAGTACTTCCAGCTCTGTGCTGGCTGGTGAGAACACAGAGAAAAGAGCAGCAGACCTGGGACTTTTACTCTGCCTGCAGAGAAGAAAGAGTGCTCACAGTTTGTTAATCTTTTGAACCTGTACAGAAAATATATCTTTATCAAAATATTAAAAGCACACAGCATGTAGAGCTATTGTGGCCTCTCCCCTCACACTGAGATGTTTTTAAGGTGGCAAATTCAACTGGTTGAAAGACAAGATATCAGTTACCTTTGGTGCTGAATGTCTTGTAGCATGGTGTTTCATTATGTGTTTACAGGCTGCGTTTTCCTTATATTCTGTGACTCATCGTGTCCTGGTTAGAGCTGAGATATTTCTTTCTAGTAGCTGGTATAGTGTTATGTCTTGGATTCAGTATGCTGGATTTAACTGGATTTCAGCAACTGGATTTAGTTGCTGGCTGGGGTTAAGCCACGGCACATGCT
This sequence comes from Haliaeetus leucocephalus, assembly GCF_000737465.1. Lineage (NCBI taxonomy): Eukaryota > Metazoa > Chordata > Aves > Accipitriformes > Accipitridae > Haliaeetus > Haliaeetus leucocephalus. The sequence continues at coordinate 4,874,655 of NW_010972687.1, read as the reverse complement.
ATGGACAGGATGAGTGATATTCAGTCAGAAATTAATCTATATTTTCCTTTTTCCTTTCCCCTCCTTAGCTCAATGTGTAGCCCTTGTCCATCTTACTTAATGCCATTCAAACTATTTTCCAAAGGAAGAACTACTTACTCACATGTGGGCTTTCTTCTGACATTTGCCTGTATAGTATTTTCCTGAAATTAACTTGTCTTTGACAATCCTATCCAACTCAAAGGAGTTTGCTATCATGTTTTACAAATGGGAAGAGAATAATAAGAGAGCCTGAAATCAAAAGTATCTACACTAGACTCAGAAAATTTGTGACTTAGAGGGTTTTTTGTTTGGTTGGGTTTGGGTTGGTTTTTTTAGAGTGATTATTATGAGAGTGCACTCTGAATATTCAGGTACAGATTCTTTTGACTTCATCTGCCTCCTTGGACCAGCCTTCTCAAAGGAGATGTCAAAGTAATTAATTGGACACTGAGAAATGAGGAACTCACAAGTTGGAACTGATGCTTCTGCACTATTAGTGTTCAAGAAAGTGCTGGCATCAGTAGTCCAAAGACAGAAGCAGATTCCAAAGTTCTGCATTTAGTTGTTTTCATCATGAAAATCATATTTCTCATAATGAAATCCATCACTGTAAGGAAAAGAGGTTGTTAAAAGGAGTTCTTTAAATGTCATAGAAATTAAAGTCTTAAACAGTGCTCAAACAGTTATTATAAGAGAAGATCATGGCTACTTTTAACAAGATACTTGGCATGTTTTTGAAAAGGATTTAGGACATGATTGGCAGTGATAGCAAAGAAATACTTGATATTCCAGTATATCCCTCTAATTCTGTGTTCCAACTTACAGCCATTGTCTTATGTCCTAAGGAATAATAAATATAAATGGAACCATTTTATGATTTCTAAATCCATTAAAATCTATTGATAGTATAATTTTTTTATTACTTATACCTCTGCTGCAAGTTACATTTCTATTTATGTATGTATACAAAGTAGAGCACATCTTCCTTAAATGCTGTCTCAAATTGATAGATTTTACAAGTGGTATTAAGAATACATATGTGAATGAACCATAACTAGAATATTTTTCTCTTATAAGATCATGAAAGAATGATTAAATACAGCTATAGACATTTTCTTTTGATGTCTTGTATTGGGTCTGTGTTGAAAAACATCTTTCTGATATAAAAATGGTATTTAAATATTCAATGTACTATGTTTCCTTTGTGTTTAATTGCTTGCAAAACTTTGGCATTAATGAAGTATTAAAACAGCAAGGGTTCCCGTAAACTGTAAATGTTCCCTAATGCAAATGTTGAATTCTTTGCAACCACTGAAACAATATTCTTTGATCTGAAACTGTGTAATATGGTTATGTTTAGGAATCCTTCAGCCTTTTGCCAGTACTTAGCTATTACTTGAAAAAATTTCATCTGAAATGCATCATCTGCTTTTAGTCTTGATTTTCTTGTCATCATCCCATGCAATGCCTGCAGCCTCTTGCATTCTGTACTTTAGCAGTTCTTTGGACTATTTCCTTGCCTTGAAGGGTCTGTCAAGAGATTTTACTGTGCCAAGAGCATCCTCTGGAGCCTTTAAAATACCATGATAGTAAACCAAGCTGAATGTAGAATTTGTTACCTTGCAATATTCGGTCAATAGGATTAATAAAAAAGCAGTTACAGTTTAAAGTCCAGCCATATGTAACAGGATATGAATTAAGGCTCATCTAAACTGGGTGGTCATTTTTAGATGAAGAAATATCAGGAGTGGATATGCTTAGTGCTGAATCCTCTTTCATTAGTCATTAATGAATATCAGGTACTAAAATTTAATCTGAAGCTCGAGGGAGTGAAGTTTTGGAAATAAAATGCTTTAGTAGGTTTTTTCTTAGTTGTTCCTCATGGTGCCTTGCCAGTGCTTTACTGACAATGTATCTTTCCTATCACAAGACCTTTGATATTCCATTTTGAACAGTTATACCAAATATCAGTGGCAGTAATGTCTTCTTTGACTTTTTCATACAAACAGTAATCAAAAGTATTTTTTAATGCAGACATTGATTTTTTGCCTTGTGAACTTTGTTATTTCTCTGGCAAGAAATAGCAAGAAAAGGAACTTCAAAATGTCTACAGTGACATCAAACATGAAAGTGCACATTATACATCACACACATGGTATATACAGGTAAATAAATGCAGACTTTAATATTTCTAATACTGTTTTCATTTTTTCAATATTTTGAATATCCTTTATGGAATGAAACACAACAAAAAAGCCCTCACAACTGCTCCCCTACTGTTCTTCCATGTATATCATTGTCTCCTCCTTAATGCATACAGTGGCTTTTGTATTAGTCACTGACTTTGCAGCAAATATGCATGCCACGCAGGTTCCTAAATTTTACCTTATTTGTTAAGAACACTTGCAATTTGAAGACTAAGCCTGACCCTTCACTAATTAAAAAGATTTTAAAGTAGAAGAAATGGTAACAAAACCACTTTTTTAATGCTTGTGACCTGGTGAGAAAAAATTATTTTGCTTTCCTTGTGGTTTTACAAAAATTGTCAGAACACTGGAGTTTTAAGAGTTCAAAGGCTTAACAGGCTGAAAACTGAAGAGTAAGTGGCAATTGCCTAATGCTAAGTGATATATTAAAAGCATATGAGAGGTTTTAAAGTGGCTTTGTGCAGAAAATAATGAGCTACAGAACTGCTTATAGCAGTAAATTGCCAAAATTGTAATGTTCTAATACTGGCTTTACAACAGGTTCTCATTCTGAATCAGTAATGTGCTCTTTGTCTTCCTTTCAATATTTTTAAAATATGTGACACTATAATTTCTGATAGTATGCCTTGGTAACTCAAGAAATGCTGCATGCCCCTGCAAGGAGCCATGCCTTCTCATTCTGCAGAAGTGACTGAAAGGGGTGCTTCCTGTGAGCTTTGGAAATCCTTCAGAAACTCAGCTGCTGTGTAGAAATTATTGGGTTTTTTCCACTGAAGAGCATTAAGAAGTGGTCATTTTGTGTCATATCTTTGGCTGATGTAAATCTTTCAATTGTAAAGAAAGTATGGTAATTTAAAGTGGAAAATGCCCATGTGTATAAATGAATTTTCTCACCCGTACCTCAAACTAACAGAAGATTTTTTAAAATCTTAAAATAACACTTATCAAATATAGATGACATTCATGAATTCTATGGGCTAATTTATAAGCCTGGCTTTAAACACCATGGAAACTTCTGTGATGTACTGAATACTGTCTTTTTTTTTACCTAATACCTAAAGAACCATGTTTCCAAAAACTAAACCATAAAGGGATTAAATAATGTTTAAAAGCCCAGATCAACAGAAATTTTAATCAGAAGTTTAGCTGCTCTCTTATTTAGTGTTACAATTCTGAAAATATTTATCATATATGTCAATTTCTCTGAGACCAAAATTAAGTACATGAATGAATGTTTTGTTGAACATGACAGGATTAATGGAACTTAATGGTTTAACGGCCTAATGGCTATACCCATTTCACACTCAGTGATAAGTATTTATGACTGACCATTGGCTTCAGTGGAACTCTCCCAGGTCCTATTGTTCAAGGATTTACAACTGATTTTATTCACCAGTTTTTATGTTTCTTGTTCAGCTTTGTTCATATTTTGTCCTGCTTTTCATCTAGCTAGCGATACAAAACTGATTTTCTTGTATGTTAAGATGGTTAAGTTACTGTGGAATATATTTAATAGATGTTCATTGCAATCCAACACTTTTTAGCATATATCACCAGTTATACTCCTACTGAGCAACTATGTATCAAGTACCATTCTATGGCTATTGAAATTTAACTGGCAATGAATATACACAGGCAGAGCTGATTAGAAGCTTCAACATGAGAATAACTAATCAACAGATTCTTATTTGTGAAACTCAAAATTTTATAGAAGTATTTCAAGTTTCAAAAAAAAAAGAACATTAGGGGATTTAATTCCTAAATCTAAGATACTTTCTTTTTCATTCAAGCCAAGGCACTAGAGAGGAAAGCCTTTGTGAGGGCGAATGAAGTAAAGATTAGGTCCCTCAGTGGGAATGCGAACCAGAACGTGACAAGAACCTAGTGCAAGAGAGTGCATACACCTGAACATGATTTTTCCACTTTTACAGTGAACACACTGGGCACTTTGATGGTTTATCATGCTTTTCAAAGCCCTTTTTAGTGTAGTTGATGTAGTAGTAGTATTTTTTACATTTCAACACTGGTTTAAGAACAGAAAAATGTGGGGTTTTGCCTTCATTTTTGGAAGAAAGTAACCTGTCCATGTTTTGCAGTTTGTGGTGATCTTTTCTTTTAGTTTAACTAGGGGTTAGTGTACTTGAGACAAAGATTTTTAGTTTTATTTCATGTCATGTCATTCTAAATATGTAGCGGCCATAAATATCTCTCCTTAGTATGTTACCACTCTAGATACATATGGCAAGGTTGGTTGTATGCTCTAATGAAATATAACAAATCTTATTTTAGTGTCTTGTGACTGATTAAATTTCTTAGTCTTGGTTTATTTTTGCTTTTTTCCTACTATTCTGAAGGACACTACATTGATGTCTGTCAAGTAAGATGCAGTGGCAATGTACATTTGCAGTTGTCAGTAACTGGATTACTCAAACTGTCAATTCAAATAGGGAGCATTCAGTTTCAAAAGCTTGAAACTATAGTGTTTAAGGTACAAATTCTCCTTAGATATCCTATTTCTACATACATACCTTTACTCTGTATTCATCATAACTTTTGTTTTCGCAGTGTTTCCACAAATTACCAGAAAATTCTCTTTGTACTGAGAATCCTTTGCCTTATATACACCTGTCAGGCTCCTTGATGAAATGATATATAACAAGACCATACTTGAGACATGTTTTCCTTTTTTTGTTACGTTTTTATTATTTCTACACCCTTTCACTAATTGTTATTTTCTGTATTTTTGTAGTCTCTTTGCTTTTTCTTTTTCCTTTCATCGCCAGAGATGATGAGTGGGGGAGTACTTGAGGTATATCAAGCTTTATTAGGACTTGGTTTGACACAGCACATGGTTGTAAAGCACTAGAAAATCTAACCTTGTTAAACTTTGAGTTTCAGTATTTGAATATAAGAAGTATCCAGGTTACTTTAGCAGCACAAATGTCATTACTTCCAACCAGGTTTTATGTTTGTAATGGAGTAATACTTCTGGAAACTGCAGCTTATATTAATGATGTGACACCGATTGTGACTGGTGATGGGTGAAAGCAAAGACAATCTGGGTACAACTATCAGAGATTAACTATTTTTGTGTGACAGGATGAACTTTACATCTTTTCTCCAGATAAAAGAAATCTTAGAGATTGTAACATGGTGAAGTATCTTACTATGGATAGGCCTTAGGAGCACTTACTGTCCTTTCTTTTAATCTTGTGTGTACCACTGGACATCTTTGCATTACCTTCCATTTCTCTTTTGTCTGTCTTTATCTTCAGTTCATATTGTGCAAATAAACTTTTGCTAGCTTACCTTTTTTAACTTAGAACTGTTAGCAGTTTCTCATTTTCCCTATCTTATTTTTGTAATCATTCTTGCTTTTTCTTCTTTTTTCTTCTTCTGGTCTTGTATCATGACACTTTTTTTTCAAAAGGTTAACACTAGTTTTTTAAAAAAATGCATTTCCATGTTTTCTTTTCTCTGTTTATTTTCTGCTCTCCCCCCCCCCCTTTTTTTTTTTTTTTTTTTTTTTTTGGGGTTTTTTTTTTTTTTTTTTTTTTTTTTTTAATTTCCCCTGAATGACCTGTAAATATTTAAGTGTATCCTTTCTACAAGTCACATACTGCGTGCTGTGTTATTTGATTACATAAATTAATGCTCTGTGAGTAATCCCGTAGAAGGAAATGGATTATTTGTCACATTTTTTCTGTGTAAGTCAATGGCTGTTTTATTAATACAAGTAATTATTATTAATCTTAATTAAACAGTTTCTATTTTACCTGTTGACTAAAATGGGGAACAAAATCTTTTTTTGTTGTTGTTTTGCACAGTACAGATGACCTTGAAAAAGAGTTAATAAGTCAATATGGATAAGTTACTGAAAGTCAGATACAACTCAAAAGACACTTCTGTTCTACATTCTGTGCAAACTGCAGCTTTGTGAAGACAAACTGAAACATCTTCACAGTTTGGAATCTTTTTAGACTCTTGCTTCTACGTTGGAGTTGCCTCAGATACTGTTAAGGACATTAAGAATCATATGGTTTCTGTCCATATGCTTTCTGTCTCTTCTTATTTAAATGTTCTGCTCCATAATTAAATCTGAATCAAAAGCCCAGGACTTTAAAAAAAAACAAAAATCTGGTTGCGGAGTGCCTTATTTTGGCCATTAGCACACAGAGCTTACTGCTGGGAAAGACTGATGCTCAAAAGACAGAGGAAAACAGCACCTGCTTTCTCACGCTGGTTTATGTTTGTAGTCTTGATAAAAATGCAAGACAGCATATGCAGAAACTGTGCAAAAGAACTATTCACATGGAAATTCCTTTGTATTTGAATAATTTCTTTTCAGGTGCCTGAATGACTGCCAGACTAGTGGGAGGATTCGAGCATCCCCTCCCTTAAGTTTGTAAATGCCATATTCAGAATCTAACTGATTTCTTAGATCAAAGACCACCACTTCGGGCACTCAGAAATGGAAGGTGGGCTCACTGGTTGAAATCAAATCCAAGTTCATCTGAATAACTTATGTTTAGAAAACATGATCCAAAATCAAATTTACCAAAACCTCAATTTTGCTGGATGAGAAGATGTGGTATTGTAAAGTTTGTCTTACATAATTTCCACTCATGGTTAGTGACGAAACACAGAACTGGGCTGACACTTGCTGAACCTCAGTCAGATGCAAAATACTATTTTTGAATAACATTATGTCACCGGCCAACAAAAGCATGCAAAAAAAACCCACATGAAAGCTAACATACATGTCATGGGAGAAATAAAAGTAATCAAACTTAGTAGCATGGGTTGAGCCTGGTGGCTCAGAATTGACATTGTAGTTTTCTGAATTTTTCTGATTGGTGTCATAGCATCTTAACTTTTGTTCAAATTACTAAGACATTTAACAGTTGCAAGCACTCTGTACCCAGGGCTTTTGCTGAATATTTGATGTGTTTATTTGAAAATTAGAGTAAGCAATTTTCATAAGTGAGCATGCCCACTGTTGTTTTGACAGGTTTCTTAAGGTTGGCCAGTGCTAACTGATAAAATAATACTCTGAATGGAATGAAGTAGCTGGTAATAATCTGTAGGCTCTCATACACTGGAAGTCTGGCTCAGTATGGCCTCTTCTGTCAGTTTTAGTTCTGATATGTACCTATACTAGAGTGTAGCCTAAAATCTATTTGCAATATGAACTAAGCTAAATGATGGCACTAATACAAAGTAAGGATATACAATGAAGCAACTGGTCATTAGGCTGCAAGCCACTGAAGTTTAAGCCTCATCTTTCTTTCTTATCTGTGAACTAGCTTCTGTTCCAACAGTACTGTTCAGATTTGGTATGGGATATAGTTTAAGATAGGAGTGAGTTGCCTTTTGTTTCACAATATAGCATTTGTACATGCTCCTGCTTGCATTGTTTACTGTGTATTCATTAAAGTTGTGCTGACCCAAACAACGGAAAGTATAATTTATCAGAGTGTCTTGCTTGCCTCATTCCAAACCAAAAGCTAACTTAATTGACATGGTTTCCCACACAGACAGTGAATCTGTCCATATCCATTAAAAGCTTGGCCAAGATTTGTAACAAATCATGCCTGAGTATGCTCATAGTCTTGCAAAACTTTTGGCATCTATGGCTAAGTGTCATGTTGGCAGTGAAGCAATAAACTAGGCTCAACTTCACATCTTTTCAGTTTTGCTTATAGAAAGGTTTTGGTTTTCTAATTGTTGACATTCATTACCCCGAAAAGTTGGATTATTTTTTCTAGGACTAAAGAATAGTATTAATTCTGCATAGGACTAAAACGTGTTGAATTTGGCACGTGTTCCTGAAAGGAATGGATCTGTTTTCCTTGCAGAATATTATTCAAGCTACCATCAATATAAAGGGAAAGAAAAAGAAGTGTCACTACTTTTTGATTGTGTGGTTTGCTTTGAGTTTTGCTTATTTTAATTAAAAATATAACTTCCAAAATAACTCAAAAGTAAACCAGAAAGCTTGGTCAAGCAAATCTGGGAACTTGGGGACCATAAAATAGCTTTTGATAGCTCAGTTATAAACAAAGATCTAAAGAAAACATGTAGGGATGCACATGGACAAATTTTATTGATTGCTGAAGGTGCTGAGTGTGCCTGACACAGGTTAGGATTGGATCCCAAGTGTGTGAAAACTTGTAAAAGTCAACTTCTGTACCAACCTGAGAGTTCAGTGTGTTAAAGTGCTAATAACCATCCATTGCTACCTGCTGGAAGAGAGAGGCTGATGCAGCCTCTGGCTCAGCGGCATGACAGAGAGTGAAAATGATTCTGTTCTCACCCACCAAACTGAATGGATGGTACATTACTTGTTGACAGGCATAACATAATAATAAGTAAAAATAAAGTAGATTGTAAGATTCCTGTTCCTTTATTTTCTTCCTAGTAGAAGGGAAACCAGCAAATCTTCCCAGCACAAAGATCTAGGAGACAGTGCCAACCAGAAGTGGGGAACCCTGTGTATATAAGAGGAAACAACTCTTTTCTGCAGTCTCAGAAGCAAGATGTGAGGGAAGATAATAGCCTACTGCATTTCTTCATCCTGTACTAAAAATCCATTCCTGAAACATATTATTTCCTAACTCGAGAGCCAGTACAGCTCAAGTTTTACAGTAATGTAGAAACTATTTAGCAGATGTCCAACTTATATACATTTAAAGACACAGGAAAAAAACAGCCAAACCTGCCCCTTTCTCCTAGTCACTCCAATTAATCATCTCAGCTTTAAGAAAATCAAGGACTTTGAGTGATGCAGATAAATTTGTCCAAATTGCATGAAGAAAAAATGACAAAACATGAGGAAAAGATTTTTTGGGGGGTAATATTTCTAATGAAGACTGTGGCATTTGAAACAACATTTTAATGATCTGTGTAGTCTGATACTGGAGTAGTAAAGAACCTCTCTCCACTGAATTTTTACATTCTTTAGTGCTTTTTTTCCTTCACCTTGGAAGGCGGATTTATTCTACATATAAGTTAAATCTGGGATTTTTTTTTTTATTTATGTATGTCTCTGTATGTTTGGAATGTTTGTCAAACAATCCTTTACTTGTGGGATAACCACATTATGCCTTTTGTAATTAGATCTTCCACATTGTAAGGGGCTTGTTGCATATAGCGTCAGTCAGTAAGAACATTACTAGCCAAGATGAATTATAGATGAGGATATGGGTTTGTGACTGTTGAGGTATTGTGTTGGGGAGCTGTTCTGGCTCTCTCTGTTTGTATATATGAAAGAAAGGGCTTAAATGCAAATATCACAGCCAGTGCTTTACTTGTAGGTTAGCATTTTATGTTTTTCATTTCAGTTGTTTTCAAAATCCAGCTGACTTACATTTATCAGGTCTGGCCAGAAGAAAATATGGCACTCTTGTCCTAATGCTGATCGGACAGATTTCCTGAACTATAGTCTGAGGAAAAACACATTAACTGTAATAAATAGGTCTTATAAAAGTTTTAAATCCCACTAAATAGCTAATCAGTTCGAACAAGACATTTAAGCTGTAAATAGCTTTTAAAAGTAAACAGAGCTTTACACTAAGTGACAGCTACTATTACATTTTCTGCTTCTGAGTGTGAGAAAATTAATGTACCAAGAAAGTGCCTACTATTTAAAGGCATCTTGCTCCAGACATTTTTAACAACTGAAATTTGCAGTGGGTAGACCACTGAAGTGTCTCGTCATTAAATTATGCACTGTACATTAGAAACAGATGTACCACTGGAAACCTTGCATGACAGCACAGTCTTCAAGATTTGCCAGCTAGGATGCTGCTAAAACAGAAAACACCATATGAGTTACAGATTAACATGTCTACCTGAGAAAAAAGACAGAAAGGGAGCAATGGTTTTCTGTTCAATTATACAGCACAAGTTTTGAGAATTAACTAGTGGATATGTTTTTTCTTTTTTTAACTTGCAAAGTAAGTAGTGTTGTTTGATGGGATGGACTAAAGCATTTCCTGAGGTGTTTCTCAACTTCTAAATTATATAATACTATACAGTAGTAATATGACATGGTTTTTTAAGATTTAGTCTTAAGAATGTACTGATCTGAACTGGGAGAAAAAAATTAACAGAGGAAGAAATATAACAGGTGATAAAGTCATATTAGAACATTAGATATAATTTTGCGTAACAGTGGTTTTGTGAGGAGTGATTCAACTTCTGTTATGCTTTAAGTCCAAAATGCTGTAAAACTGTTCCTTTATGTATTTTACATCCTTCTTTTGTGGACTTTTTGGTAGATTTTAGTTAGATAATGAGATATCATTTTGTAATGCTCTGAGTTACAATGATTTTTATTTTATCTGTCAGAATCTTTCATATCTCTAAACTTCAGATTATTTATATTTTAGAAATGTAAATTTCCATTTTAAGCAAACTACCTTGTGCAACCTTATACTTCATGTTACCAGTTGCTTTTAATAGAGGATTAAGAGGGTAATAAGCAAACTAGTGTGGCTGTGCCTTAGGTGCTTGATCCAATAGCTATCAGAGTTCTCTATGTTCAGTAGGTTTAGGAAGATGGATTATAAATAGGCTTTATGTGGGAAAGGGATTTGACTCAATTTTTTTTCAGTTTTTGAATATTTGTACTGACACATATTACAATCATTTCTGCTCTGCAAAAGTTCTGATGTCATGGTCTTCAACCAAGGGGAAGAGTAAATATTTCCTGAAGGGATGATGTTGGCACTGCTCAACAGTGAATATTCTCTGGAGACTTGGTAAATTCTGTCAAGAAAAATTGACTTTTTGAGTGAAGATGGGTAAATCTTGCATCTAAAATTTGTGGGTTTAAGATATATGATTTTTTTTTTTTTTGTCCCCTATGCAGTCATTTAATCTCTGGGCTGTTTCCCTTCCTATGCTTTATCTTGCTGTCACCTCAATTTTAAGCACTTTCACCACAGAGATACGGTTAGGTGGAAATAAAGCTAATGGCAAAATCCAGCTTTTGAAGAGGAGACTAGTTATCTTTCTCCAACATCAGCAATTCAGATGGAAAAATTGAGGGAAATAGAGAAAATGAAAACCAAGAGCACAAAAAATATCTTCTGTTACAAAAATATGATTACACACAAGGTTTGGATGCAGGTTAGAAAAAAATAAGACAAGAATTTAAATTTCAGAATCTTTAAAAAAATACATTTATACCACTGATCCATGAGAATGAGACCAGACTTGCTGCTGGCAGTTGCTGAGAATAACATTCACTGGAACAGCTCATTGCAGGGAAATGCTACTTAATTCACATACTTTAAAGCAAAATGAGGATCAAAGCACTTTATTAATTTATTTATGACATGTTAGATGAGCAATCAGTGGACTATACATCCAGGATCAATATCAATAACAGATTAACTACAAGACTAGACACTTTCAAAATTGAATAACACCTACAAATTTCTAAACACTTTTCAAAAACTAATACCAAGAAGGTCCCATCATACACATATGTACACACACACAACTATATGTGTATCCCCCCTCTCTCACAGGCTTTGGGAATCACAGGCATACCCCACTCCTGAGTGTGTTGGTTCCCCTACCTGCACACCCTTCCTAGGGAAGACATGGGTGCTCCAGCATTACTGGCAACTGTGCAACACCCGGCACCCCACTGATCCACATGCCAGGGATAAAGTCTTCCATGAAGTCCCACATGCATACCCCAAACTGTCAGCCACCATTTGGGTGCAGGCTGCTCCCAATGTCCCATGGCAAAGCTGCTGTGCCCCACCTGGACAGAGGTCATGGTGCCATGGGGTGACATCCAGCAGTGTCAAGCCATGTCTATCTGTTGCCCTAACCAGTGTAATGTGTCTCACCATGACAAAGTTTTGTGCTTCTCTTATCTTTTCTGACTGACTACTCCATCCTCAATTCAGAATTCCATTTCAAGTTCCCTAGTTACAGTTTAATCTGAATGATGGTCATTGTCCTCTTTGTAATGCTCAATTTTGGACCAAATGCCCTCTAGAAAGTTTTGTGCATTTGATCCAGACACACTGTGTAGACTCACATGCTACCAAGTGCTGTTTTCCAGATCACTTTCCAAGGATGGTGCATAGAGGCACCCCCCAAGCATCCTGATTGCTTCATGTTCACTCTAAGAACCTCACACAGAAGTTTTGAAAAGAGAATGAAGAGAATATGCAGTCCGTAACTACAATTAGGAACGTTATGATCAGTGTCTCGTCTATATTAACATTTTTAAACCATTGTAACTAAATTAAAAGTACTTTAAAGTGAACAACATATAGCCTTAAGGTTGTTTCAAGGCACCTTTAGTCTTGCAGCATGCACTATGTTGGCTTCATCAAAACTTCAGTTTATTTAAAAAGCATTAAAAATACAGGAGAAATTATAGATCTAATGGTATCCACTAAAAGTGAATGAAAAAAAAATGCAAGTCTACATTGATACTGTATCTCCACAATTACAGTTATCTAGTCTTACAGAAAGCCACCAACACTTGCTTTAATAATTCCTATATTTTAAGAGCTTAAGTGTGGTATTCAGCTAGCAGAAGTGGGGAGACGTAGGAAGATTTCAGGACCTCACACTCTAAAAAAATTCATCTGGCACTGAATTAGAGTAAAATCCTCATCATGGCTGAGGAATAACAGGATAGTTATGAGTGGCTAAGAGCTATTGTTTTTGTGTCTATTTGACATGCTAGTTCCTATTCCATATGGCACTGCAAATTCTGCCTTTAGTTATAATGGTATGAACCCTTTGATTTTAACATTAGGACAGCAAATGTAATTATTTATGTACACATATTATCCTTCTCTTTTCATGTTTAATTTTGCTGCAATTTTAACTGTAACAGTTGGTTTTCCTAACATTTGCCTAAACATTTCCCTGTGCTCTATGTGTATTTATTTTATAAAACTCATATATTGGAAATTAACAATTTTAATTGACAAAAAAGTGAAAGAAATAATGAAACACACAATGAACTGTAAGCAGCAGATTTTGTTCTAGTAAAGCTTAGTACAACACGCCAGTGAGTATCTTCAAGGTTCTTTTTGTGGATAGATTTTATTTTTATTATTTTTTCAAACTACACTATGATTTATTTCTGAATAGGCCATTGTCTGGACTCAGGTTTGTCTTTCCTGGCAGGCCCAGTTGTGTCTGATTTGGAACAAAGTCAATGTTTGATACAATCATTAGCCTGTGATTAGCAGCATCCTTGTAGTAAACTGCCCACAATGAACAATCCAATATTTTGTGGTGTCAGTATGGCAAAATACTAAAGTGCCATGAAAACTGTATCCTTATAATTGGACCTTAGGTAAGTATCTACAGATTATTCTCCTGCAAATAATTATGTAATTCTTGTAGGTTCTTACTGAAGAAAAGCATGAATTTCTTTAAGATAAGGTTTTTGCTAGCAGTTTAGCAGGAAGGCAAAACCGAGTCTATTTTTATGAACCAAGCCAGGTATGGGCTTGGCCATAGTCAGTGCAGACCAATAAGAGGTCTCTACTGTCTGGCTGTGTTGGTTCAGCTGCTCACAAGCTTATTTTTCCTTTTGATGAAAGATTAAAGAAGCACCTCATCCCTTTGTTGGCAGGTTACTAACCAAAGGTTTGATGCCAAACAAATTATCTAAAGAGGAGTAGGGAAGAAAAATAGCAAAATCATTATGAACATTGAGCTATCAGTCATTTTTTGTAGCCTCATTAAGAGAGAACCCCCCCAAATATTGACATGGATCCAGCCTTCTATGCTGAACAATGAAACAAGCTTTAAGGTGGTGCTATGGCCCAGTAATAGTCATAGGACATGTATTATAAAAGAAAACAGTTATCTTGCAGATACCCTCTGAGCTGTGGGCCGTGTATGTGATGACTTGGAGACCCATGAACAAAAGCAGCATTGATGAATACACTAATAAAGCTGTTAGGTCAAAATTTAGGAAGCTATGATTTGGAAAGAGATTGAGAAAATGTGCTGTGCCTGAATTAGATGTTTATGTTTCAGAAAGAAGCATAGCTGGAATATTTGCTGTGTCATGCCTCAGTATGTGGGACAAAACTTTTCTCAGTCCATTTGTTCAGCATTAGAAGTAATAAAACTTAAATCTATTCAGTAGCTTTATTTATTAAAAAAATACTATTGTTTAGCTTCAAAAATATGTGGGAGTAATGGTTTCTAGAGAAAGTGTTATATTTATTTACTTGTTTAATGGTGAATTTAGAATATTGTCTGTAATGGTCTTTTGTTCCACCATTTGATGGCTGGACTTCATAATCTTAGAGGTCTTTTCCAAACTTTATGATTCTATGATTCTATGATTCATTTTGGGTGGGAAGAGTCTAGTGTATGAATCATTTACAAATCCCCAGGTAGATGTGACAAAAGATAAACTTCTAACTCCTTTTGTCTGCTCTAGAAATAGAATGTATGATGTTAATGGTCCTAACATTCATGTGTTACCCTTCATCTCAATGGTAGCAAGTCTTTTTGATGGATTTTGATTTTGGAACCATTTAACTTTGTTTTGCATCTTTAGGCCAAGGTGAAACATCAGTCACCACTTATAATACACATATTAATACTAGGATTTACAACTTTTAGTTTGAAAAGCTTGCTGGAAAGAGGGCAGATTTTTGCAAAAGATGAAATTAGACGATTCTCTATTATCCCGATATCTTGCGTAGGCAGAAGTGTAGACACTTTACAAAAGCATCATCAAATGATCATTACACAAAAGTCTGACATAACAGAAATACAATATGTGATGTTAATTAGTGGGTTGGCTTCTCACTTATTTTTATTATATTGCCAGTTACATGCTGTCAGCTTTAGGTGATTGTAGAGATGGCAAATAGGATAGAGCATTTATATTCTTTTTTTTTTTTTTAAAAAGAGTAATTATTACAATATGCAGAAGATTAAATGCAAAGCAAATGCTTTGCATATGGGCTCTAAGCAGATGTGTGATCATCACAGCCAGTTTCTAACTCAGATAGGTTAGAAAATTGAAGAAAAGTAACCATATTCTGTATTAGAACAAAAGAAATGAACCACCACATTTAACATAAACAAGCTCTAATAATAATAGCCAATTTAAAGGTTCATTATCAAATACCAGTGCTGGTATTGTAAGGTTCAGCTTTCTATCAGCTAGTAAAAATATACAACAGATAAAATGTTAAAAGAAAGTACTAAAATGACAGAATTCTTGTTTCTTATCAACACTAGACTAAAACATGAGTACTTCACCATTCACTGCAAAAGCAATTGTATGCTGGGGGATAAAATATGGATTATTTGCAGTGGGGGGAGATTTTTTAGATTTCATTATTGGATTTTTTTCTAATTTGTAATGGAAATGGAATTTCAAACAAAAGCAGCAGAGCCTCAGGTTGGCAGAAGTATGCCTGATGGACTGCTTCCTGTCCTTAGTTGAAGGAGGACTGTGTTCCCTAGCAGCCTGCTGGGACTGTTGATGAATAAAAACCCTAACCTAAAGAAATTATGCCCAAATTATGTAAAAATCAGGTGCTTTTCCACAGGGCTGTGTCCAGGAATGGTGGCTGTGGCCTCACCTGTGAAAGCCATTTTCTGATCGAGTGATGCCATGTGAGGAACATGCAAGAGGAGATTAGAAGGCTTTGTTTAAGGATGACTGGCTTCAAAGAGTGTCTGCTGAGGAAATGGCCTCAACTCTTCAGAGGTATGAAAGTTTGTATGACCAAGGCAAGGCAGTAAAAGAAAGAGGATAGGACCTCCCACAAGTCTGTAACCTGGAAGCTGGTAACTTCTGGGAGCAGCAGAAAGGTAGAGGAAGGTTTCTGCCAAGGCCTTGGTATCAACGGAGGATGAAAAAGTTCTGCTAAGGCAATGCTTCAGAGAGAGCTCTACAGAGAATTACAGAGACTGACAAGGCTCATTCAGAGTAGTATCTGTTATTTCTCATCCACTTGAGTGACTTGGCTAGTGGGGATACTAAACAGACCATAGGTGACTACACAGCCCTTGGTTCAGGGTTTAGGACAGCAGTCTGGATAATGCTTCTCTCAGTTCTTCAGGTCAAGCACCTGATTCAACAGACTAATGCCTGCCTGCTTAGCTAGTATTGCTAGAAAGACTGGCTTCTTTGAGTATGGTTTGAAAAAAGGCTGCTATAAAGAGAGAAGCTCCATCTGGCAAAGAGGGAGAAGAAAATGAACAAATTTGCTAATCCCGTGAGGAGGGTTTTCAATTAGATTCATCAGGGAACAGGGACAAGTAAAGAAAATACAGGTGGTGGAAGGCTATAAGGGAGGCTTGCACATTCCCAGTCTCTAAATATCCTCAAAAGGGAGGATATTTAGAGACTTACATCAAGAATCTGTACACTGATGTAAGAAACGGAGGCAACAATCCTGAAGAACTGGAAGTCCATGTGAAGTGACAGTGCTGTAGAGTGATCAGAACAGAATCACAAAGACTTGGTAGGAAAACACACATGACTCTCATGGATAGCTATAGGTTCTTTAGAAAGTATAGATGGGGAAGATGAGGAAGGGACATTGCACTATGTGTAGGAGCTGTTTAATTGCCCAGTGCTCCAGGAAAGTGCATGTTGTCGGTAATCTCTGGAACAAGACCATGGTGGAAAGCTGCACAAATGCTGATGTGTTGGGAATCTGTTACAGGATCTTCCAAGGGGAACAAAAAGATAAAACTTTTTGCAAGCAACTAGTAGAAGTCTCCTGATAGCAAGGCCTGCCTTATGAGGGTTTTCAATCTCCCAGACATCTGTGAGGAAGACAGCATCAGTTCAGGAACCCCAAGAATTTTCTAAGCTGCATTTTGAGACAGATTCCTAAGGCAAACATAAAGGGCCAAACACAGACAATGTTCTACTTTACCGCCTGATGACAACCAATGAAGAGCTGGTGCTAAATATAGTCACAGACGTGGTTTTGGCTACAAAGAAACAAGAGATTACTGAGTTTAGCCTCTGGAGGTAGACTGTGAAGAACCAGCAGAGTTAGGAAACAGATATCCTGGACAGCATAGCTTATTTCAGGAAAAGTTCCAGCAGGACAGTGGTAAGGGTAGTCAAAGTTAAGTTTACTGGAGTACAAGTTTTGATTCTTTTCTAGTGATTCCAGTAAGTTTTAGGTTGCGTGTTGCATGTAGCTAACTTGTGAAGTGTTACCAACAAAGCTTACAGCAAACCCCTTACTTCCAACTCTCAGTCTTTTCCTTTTCTAACCCTAGTTTTCTTGCTGCTTCTGCACCACATCTGTTTCTTTTTCTTCCTTTACACACCTCTCTCCTTTTCCTTTATCTTTTCAAGTTTTAAATTATTTAAACATTTTGTTAACAGCAATACTAGTTCTTGCTAGTGCCCACTTAATTCTTTGCCCTACTTAATCTTTGCAGAGGTGGAAACAGTCATCAATTATTGTGAGGAATCAGAAAGAGAAACAGATCATGAAGACCTACTGGTTTGCTAGCAGAACCAGCAATTGTAGAACATTCAAAAATCAATAGTGTCCAGATGTTGAAACTTGGAAGGAGGGGAAAGAATGTGACAAAGAATGACATGCCTTCTCTCATCCTGGAATATCTGTAGTCCTAGTAAACTGTATTCAAAAGGGATTCACAGTAATGAAAGAGCATGACTTCTGCTTTGTTTTAATTAATCAAGCATGAAAGCGTTAATGAGAAAGCACTGCCAGCCTCGGGAACAACATGTAATCAAATAGGAAGCCTGTTGTAAACTTAAAAGTACAGTTTCTTGAAGTCATATAGCTCTATAGAAGATGATGTACTTTTTGTAATAAAGCTAAGAAAGATACATGTGAAAGAAATTTACAGCTGATCTTAGCCTTAGAGAAGAGAAGTTTGTCCCTTGAGGAAAATGAAATAAATGTACAACAAGGTATAACGTAATATTTTATAATTGTTGAACTCTTCAAGAATGATCTCATGCACAAATTTTAAGACTGATTTATTTGTTTACCTACAGAATAACACAGAAAGAGAAAGTTTGTAAGTGAAAATATTTCTTTAAGTACTGTCTAACTGTATTTAATAACTTAATAAGAAAAGAAGACTTATATTCCTTGCCTCTTACCTTAGCAGACAAATATGTATGAAGATATGGTTATATTCTTAGGAGATGTTTTCCTAGTTTCCGGGTGGAGCTGGAGTTTCTTTTTCCATTAACATTAGTTCTGTTTAGAGGAAAATAAGAAATGAGGGGAAGTAGAGGTCACAAGCAGCATATTAGTATAACACTAATAGTATAATATTCTAGGCCTTCCTTTTTGTTTCTTCCTCTAAGTGGTTGCTGTGCTGAAGCACTCAGAGATGTGATGACCCATCTATAGAATAGCAAGCAGCAGGAACCTGGAATCTTGACTCTTTCTGGCTTGAAAGGACAAACAGGATGTAGGTTTCACTGGGCTGCTTCAACAAAAGATGTAGGCTGAATCTGTCTGCAGATAACAGATGGTTAGACATTATAGTTGACTTCATAACCAGACTATGAACTGGGAAGATGAGAGATGGAACTTTATGGAAACAGTTAGGACTTAAGAAGAAAAGATTTGAGAGAAAATGAATGTGCTAGATGACAAAAAGGACAAAGTGAATCTCAGAAACTATCATATGGATAAAATGGAACAGAATATTTCTGATTGAGGGCTGGAGGAGGGAGTAGCAATTTTCAGTAATATTAAGGTAGTGTTGCTAGCTTTGATCATCATGAAGGGATAAGGTACCTCCCTCCTCTGCAAGCTTGATCATAACAAAGCTAAATTTTGACTTGTGTTTTGGAGGACAGACTTTCTAGAATTCCAGAAAGTTGTGTGTGTGTTTGAGCATTGTGCCAAGGGGTGGACTCTGCTATATGTTAAATGCATGAGATATGAGGAGGGTCTGTTTTCTTTTACTGTAACCAGAGAGGAGAATCCTTTACTATGAAAGAATTAATATAGTTATCCTTCCCAGGTCATTTCAATACCCTCCTTGGCTTCAACCTCAGCCATGGACAGCCCTTGCACTACTTAGCAGTCTGAGATGGAAGGATGATGTAGAATTCCCAAAGAAAGTAGGACTTTTTTGTTAAAGAATTTATTCCTATTGAATGATCTTTCCCCCAGCACTTTTGCTTCCAGGTGGACTGCAGAGAATCCACTGATAACAGAATAACATGCCCTTTGGTATAGTATGCATTATGAATGGGTGGTTTCACGACAACAACTATGCTCTGTGCAAGCTTTCTGTACAGCAGAATACCACAGATGAAGAAGGATGAGTTAAGAATGAAGCTGGAGGATTTTCTGCTGCATTCCTTCTTACCCTGTAGCCATTACCTACTGCAGATTCACACTTTATTTGAATCCAATGTTCTTTCTGTTATCATCTGTCTAACATGTGCCTAACTGGCCTATAGGAGACTAATCCCTGAGATAATGAATGACAAAGCTTAAAAATCACAATTACAGTATCCACAATACCTGAATATATAATTTCAAGGTTTTCACTTATAGAAACTATATAAGCATTATGGTTTACCTTGAAATAGCTGACTGTTAAATTTTCTGTGATCTAATGGTCTCTTCTGGGTTGTTGCAGTACCATCAAGTGACTGAGAGTAAAATATTACTATGATTTGAATTTCTGGGGAATGTGGGGGAAAAAAAAAAAAGACTTTTAAAATGTTTTATTTCTAAATGAACTTATTTGGACTTTTTACTTTATTCATAAAAATCACTACTGATATAGAACTTAATTATACATCTGAGAAGTTTTAATTGCTAAAGTTTTGACCATTTCCTTACCAGAGAGAGGCACTTTTAGGAATTTAAACAAGTCTAATGCTGCCAAATGATGTCCTCCCCTGTTCTCTACTCTTTCTGAACCAGTTTTTTTTTTTGCTAGAGAATGCTGAGATCTGGATTTCATTGTCAAGGAATGCCCTGGAAGGTAGGTTTTTCCACGTGATAGAGATAAATGTTTGGCTTTCAAGGTCTCTCTATTGTAATTCTTAAACTTTTATTTTCCAAATGTGGAACAGAAGGAGTAACAAAAATGTGTAAAATGTATGTTCTGAGGGAGAGGTGAGTAGGCAGTGTATCATAAATTTTAAATGTTCATACAGTTACCAGGTGTCCACATCTTGGAAAATCTGACATAGTTTTCTTTTTATGTTTTCGTTTTTATTTGTTGCCTCACGCTTCCAAGAAAGAAGCACCTATCAGAATGCAGATCAGAGAAAGATGATGAAACAAGGGCTCCATGTTAATAGGGTACAGACTGACTCACCCATGGGTGACTTGTATGGATAGCCAATAATGGTACACACCTGAAGTCACTTCTCTCTGGTGGCTGCTAAGTAGAATATATGAGCGAGCTAAAAGATCTTTGATTCTTAAGGATGCTTGCCCACTGTTTACTTTCCAGCTTTCTTGAGAGATGCAGCAGAGACCAAGACTGGAAGTTGACTGGTAGTAGTCTATAAAGAATTGGAAATCCTTGGACCTTGGGTGATATACCCTGTCTCCTTTAGACATTTTGATGGACAGATGACCATAAGACTGGAGCTCAGCAACTGACATATTTGTCAAGCTAATGAAAAAACAAGTTGCAATTCATTGCTAATTACCACTAGGGCTCTCTGTGAAGATTTCCTGAGGTCACTAAGAGGAAACAGGGTAGTTTTATAAATGTGATGTTCCAGTGAGCAACACAATGGACATAAAAAAATCCAACATGCTGAACGATGGACTGTGGGATGTACTAACCTAAATGAGATAGTAGACTAAATGGGATACACAACTCCCATCCCAGCTAAGCATATATCTGATGTCCTGGTCAAGAATTCATGAGTAGTCATTTTGTTTATTTATAGATGACAGCAGATAGGTTAGACCTCAAAGGAGAAAATGATAGCCATATGTTAATTCTCTTTCCCCTATTTACCCATAGTCCCCATCCCACCCAGAGAAACCAATTATTTTAACTGCTGTACAACACTCCTAACACAGAAGTTGGGGATAGGTTGCCAAAAAAAATGACCAATGATCATCAAAAGATCTCCAAAGCTGTCTGAGCGGATTCTGAGCAATGATCTAAGGCTATGTTCTCTAATGGTTCATAGTAATTGTACAAAAATTTTTGCTTTGTCTGTTTAAATGCAATAGTAGTACTCGTTTTCTTGGAAAAAAATTCATCATTTTGAAAATCTTTTCAAAAAAGGGATTTGGATGGCTAAATGCTTTTAACTGAACAGTTGTTAGAAATCTGTGTGAAACCAGAATACAGACAAGAACTTAAATTCAAACCATCTTGTTTGGATGACTGCAGTCAAAACCAAAGCTTTAAATCAATCTATGTGTGTAATAGAATCCAAAATTCTATTTCCAAAAGTGTATCCAACTTGCTGTTATAAAAATAATATATGGGGTTTTCACGTTTGTTAGTTTCTGCCAGCTTTTTCAGCCAAAGTGCCAGGATTCATTTTTCCTCTACCATTGCTTCATTTCAAAACTTTTTCAAACATTGTGTTTTGTAGTTGTTGCTATGAAGCTTGCTAGGCCACACACATATCTCAAAAAGAAAGGGGAAACATCTTTTACCTCCTGTATTGGGTTTGTGTGGCAAGGTTTTGGTAGCGGGTGGGAGGTTACACGGGTGGCTTCAGTGAGAAGCTGCTGGAAGCTTCCCCTATGTCCCACAGAGCCGATACCAGCCAGCTCTAAGATGGACCCACCGCCTGCCAAGGCCGAGCCAATCAGCGATAGTGGTAGCACCTCTGTGATAACATATTTAAGAAGGAAAAAAAGTTGTGGGAGACACAGAAATGGCAGCTGGAGAGAGGAGTGAGAACATGTAAGAGAAACAACCCTGTGAACACCAAGGTCAGTGAAGAAGGAGGGGGAGGAGATACTCCAGGCGCTGGAGCGGAGATTCCCCTGCTGCCTGTGGGGAAGACCGTGGTGAGGCAGGCTGTCCCCCTGCAGCCCATGGAGGTCCACGGTGGAGCAGATATCCACCTGCAGCCCAGGGAGGACCCCACACTGGAGCAGGTGGGTGCCAAAAGGAGGCTGTGACGCTGTGGGAACCCCGCGTTGGAGCAGGCTCCTGGCAGGACCTGCGGATCTGTAGAGACAGGAGCCCACGGAGCAGGTTTTATGTCAGGAATTGTGACCCCATGGGGAACCCACACTGGAGCAGTCTGTGCTCCTGAAGGACTGTACCTCATGGAAGGGACCCACGCTGGAGCAGTTCGTGAAGAACTGCAGCCCGTGGGAAGGACCCACATTGGAGAAGTTCATGAAGGACTGTCTCCCATGGGAGGGACCCCACGCTGGAGAAGGGGAAGAGTATGATGAGTCCTGCCCCTGAGGAGGATGAAGCGGCAGAGATAATGTGTAATGAACTGACCGTAAACCCCATTCCCTGTCCCCCTGTGCCACTGGGGTGGGGGTAGATAGAGAAACCGGGAGTGAAGTTGTGCCCGGGAAGAAGGAAGGGGTGGAGGGAAGGTGTTTTGATATTTAGTTTTATTTCTTATTACCCTGCTCTGGTTGATTAGTAATAAATTGAGTTAATTTTCCCCAAGCTGACTCTGTTTTGACCGTGACGGTAATTGGTGAGTGATCTCTCCTGTCCTTATCTCGACCCATGAGCCCTTTGTTATATTTTCTCTCCCCTGTCCAGCTGAGGAGGGGGGAATGATAAAATGGCTTTGGTGGGCACCTGGTGTCCAGCCAGGGTCAACCCACCACACCCTCACAATGATTTTAGATGCAGAAGTTTGTAGTGCTAAGATTACTCAAATGCCTTTGAGTGTCCTTTGTGACACTCACTGATGCTGTGCCTTTGAAAGCAAATAGGTCAAACTCTTCTGATTTTAGACGGAAAGAAACTAATTATTTTCCTGTTCTTCAGTTTAACATTAGGTTATGAAGGCATTTCTCTGAAGTATTGACCTTTACTGCATAAGGACCCATAAGGATTACCGAGTCCAACTCCCTGCTCCTCACAGGACTACCTAAAGCTAAACCATATGACTAGGAGCATCATCCAGACACTGCTTGAACTCTGACAGCCTTCTCAGCCTTCTCTTCATCAAGATGAATAAACCAAGTGACCTCAGCCACTCCTCAGAAGTCTTGCTTTCGAGGCCTTTCACCATCTTGGTCACCCTCCTCTGGACACACTCTAATAGTCTTATATTGAAGTCTAATCATGTCTAATATGTCCTTTTATTGAGGCACCCAAAACTGCACACAATACCCAAGGTGAGGCTACGCCAGTGCAGTCTAGAGTGGGACAGTCAGCTCCCTCAACCAGCTAGCAATGCTGTGCTTGATGCACCCCAGCACACGGTAGGCCCTTTCGGCTGCCAGGGCACACTATTGACTCATATTCAATTTGCCATCAACCTAAATCCCCAGACCTCTTTCCATGGGACTGCTCTCCAGCCTCTCATCCCCCAGTTTGTATGTATAACCAGGATTGTCCCATCCCAGGTGGAGAATCCTGCACTTGCACTTGCTAAATTTAATACGGTTGGTGATTGCCCAGCTGCCTAGTCTATTCAGATCTCTCTGTAAGGCCTCTCTAACCTTGAGACAGTCCACAGCTCCTCCCAGTTTAGTATCATTGTCAACCTTACTTAATGTACATTTGCTTCCTGTGTCCACATCATTTATAAAAACATTAAAGAGCACTGGCCCTAAAATTGAGCCCTGGGCTGAACTTGAGTCTATTAAATCATTTGTTATCAAAGAGTATGCACATTCAGACATTTACATATACAGCAGCAAGCCCAACTCTACAGTTAAGTCTAAGATGTGCATAAAGGATATTTAGGGATTGAAACATCATGAGTATTTGTGTGGATAATGAAATCAGCTTTTTCAAAATATGAATAAAAGTACATTGAATTAGTTCTTTAAGCACACCTGTTTTTTCAATATATCTAATAATGGATAAGGTCCCCCAATTTGGATATGTTAATAGCAAACAACAATACTACTGGTTTGCACATTGCAGTAGGACGTAAGGAAAATGAACAACAGAGTTGGCAAAGAATATTAAGGAGGGATAGTAACTCTAATAAATGTCCTCAACTTGCTCTCTTTTGCAGCCTGTGGCTGGTGAATGTCATTAACTGCGAGACACTGTAACAATTAAAGGATTTTTAAATTTGTCTTTCTTTCATGAATCATCACCTACCATTTACTTTTCTTCCAAATAGTCTGTTCATTTCAAATTTCTGCCATTATGCATGTCAAAGATAGAGGAGTATATTTCTTTTGAGAAAATAAGCATTTCTAAGTTAATTTTTCTTTCTCTTTTACTCTTATCCCTGAAGTTCAGAATTCCTAGATGTTAAAAAATATGGTGTATTCAAATTTCCTTTGGTCTTTTACTGTTTCTTCATGTAATTCAACCATTATTTTTCTGGATGTCTGTTCAGGAAATCCTTTATTATACCTATTTGTGAGGACTTCCTAAACAGAAACATGTGTGTGTGCAGTACATCTTATGTATCTTAACACACTATCTGTGTGACAAGTGTTCAGTAGGTCTGATGAATGTTATGTATATAACATTTCTTGTGAAAGCATTACACATTTTATATGTGTATTATGCATACTCAGCATTTCAGTCAAAAAAAAGTGTCCAAAGATTTTAATTTTCACTGGGACAGGATTTTCCAACAGAGAAAGAACTGTGGGAAACGACATTGTTTAATTGTGCTTGATCCAAGGATTTTCAGTTCCTAATGTACTATGTCAACTTTCACAATCAGTGTGAACCTAGAAATGTGGATTTGTAGAGAGAAAGACTTCATATTGAGAACCTGATGTTCGTACTGCATCACTTTTTAGGTTTGTTACTTCAGGTAATTGCAATGCACCTTCTGGGTTTGTTTCATCCAAAATTCTGTTCATATGTTCCAGGAGTGCTCTGTGATATGAACCAAAACATGATAAATGGGGACAACTGGAATATTTGCTTCGAATCACACTCAAACAAAAATTTAATGTAGATAGGCCCATAGACTGTTGGTTACACTTATCTGATTTCCTATTTCTTGCAAATCTTTTCCAAATAACTGTTGTCCTTTGCATATCTTTAGTTTCTCCTTCTACAATTATTTATGATTTTGTTTTGTGGAATGTTTTGAATTAAGTTTGCATGAAATGCAATGAGTTAAGTTATGTTTAGAGGCTTATAGAGTTTGGTTGAAAAAAAAAAAAAAAGACCAGATTTATCCCTTTCATTCTTGGAATACTGTTATTTTTTCAGTAAAAAGACCTTGTTGTAGAGGGATTTAGGATCAATAAGAAATAGTGACTTTTTTTTTTTAGCTTTTATAGAGGAAGAAAGGACAGATTTTTACCTAAATGTCAAGGAACAAGGAGTCTGGACAGTCACAGATTATTTCTTTGTATGAGTGACAAGAGAAACAATAGTGTTGTTGGAAGAAATTGAGCAGAGCAAAATGAATCAAAAGGTAAACTATGGAGCTTAGTGATGGGTAAAAAGAGTCACGGAATACGTGGTGTTCAGTCAGTAGCATACAAGAGAATTCATCTTTTTGGAGTCCCTGTGTCTCTGAACAGAATAAAAGCAAAGATGTCATTATGAAACAGTTGACGGATGGCTTTTATAAACTATAGAATAAATTTGACACACAATGCTTTTGAAGAACACTGTATGGAATAAACCAGCCTGGAGTATTTTTCAGATTAATTGTTGTAATCTGTGATCTGTTGTGATCTGTTAACTGTGATCTTCCACTATGGTTATAAATACTCTTTACATAATTTTGGGTTGTGTGTTTTCCTTTTGAACTTTCCCTTTGACAATAAGACTTTATTCTTAGCATGCAATTTAGACAGCTTATCCTTAATGAAATGTAGTACACTTTTTCTGAATCTGACATGTTTTGTATTGCATGGCTGATATCTTCTGTTTCAAGACATCTGTATAAAAATCAAAAATAAGCAAGAGAGATTGCGAGTTTTTCTTGGCATTAAACTGTAATCTTATGCATTGCTGGAAATATAGTTTTTAAAGGTCTTTATAGTCTATTACCTCTGTTTCTTTTTCCATTGATTTAGACTAAAATATATTTTCAAACATTAATTTTTACATGCACCTATAGTCATACACATAATATCCTTAGAAAGTAAATTAAAGATGTTTAATAGCCAACATATGTAAAACTGCTTTGGACATTTTGGGTTTCTTTAGGTTGTTGTCACATATTGATCACAGTATTAGATAGAACTCCAAAATTGTAAAAGAAAATGTAGTCAAATTTTCAAACTGAGTTATGGGAATAGTCTTCCTTTCTTGCTCCTACCATGCACACTCCTCTACTAGAACTGAAATACAGAAGTACACTTACCACTTAGAATTTCATAAATCTAAACTGAAAAACTCAAAAATTTGAAAAATTACCCCCCCAAATGTTCAGCTTTATTCTTTCATTAATTCTATGATTTCTTGAAGCTTATCATAGAATTATTTCCAGAACAAGAAAAAAAGAAAAAAATCTATAAAGCCTTTAATGGAATTTAAATGCAAGTGAGATTAAAATAATTGTTAGAGATCCAGTTTAACATTGGCTGTATATTACTCTTTATCACAGAGGCATCTTCATGCTAGTGAGGGTGTAACTTCTTTTGTGTGTGTGTTTGTGTGTCATTTTAGTATGCATCATCACATTGTTTAGTGAAATGAATAAAGGAAGGGGCTCTTTATTTTTTACATACTGATATATGTGGTTTATACTTTGTATGCTTTTAATTTAGTAGGGCAGTACTTTCCATTAAAAGATGGCTCTCATTGCAAGGAATGTTGTTATGGAACTGTGTGCATTAAGATTAATTCTCACTCAATTTAAAAGAAATACTTTGGAAATAAATGCATCAAAGCACAGGAAAGTGGTTAGTAGGCATTTTGGTTTTTAAACACATGAGCAAATTCCTGTGATGAGTGGGGCCTTTGGGGCAAATAGAGAAATCAAATAATCTTAAATAGGGTTGTGGAATCTGTGTAAATAACCTTGCTGTTCTGTCTGCAGCTTTCCTGCTTTTATTTAATGACCACTTGTCCTTTCCCTGCTACTGAAGAGATTATGCATTTTTTTCTTCTAAAGCTGACCAGTTAAATGGACAAACTGTTTCGTTCTTCCTCTGGAAGATGGATACAAAATACATGTCACTACCATAAAAAGAAATAGTGCCTTCTAAGGAATGTTCTTCACAGAACAAATTCCCTGTTAGTTAGCAAATTGTATTCTTAGTCTCCAATTCAAATACTATATTGATCTCCTATTGCCAAAATCTTACTTACATTAGTTTCAATTTTAGGAATGGAATTTGATGGTCTCAATCTGATTCCTTGTGAACAGCTGTGCATATCGCAAGAAAAATTCTTAGTAAATGCTACTGAGTTTTGGATTTGTAGAAAACTTTGGTAAAGGTAAAACAAGCTGAAAGGACAAAAATACAGAACTATCAACTCATTCTCCAAAGTAACATTGTCTAAGAAAATGCAATTAGTTTCTCAAAAGATTCAATGAAGTTTTTGGCTAATGTGTCAATTACCTTGTCAAGTTACATTTCTATTATAAGAAAATGAATGACTGTTTCTTTAGCACTCTCCTAAGTTCTATGCTCTCATAGAAGGCAAGAGAAAATACAGTGATTACATTCTCTAAAATCCATGGGGAAAGAGATCTGAATTTTTAATCATTCTGTTCTCATCTTTCTTTAAATAGCTACCTATCTGTATCTGCAGTAAATCATAATTTGTAGACTTAGTCCCTGATTTTACAACTAATTCAGGTAATCAGCACCCTGGATCCATGAAGAAATTAGTTCAGTTCAACAGAGGTTTTTAAGGGAACACTACTAGAACAATATGGAATTCATGCCTACATGGATTGTAATGTTGTCAGGTCCTCTAACCTAAACTTCTTTAGAAGATGAAGCTTTCTTTGCTTGTCATGTCTCCTGAAAATATTTTTTTAAAAATTACATAAGAGATATTTCAGGATTTTAATTTGTTGATATTTTATAGCTACAAAGAAATTTCTTCTTTCTAAATATAAATTTTCTAAATGTTCATTGAATTTTAAAGCTGCCAAGTAGTGGCTTATTATTGCTCATGACACTAAGTAGTAGGTTTATGTTTTGGTTTGGTTTGGTTTGGTTTTTTTAACCTAGAAACAAACATTAAATTTAGATGATTAATCCTAAGAAGAACAGAAAAGTACTATTCTGCAGACAAAGGGGTATAAATTGTCAAGTATGCTGCGGATTTAGTGATGATTTAAAAAATAAGCAATTTACTCAGCAGTTCATAAGGACATTGATGAGTCAAAATTAAGGCAGTGGTGTTAATTACATTATTTTATGAGTTCAGTATACCTTAAAGCCCTATAATTCTCTCTCCTGGCCAAATATCTGTTTCTGAATCAGGATGTATGTTGTTAAACCCTTCAGAACTTGAAATTTTATAAGTTACATAATTTCTGTCCCTTAGTTTCAAGACATCAATCTTTTGGTTACTGGCCTTTTAAACTTGGTAACATGCTTTTAGCTTTTCGTCTGTTGTGCCAAACTCTGTCATTATTGTTGGAGCCAGTTGGACAGAAAAAGCAGGGCTGCCTGGCTGTTCTGTCAAGCAGAGCTTCCCAGCTGGTCTGTCTATAGCTGGTCTCTGCTACATCTCCAAGTAATTAGTAATTTGGCCCTGGTGAAAGGCTTTTAAACGGGAGGAGGTGCCTGAACCAGACAGTAAACCACTGTCCCTTTCCCATTATTGGGCCTAATAAATATAACATTGTAGATGGCACACACTTGTTCCCTAATCCCTTAATGTTCTGCTTTTATCCCCTCTGATTCTCATAGATTTCATTTGGAGAGCTGACCAAGGTCCTGACAGAACTTAATGACAGAAACTAGCTAGATATTTTGATAGCTTTTTTTCTTTTTTTTTTTCTTTTTTTTTTTTCCCCCCAAAAAAAGCAACCTCCAAACAAACAAAACAGCAATGTCACATCCCAATTTCTCAGGACAATGACTCAGGTTTGCTGATTCCCAGGTCAGGATTAAGGTGAAATGACACCAGGGATCCTTTAACTCACAAAACTCAATTTTTATTTGCTCACAAGAATTGGCATGCTCACGACCAAAATTCGTATGCTCACAACAAAAATTGGCATGAAACCATGTCAGTAAACTGTGTAACATGTGGTAACCATTGATCACCAAATATATACTACAGGTCTTGCTTATTTGGGGATAGGTTCAGGGAAGACAATAAGGAGATCCCTCCCGTTGAGTCACGAGGTTCAGAGCAGACCCCCTTGCTTTCTAGACTCCTTCTCAGAGAGGAGCCAGGGGTGGCTGGATCCACTCCTAGGCCCAGACTTGGTCAACAGTTTATGTCTAAAGGGATGAGGTGTAGGGATAACAGAAAAGGAAAAGGGAAAGAGAGAGAGAAGAGAAAGATTTCATCAGTCCTGGGTCCAGCGTTGGTGCAGTCAGCCAAGGGGTCTAGTCAACCAAGGGGTCCAGTTCTGGTGGGCTTGTGCACATGGAACTTCAGTTCATGTCCTTTTATCATCCTTGCCCCTCCTTTGGGTGGGCACTCGAACTCATTAGGCTAATTAGGTAGCCTTTGGGCCGTGGGCTTGGGGCATCGTTTGGAGAGTAGCTTCGCCTTCCCTGCAGACATGATCTTTCGCCATACATGGTGAGCTGCCCTGTTCAGCATATCAGAACAGCAGATCAGAACATGGAGCTGTGAACCCTGCAGCACACCCTTCCCTCCCCCTCCTGTTGCTGATGGGTGTTGATGAGCTTCTTTTCACCTGGGGTTCCTTGTTAGGCAGAGTGCCTTGTTATGCAGAGTTAGTCGTTAAGCAGAACTTGCCCCACCACAATGTTTGAGACATTCACTCCTTCAGTGCCTCACAAACAGCAAAACTAAGCAAACAAAAAAACCCTGGCAACCCCCGAAAACCCACTCTTTTTGCCCCTTCATAGACTTGGAGTGGATGTGCAAACGAAACTTAATATGCATAGCTGTTCTATGTAATCCACACTTTGAGTTAAAAGTTTAGGCTTCCTTTGCAATTAGTGGATAGAGCAAACAGGACTGTAGTTCTGATGCTTTAAGACAGTGATAGTTCATCTCCCTCACATTGTGTGAATATATTTTCAGTAAAGGAGCATGTTCCATAACATGTGAATGGTGCTTTCCTAAACTCACCTTTTGAAGAACATTAAAAATATTTATGAATGCTCAGGCATCTGTGGATTGTAACATGAACACTTTTAGCTTAAGGATAAAAGGCAAGGCTTGTAGGGACAGTTGATTACTTTTATCAGACAGCATCATTATATTGCTGGAAAAACAAGCTTTAAGCTTGCTAAGCCCATTTTCAAGGCAGAATTATGCTCCAAAAATAGGATCTGCAAAAGTAAATTTAGTATGAACATGCCAATGGAAAAGTTGAGGAAAAGGATGAGTTTAAAAGAATTCAGGTGCCCAGAATTATTTTTTTTTTCTATCCATAGCAGAAATCCACAAATCTAAGAACTGTCTTCAGTTTTTTATTTTATTTTATATTACATGAGTATACTTCTACCATAAACATAGTAGCACACTGGTGAGAATATTCACTAAGGACATGGAACCAATGATTAAAAGTGAAGGTGGCAATTGCATTGAGACTTGAGCCTTTAACATCCTGGATGCATACTCTCTCTGCCGGTATACTTAAAAATACAGATACTTCCTTAATGTTGTG
>NW_010972687.1:4841359-4841585 GCF_000737465.1 Haliaeetus leucocephalus | reverse complement strand
AGGGCTCAAGCGAACCCGCAGACCGCAGCGCTTCTCGCTCAGTTGCCGGCGCGCTCCACGCTAGGCGACATGATACGTCACGTACTGGAGAGAGAACAACAACAGGAAGCGCGTCCGATAGTGACGGCCTTGCAGCGAGCTTTGCGCGCGGCTGCAGGCGCTTGTCACCGATGTGGGGGGAGGGGCCACATGGCGAGGAGTTGCGCAACCAGACCCAGAGGGTCGG
>NW_010972687.1:4839984-4840978 GCF_000737465.1 Haliaeetus leucocephalus | reverse complement strand
GCCCTGTTAGATACGGGCGCAGATGTTACCGTAATTCCAGGTCATATTTGGCCCCCGGAGTGGCCCACCATAACACAAGGGCAATTACTGGGGGTAGGGGGGGCGCAAGAGTCGAGGAGAAGTACAGCCCTGGTAAAAATCACTCTTGCCCAGCCCGCAACTGCTGCAGATGCAGAGAGAGTGGCGTGGTGTAACCCGATGGTGGCAGCAGTCCCAACAGCCATCCTTGGGCGCTGCTGCCTCGAGCGTTGGGGATGTCGCCTTTCCACGGATTTTTAATGATGGCCACTGCCGTCTGCCGTCCCTTGAAGCTCACCTGGCTAGCGGACAAGCCGGTGTGGGTGGAGCAGTGGCCAATGACTGAGGAGAAGCGGGCGGCGGTAGTGGAATTGGTGCACAGGGAAGCACAAATGGGCCATCTAGAACCCTCCACCAGTCCTTGGAATACTCCTATATTTGTCATAAAGAAAAAATCGGGTGCGTGGTGACTCCTCCGTGATTTGCGAGCGGTTAACGCCTGCTTACAGGACATGGGGGCTTTGCAGCCAGGATTGCCTTCTCCAGCCATTGTGCCAAAAGGACACGGTGTTATTGTAATCGATATTAAAGATTGTTTTTTCAGTATTCCTTTACACCCAGAAGATCGGGAGCGGTTCGCCTTCTCTGTCCCGGAGCGGAATCATCAAGCACCCATGCAACGCTATCAGTGGAAAGTGCTCCCTCAAGGCATGAAAAATTCGCCAACTCTCTGTCAGATCGCGGTAGGTAAGGCCTTGCATTCTCTACGAACAACCTACCGGGACGCCACCATCATGCACTACATGGATGACATTCTCCTGTCCCATCAGGATGAGTCTGTATTGCAACACCTCTATGATCAGACGGTACAGCAACTACGTGAATACGGGCTACACATATCCCCTAACAAAACACAAATGGGACCTTCTGTTAGTTATCTAGGCACTCAAGTAACCCCTCGTACAGTCACTGCTCA
>NW_010972687.1:4838031-4839164 GCF_000737465.1 Haliaeetus leucocephalus | reverse complement strand
TGACCATGGCATTGTTACGTTGGCCGACTGAGCCTTTAAATGTGGTCATGGATTCACTGTATGTATATAAGCTTTTGATTGCGGGGGAATGGGCATTAGCTTCCTCGACGGAAATAGCTGGTATGTTGCTCAATGCTTTACAGTTACGTAGTGCACCCGTTTTCCCTATTCATGTCACCAGTCATTCTGGTCTCCCTGGACCATTAGCTGAAGGGAACAGCCGCGCCGACAAGGTGGCACAAGCATGGATGGCTGCTGCTGGGGACAATAAAACCACGCCAGCAAGGGCCCGCGCGATAACGTTACATCGCCTTTTGCATTGCAGTCCGCGAGGCTTGGTGACACTAACGGGCATCTCTCGTGCTGAAGCCAAAGAAATTGTCGCAGCCTGCCCTCATTGTGCTAAGGGACCCCTTTGGGAAGCAGGGGTCAACCCTCGTGGTTTGCAACCAAATCAGATCTGGCAAACAGACATCACAGAATATGCTCCTTTTAAGCCTCTGCAGTATTTACATGTTACCGTAGACACTTATAGTAGATATATTCTTGCTACAGCGCATAGTAAACAGAATAGCTTGGCAGTTATCCAACACTGGCATGCTTGCATAGCTCAATTAGGTATTCCGCAACAGATTAAGACAGATAATGGTGCAGCTTATACTGGGGAAAAGGTGAAACGGTTTTGTACGATCTGGGGTATTGACCTTAAACATGGCATCCCTCATAATAGCACCGGCCAGGCCATTGTAGAACGAGCACATCGAACTTTAAAGGCCTTACTCGATCGGCTTAGGGAGGGGGGAGCTGAGGAGCCCTCCTGGTTACAGGAAAACACACCTGCTCTCCGTACACAGCGTCTTCTGTTAACTGCGTTAACTTCATTAAATCAGACAGTTTGGGGGGACCTGGAACAGTCGGCGGCGCAACGACACTTTACGAACACGGAAGAGAAAGGTCCCTACCCGTTGGTCCGCGTACGTGACTTTCAGACACGCCAATGGGATGGGCCGTTTGAGTTGCGTTGTCTTGGGCGAGGGTATGCCTGTGTACAGACACCTGAAGGGCTACTGAAATGGGTTCCTAGTTGTATGGTTCGTCCTGCCTTAACCTCGTAGTGTTTGAGTGTTTTTTTC
>NW_010972687.1:4832327-4836775 GCF_000737465.1 Haliaeetus leucocephalus | reverse complement strand
AATGTTGTGGGAGTAGTGGCACTAACATACTCATATTTCCCTCCCTTGTTTTGTGCAACACAGATTGTGTGTGACTAAGAATGGATTAAAAGGGATAAGCAAACAGGTGCCTGATTTATAGATCCTAAAGCAATACTTAGAGCTCTTTGTTGGTGTCCATTATGAGGCATTTCTGTGCATGTCTCTAATGAGAATTTCAGGCACCAATGAGGATTCATTGGACAAAATCTAAGTTTCTCTGCACCGAAGAGTGCAGCGTGGGTTTAAGCAGGGAAATACATCTTGTGTTAGATGCCTGCAAGAAAGCCTACATCCTTTTACAGACCTGCCTCCTTGTTTCTTCTTTTTAAATAGAGATACTCCCACTTAACAATAATACCTATTCATAGGAGATAGTGTCAAGTGTTACTTCTGGCAATTATTTGATTTCCATCCATGGTTAGGTTTATCAAGATCCATTGCCCATGAAAGGTAGAACATATTGAGCCAAAACTAAAACTTTCCTCCATGTGGTCTATTAATTTGCTATAGCCTTTGAACATTTTTCAGACAAATCACTTGAATCCAGATGCCACCAATGTGCAGTATTTTGCATCTCAGTGGGATTTTGGAAGTCTACAGAATTATGAGACTGTGAACTTAGCCACAAATTTTCTCATTTCTCCTGCATCACTCAGAGCAAAGTAGAGGTGTTCTACATGAAAGGTTTGGGTTTTCTGGTTTGTTTGTTTGTTTGTTTGTTTTGGTTTGGTTTTGGTTTTGGTTTTTTGTTGTTGTTGTTGTTGTTGTTGGGTTTTTTTGTTGTTATGCATATTAACTAGAAAAAAAACCCATGTAACACCTTCAGGGTAACTATATTTTTGGAAAGTGATTTGCTAGTTGATGGTTAATTGCAAAAGGGTAGTTAAGTTCTTTTTAAGCAACTGGAGATTGAGGCACCCAAAGTTAAAGACTATCTTTAAAAACAATTTCCTAATTCATGTAGAGTTTATAAGCTTACACTTCTAAACCACTTTGAGATATCTGGGTAGAGTTCCCATTCCAAATACAATATTTTCTTGTATTTGAAACTGCCAGGAAAAAAATAAGTCTGTCCTTTGCTCCTCTTGCTAGACTGTCAGCTGTGAGGGGTGGGAATGTACTAGGGCTTCTTTTAAGGAATGGTGAATGTATTATTCTATTAAACTTGAGATTGCCCTCACAAAGGAGGACACATGGACAACCTGAGCATAATCATACGTAACTAAATCTTTTTGAGTAGTTCAAAGGCTGTGCATGTGCAGTATGAACTTTAGTGATCTTTCACATTTTTAGATTTTGTGGTAATCCTCCTCTCTGTCCCTGAGGTCCCATTCAGTCTGAATTTCAGTGCAGTGTAGCTGACACAATGGGCCATATTTTTAATTTAGAGATATAGTTCCAGAAAATATTTTGACGTCAATGGGAGTTCTGTCTATGCCTGTGGGGGGAGAATTTGTCCTGCTGTGGTTTCCCTATATTATTGTGTATTTTCCAACAATATTAAACGGCAGCTTCTGTCTTTCAAAGTGCAGCTTTGCCACCCAGATTTCAGAGGCTTTGGCTGCATTGTTACTCAGTGTGGAACTTGGAAAAGATGTACACATGCACACAATAGAAGCACAATTTTCTTATAGGGAAACTGCTGTTCACATGCATGGGGGGGGGCGGGGCGGGGACGGGTGGAAGGATTTACTAATTCAGCAGTTAAATAGACTTTTACACAGTACCATATGACACCATAAACTATGTCCCCATATCACAAGTCTCTCAGAAATTGTGGAGTACATTGATACATACTATTTGAAGTGGAAGGAAGATGACAGACCAATACTTCATATTGACCAACAGAAACTTTACTTGCAGATATTGTGGCCTGTACATCCATTGAAACTTACTGGTTTGAGTGTAAAGGCATTATTTTAACAAGTCCTGCTTTACAATCTGTAAAAATAAGCTGTAAAGCATGTGTACAGTATATAATTATTTCTCCTGGTTTGGCTTCACAGACCAGGGTTTGGAAGGTGTTCAAATTTATAGTTTTGTTTAATTGAAGTGTTTTAATTAGCCTACTGGTATAGTCATTCACTCATTATGTAACTGACTTCCAAGACGCTCTATATGCACATTTCTTATCAACTGCATTGTATGTTTTTGTAGATCTTATCCTTCCCTTTTTTCAGTGGATATGAGAAAATGTTTATTTTTGTCATTTACCTTTTCCTTTTATGGTCTCATTACAGATAAATATGTTAGACTGACTGTAACATTTAGAAGACAGTATGAGCTCAGAAGAGAAATTTATTTTCTTCTTACAATGATAAAGCTTAGTTAGAAGCCTACATATTTTGATCAGTGGATTGGGGTATAAGAGAAGAAAAAAAAAACATATCTGAACAGGTATTTGTTTTGCTTTTGGGTATAATGGGTTTAAGCTGTGGAGTTACGGAAAGCTAGCCTTTTTTTTGTTTTCCATTATGTTGTCTGCTACACTTAAATGTTCTTATTCTTTTCATTTAGACCTGTGTATATCTTTAAGATCACATATCTCCTTGTTTTTTCACCAATGACTAGGAGACGACTAGAAGTAAAAGTGGGAGAATTCATATTTTCACAAGTCTTGGTCAGATACATTTGAAACACTTCCTCTTTTTCTTTAGCTGATTCCAGTTAATTTAGCTTTCTATTTAAAATAAAATATATATGCATTACCTCGAGTACAAAGGAACTCACTTTCTCATGTGATTCTCAAAACCTTGCAGTAGAAAAAGGAAGGCAGGTTTATGGCTTGATAAAAATTAAATACTTCAATTAGAATGACTGAAAAATAAGAAGGTGTAGTTCTTGTTGACTTTTACCACAGTTTTTTTCATATTCAAATACTTAAAGACTTTTTGCCAGTTTAAAATTCTTCAAACATTTATCTGGTTTAATTTATATTTGTAGTAGAATCTTTTCCTGATACTTTTTTTTTTTTTTTGTGTGTGTGTGTGTGTAGAGCTTTTGGATTATGTTTTGTTGTCCTCAACCTATAAGCCAGTCAAATGCTGGATTGTGGATGTCTGATCCACAGCGCTTTATTAATACATACTATGTCATACTTTATTTTCAGTGCATGGAGAGTTTGTTTTTATTAGAACTCAGACTGAAAGAAGAGCTTATTAGATTGAAGTGTAGATAAACAATGAGAACGGTATAATGAAAATAAATAGGGAATGTTTATTTATTATTACTTGTAAGGTAAGAAGCAGAAGAAAACTAATAAAATTAGCAGGCATCAGTTTTTAAATGCAAGTACTATCTCTATGGAACATGTTACTGAATGATGGAACTGAATAGCAAAAAATTTTCTGGAGGCCAAAAGTACAAATGAGTTCAAATAGTGAGTAGACAAGCCATGGAAGAAAAGTCTCACATGAAGGCTATTAATCCAAAGGTCTTGATACAACCATTAGCTCAGAAAGACTTATAGTTCAGATTGTGAGAAAATAAAACAGTGGAAGTAATCATGGTGTTGCCGAAAAACTCAGAATAAAAAGCTTATTAACACCAATTTAGTGTAGATAAGCAGACACTTCTTTATTGACGGCCAGGTGCGCAGGTGAGTCCTCTCACGAACCATGCATACCTGAACACCAGAATCATACACCTTATATTGAACTTATTCATACATATTCATTAGATTTCTGAGAAATGTTATGCATATTCATTAGATTTCTGGGAAGTTATTAGCATATGTAAATGTCCTTTACGCAGGCGCATTGAAGGTCTCTGGTGGTCTTCTAGAGTCCTCTGGTGGTCTTTCATAGTCTTCCTCACTTGTCCGCTTCTTGACCTTCTTTAGGTGATTCTGCGCAGTTTGGCCCCTGGCAGGTAACTAACTGTTTCTTGGCAGATAACTACAAGTTGCTTCATTTGACTCTTCTCAGTTCCCATTAATCTGAAATTCTGACATCTTATGCATTCTTCTAGGTTATAATATACTCCTACAAATAAACACTATATCCAAATTATCTTAAATCTTAAGCTTCTTATCTAAGTTCTAAATGTTCCTACTAGATGATTTTAACCAATTCCTCCGGCCCTGGTACAGGGCTATACAGAGGATTTCACAGCAGCTGTTGGTTGTTGGTTAAATGTGTAAAATGCAATAGATATACAGTTTTTGCTAAAATATTTCTTATAATTCTATATTCCTATTAAAATTGAATATGATTAATTCTAACTAATAACAAATCAGTAACAAATCAGTAACAATGGCATCCTTTCTTGCACATATGTTCTTTTCTTAAACATACACTCTTAGCTACTGTTAGAGCCAACATTTTCAAATTAGATGGCTTTTTGATCTCAGCTTGAACAGGTACTCTGTTGCTAGACATGTATGAGCTTCAGAGGTCTGCCAGTCAGCCTGGAGTGTTGGTTAAGAT
>NW_010972687.1:4832035-4832317 GCF_000737465.1 Haliaeetus leucocephalus | reverse complement strand
TGATAGCATATTTCCGTACATTCTGCATGGTATGTCTAAATATTTTGATGGGTTTAGTATTTTGTACCAGCTGTGGAAACTGGTTTGCTGCGAGGTGACTGTAAAAATGAGATTTGGTAAATAATTATTAGAAATCTTATACTAACACTATGATTGAAACAATAGACAAAAGTATAGCTGAGCAATTAACTAGTAGAGGTAGTTATAAGTTTTGCAGTTCTGTGCTCTTATGACTAGATGTTCCTGTACGCTAGATGAGAACAATGTTGAAACTGACCACAT
>NW_010972687.1:4808255-4831666 GCF_000737465.1 Haliaeetus leucocephalus | reverse complement strand
AAGATAGTAACCATTACGTGTGCTTCGCTTTTAAACTCATTGAAAACATCATTCAGAA
Source organism: Haliaeetus leucocephalus (assembly GCF_000737465.1). Taxonomy (NCBI): domain Eukaryota; kingdom Metazoa; phylum Chordata; class Aves; order Accipitriformes; family Accipitridae; genus Haliaeetus; species Haliaeetus leucocephalus. The sequence continues at coordinate 4,831,608 of NW_010972687.1, read as the reverse complement.
AGCAATTGCATCTTCAAAGGTGAATACAAACAACACCACAATGAAAATAAAAGCCTCTGTGTTACCAGAATCAAATCAGAAAGAACATATCTAGTTTATCTACTAAATGGCTATAAAATCATTGATAGCCTTCTGTGAGCTTTGAGCCAGACAGTGAAGAACATAACTCCAGAGTCAACATCAGGTTCTTATCTTACTGAAGCCCATACCTAATTAACATGCACATCCTTTCCTGTTTGTGTCCTTGTTTGCTCTGTGTAAACAAATTGAAATAGCTGTTCTCCCTTTGTGTTCACACACGCAAAGACCTTTGATACTATGAAGAAAATTAGTTACAGGTGAAAGATCATGTTTAACAATGTTGGGGCAAACCAGCTATTTGCTTTAAAGTATTTCTCCTCTAATCTTCTTTAATTCCTAACAGATAATAACTGTTGTCTGTCACTAGAACTCACATATATCAATTTCTCTGAAGCCTCTGTGTAGTAGGAATAAACGTGAAAAAAATCCTTTAGTAACTTTTTCATCATAGTCAGTAAAGAAGTGGGGGGGAACATATGAAATCGCTGAGATTTACATAGGCGCATTTGGCTTCCTTTTTGCATTTACTTGAACCGCACAAGAGAAACTGAATTTGGTTCTCCCAATCTAAGGATAAACTATTATCAGAATACGTATGTGCTGTGATCAAATGCAGTTAAGGTGTTTCTGGTGTAGAAAGAAGTTGTAACTTACGCTGTTCTACAAAGATTTCAATTTTTGATTGTTCAGTTTGTTTCTTTCTATGTGCTTTGTCATAAATTTCTGTGCTTTTTTGAAGCTTATTTTTTCAAATACAAAGAAGATGGAATTTTTTTTTTAGCTATTCTAAATAAGTTCCTATATATTCCAAAAGTCCTCTAAGAGGCAGGTATCCTCTTCACATTTAAATTTCCCTTAAGATCCACTTTTGCCTTTTTTGCATTCTCAGTATAGAAAATATTCACCCAAATTTCATTCAGATGAGTACATTTATATTCCCACTATTATTAATTGTTTAAAAAAAGCCTGATAAAACAGATTAGCTGATTCATAGCCAATTCAAGGTAGAATTCTCAGTCACTGTGACACCATTATGTTTGCTTTCAGAAACAGAGATTTCTGCTGAAGATTGTTAGCAAGAGCTTAGCAGCTGTTCCTAGCTGCTGAGCTCTATGAAAAAAAGTCCTATCACATAGCCATACATTCTAAAAGGACTTTTAAAGACTAGTATTTCAACCTAATTCATTGCGGTAGGAAGTGACACAGAAACTCAATACAAAATCAGCTTTAAGATAGCTTCTATCGTACCATTTCTTAGGGTTTGATTGGTAAAGACCAAGAAAGTTGGGGGGGGCTGCAAAAAAAATTGCAGCTGCTTGTCAACATCTTTTGAATAACTAAATGAGCTATTAAATTGGAAAATGGGTGTTTTCTAGATACTATTCTGGAGAGTTTGTAAACAATTTGTTGAAGGCTGTGGCACCTAATCTACATTAACTAGCACCTCAGCCTGTCTTTATTCAACATATTGCAGCAGTGATCTGAAACTTCAGGTACATACCAGAAATTCATGTATTTGAAATTAGCAATAGTTCAGTAAGCTGTGAGTGCCACTGTGGCTCCTACAAATTCAGCACACTTCGTAAAATGATAAGAATACTGGCTTCAGGTCTAAAATTCTATTGTGTAAATGTTTGCATACATGTACTTTGTTCTTACCAGTGTACTAGGGGAAAAAAAAAAAAAAGCAGAAAAGGGATTTGAATGCAACAAACTGTAATTTAGCTTCTAAACAAAAGAAAAGTTTCTAAACTATTTTTTCTTATGAATTTTTCTTATGAATTGCATGAAAAGCATTAAAGCCATTGCTGACTTTTAGCAAATGTGTGTGTCCTGGTGTATGGCCAAGACTAAGTGAAAAAAAGACTGCTGGTTAAAGCATCAGTCTGGTGAAAAGAATAAGAAATGCTGATCTTGTGTTTCTTCATCAGTAAAGAGTGATACTTTCTACAGGAAAATTAAGAGCTGTTCTGCATACAATACCAAGTGAGCCAAGCATATGTCATGGTCTGAAAATGACATGGTATAGTGCTCTAGTACTTAACATAAAAGAACTCCATTTTAGCCTGTGGAATGTTCAACTTTTTCTTACCAACAGATTTCTGTAAAATATTCAGTAGGGTTTAACTTAAATATAGAAGTACCCATGCTATTTTCCAAAATTACTTCCCAGATTAAAAATGTACCACAAATGCAGCTGGGATGCTAAGAAGCCCATAGTCCAGGTCTTATGGAGAGGAATCATCTTCTCTACTTACTTATTTAACTTCAGAAATACAGTTTAACAGCCTGATACACAGACACTGAGATCCAAGTATGAGGATTCTCAGCAAGGGAGCTGTGTGCTTTTTTCTCCTTATCTTCACATTTCTCTACCATGAACTCATTGCATGCCACATCAGAAACGTGAGCAGACCTGGGTTTTGGCTTTGTTGGTTTTTTTTTTCCCTTTTGGTGGCAGCTCATCTGGGGTAAATGTTTTATTTCCTGCTTTGTGCTAGCATAGAGGCAGTTGGAGTCTTTCAAAAACAGGGAAAAAAAGAAAAAAAAAAGACTTTCTGTGTTAACTGGGACATTAAATTCAAAACAAAACAATATGTTGTATGTCACTTGGAATAGAAAATATTTTTTATGTGCCCTTGATATGAAAACCAAGTAAAAAGTCTATTAGAGCTCTTTATCCTTTCACTTGCCCTCTTTTCTTCTGTCCCTTCCTAGTATCTCTCTTCTCCTCATCTCTCTCTGTCCCTTCAGCTCCCCTTTTTGTTCCTGGAACATTCTGTTTCTCTTACGAGCTAACAAGTTTGATGTGGCCCTGTGTCTCATTCCCTTCCAGGCTTGCAGCTGTTTTGGCAACAGAAGAAAAAATCCCCATAACAAATCAAATAAAAGCCCATTCTGTGAAGAGGAATTGAAAACAGCAGGCCTCAAAGAGGACTGCACATGAGATGCCTTGTTCTGGCTTTCAACACGACTCAAATCAGAAACACATTACCATAATCTGAAACAGCCCACTGCTAACACAAGACAGATGGTGGGTAATAATCCATGCATCATTAATAAATAAATTCCAGCATTAAAGGCTTTACAAAGTATAACAACAGTATCCGGGCAAAATTACTGCCCCTTTTCCACCCCCAACATTACTTCACTCTCTTGTGGGTCTCTTTCACTCTCTTTCCCTTTTAAAGTGATTGTACTTTTGAAGGAAATTAAACATAGTACAAGTTTTAATCAGATGAAACCCATCTTAGTGTACAAGTCTGAAACTCCAGAAGGGAAAAATAAAATAGCTGCCAAAGTGTAATAGCTCCCATGTACTTCTATCGAATCAACAAATTACAATTTATTGCATTGCACTTCACTAGCTGTCTTTGCTCTCTCTTGTATTCTACTATTCTTACATTCCACTACAAATTTCAAGCAAGAATTTTGGTATTGTGTTTTCCACTAAACTGAAAGATATTTGTATCATTTCTCAGTTTTCCTTCTACAAACTGTACCATCTGTCTTCTCCCGTTTCTTTATCACTCATTTCAGAGATAATTTTGGGTAAAATATATACTTTTTAACTTTAACAAATGTTGGAGAGTATTTAAAATAAAATAAGATGGACTTACCACAGCGCATTTGTGCCTGAGCTACAAGAGTAGGTCACTTGCAAGGGGAAGGGAGAACAGATGGGATGAAATTTTTACAGCATGTTACACAGTTATAAGTACAGAGCTTGAATCCCAGGTGGAATTTGAAATCTCTATGTTTACAGAGTTCATAGTGTTACACTCAGCACTGGGATGCAAGTCTCTCATAAAGACAGAGGGAGGCCTCAGTGTTTGGTTGTGTATGTGTGGTGGGTTGACCTTGACTGGCCACCAGGTGCCCACCAAGCCACTCTATGACTCCCTCTTTTCAACAGGACAGGGGAAGAAAATACAATGAGAAGATCGTGGGTAGAGATAAGGGTAGGGAGATCACTTAGCAATTACTGTCACGGGCAGAACAGATTTGACTTGGAGAAATTAACTTAATTTATTGGCAATTAATTGTAACAGAGAAGGGTGGTGAGAAATCAGAACAAAACTAAAAACACTTTCCCCCCACCCCTCCCTTCTTCCCAGGCTCAACTTCACTCCTAACTCTTCTACCCTCTACCCCCTGCCCAAGTGGCACATGGAGATGGGAAATAGGGGTTGCAGTCAGTTCATTACCCTTTGTCTCTGCCTATTCTTCCTCCTCGTGCTCTTTCTCTGCTCCAGCATGGAGTCCTTCCCATGGGAACCAGTCCTTCATGAACTGCTCCAATGTGGGTCCTTCCCATGGGCTACATTTCTTCAAGATCTGCTCCAGTATGGATCCTTTCCATGGGGTACAGTTCTTCAGGCATGGACTGCTCCAGTGGGGGTCCCCCATAGGGTCACAGGTCCCGCCAGAAAATGTGCATCTTCAAGGGCTCTTCTCCATGGGTTGCAGCTCCGGCCAGGCGCTTACTCCTGCATGGGCTTTTCACAGCCAGCACCTTACTTCAGGGCATGTCCACCTGCTCCACTGTGGACCTCCATGGGCTGCAGGAGAATCTCCGCTCTGGCACCTGGAGCACCTCCTCCCCCTCCTTCTTCACTGACCTTGGTGTCTGATGGTTGTTTCTCTCACACCTTCTCAATCTTTTCTCCCAGCTTCTCTTGCACAGATTTTTTTACCCTTTCTTAAATGTGTTATCACAGAGGAGCTACCAACATCGCTGATGGGCTCAGCTTTGACCAGCACCAGGTCTGTCTTGGAGCTGGCTGAAACTGGCTCTGTCCAGCATGGTGGCAGCTTCTGGTGTCCTCTCACAGGAGCTCCCCCCTGCAGGCAAAACCTTTCCAAGCAAATCCAATACACTATGAAAACTACCATGATTCTGTGTGAATGGAATGTATTTCACTCTAAACATTACCCTGATTGCTGGATTTTTCAGTTATTTGCTTTGATGGCTCACTAATCAAAGTATTGCCTATGAAGTGAACTGAAGCAATGGATACAGCAGCATAGTTGGGAGTAGTGGGTTGGCTAAAATCCAACCTGAGTAAATTCCAGTATGAATATTTACATTTTGAGTTACATAAATTTAAGTAGATACTCTTTATATATTTATTGTAAATTTTAATTCCTAACCTAAACTGTCCTGTAACATTCATTACAGTGAAATGTTTTGTCTAACTGTGATGGACACTCTTTGTGATGGAAAAATCTTCCTGGCTTATATACTTGTTTGCTTCCCTTTCACATGACGAATTAGATAGATGTAATTGTTTTTCCTATATTGAAATATCCCAAATGAATAGTTTTCTCAGTTAATAAGTGGAAGCCTATACCTTTTTTCAAAAGGATTTCTAGGCTGGCAGTGCAAAAAGACCTTTGTTTTTCATGTATGTTGCAGCTATATAATTGTGAATATCTTTGGCCATAACTTTGTCTTTGTATCTTACTACCTTAATTCCTACAAAGAGCACTACATGGACAACTCTGAAACACCTACAGAAAACTTATCTTCGGCAAAACTCTACGTTACGCTTACTTATTTTCATCAGATCACATTTGACCAGAGGATCTCATCCACAGCATACATTTCTAAGGTCAGTAATGGAATCAAATTTATTCCCAGGCATGTTCCCAGGTTCATGTTTTTGTCTAAAAGGTGCTTTAACAGTTAGGCGTAGTTATCTGAGAAATCTTCCTTACAAGGTAGTAATGAATACAGCCCAGAAATCAGTAAGAGTGCTGTCAGCAAACCCCGATTTCTGAGGGGGCTCATGGACAGGTCTCTGTTGAGTGTGTACTGCACAGTTTATCTACTTCTTGGTTCGTCATTAACTGGGATTGTTCACTTTTAGGGATGATGCCTTAAAGCAACCAGTGAAATAACCTCTTTTTCTCCACCTTTGATTAATTCAAAGCAATAGGAGTGACTTAAGATAGTAATGGTACAATATACTGAAAAGTTAAACATCCAACTTCATTCTTTTGCAGTGCATTCTAATGTTTCCATACTATAATGTGTCTTATGAAAAAAAAAAAAAACAGAAGAAGAAAAAGGTAGTCTTATATTCTTTTTAGAAGGAAAGAAAGAAGGAAAGAAGAAGAGGAAGTGGGTAAGGGAGTAAAAGAAAGAGAAGAGAAAGAGAAAGAGAAAGGGAAAGAGAAAGAGAAAGGGAAAGGGAAAGAGAAAGGGAAAGAGAAAGAGAAAAAGGGAAAGAAAGAGAAAGGGAAAGAGAAAGAGAAAGAGAAAGGGAAAGAGAAAGAAAGAGAAAGAGAAAGAGAGGAGGGAAGGAAGGCGGTTAAAAACCACTTTTGATGTCAGCAGACATTGTATGTGTTAAAAATTTCTGGTGAAACTTAATGAAACCTCTGAGGGTATCTGAGAGTCTGACTGCTTGCTGTGAGAAAGTATATCAGAAGCTTTTTTTGTCTCATGGCATAGAATTTCACTACAAGAATTTGTTTAGCCATAAAATCATTATGTTCAAATTTGTAAATTTTTACACTGCGGTGTTCATCGGAAAAATCCAATGGTGTTATGAGGAAGACTCAGAAAATCCCCTAAAATTAATATTGTGAATCTCTTCTTCAGCAAAATGATAAAGCACACATTTAAACTTCTACATTTAAAATCCACCTCATTAGGTAATTTTCAAGGATTAAGAATATGTGCTTTTTACTATAGTTAGCCAAATAACATCTGAAAGCCTCAGTTATGTCTTGATTTTGTCTTTGTGAATTAAAAAGAAATCGGTCATATAAATTCTGTTCTGACAATACCTATTCTTAGGAAAGCCTGTGTATTAAAAAAAAAGAAAAAGGAAACAGAAGGGGGAGTTACAAATTCAGGCTTATTGATATTTTGACCCACTTTTCACTATAAGTTTGCATTTGTGTTACAGTAGTGAAAAGGCCCATTCAGGATATAGAACAATGCTGCAGGCTATGCTTTGCAAATCCAGGTAGGGAATTATTACTTAAAGGCTTGCCACTAGACCTTTAGTTTTAGAATAAGGAGGGACATCTCAGAAGGTGCAGCCCCTATCCTTGAAATACATCTGTTTGTATGATCTACTGTCATTTACATGTATTTTATGATTACCACTCCCTCCAATAGTTATGATTTATAGAGATAACGTTGTCCTAAAAGTGGATTTGTTACCCAGTGTGCAATAGACCAATCTCACATACTCAGGAGGGACATTGCTTTATTCTGTGCAGGGTGCTTGGCGGACTTTCCACAAATCAAGCACACCAGATTCATCAGGTGTGTCTCTTTTATACAGTAACAATTGCATCTAATTTATTAAACTACTCCTACCTAATACATATTCAAACTATCTAATGCATATGCATAGGATTATGTAACCATGACACATCAGATGCCTTCTCCGCATGTGCGGGTGTCTTGGGTGGTCTTTGGTGGTCGTTTGAGGAGGTGTCTCCTCTTTATTGTGACCACTAAGTCACTCTGCATCAGGTCAGTGGTTCGTTTTCCTGCCAAGAGGGTTGCACCACCAATCGGGAAGAATAGAAAGGATCAGTATTGGTGCACCATTAAACAAGACGAATAGAATGAGTCAGAACTGGTGCGTCATTAAACAAGATGAACAGAAAGATCAGGATGATCCTGGTATTACAGATCTCTAGGTATTACAGAACTTTCTAATCTACCACAGGATTTCTTCTATCTCTGATATCAATAGGTCTTTGCAAATAATGCAATATTCTTTCTTTAGTTTATTTATTCAGTAGCTGGGTAGTGACTACCAGGAATATCAACCTATGTCAAAAATTTCTGGTCATGACAAGAAAAATATTGCTTTCATAAATGTGGATGTAAACATCTGAAATGAAAAGGATCCATTCATTAATGCTTGACCTACATTAATTTTCATGTAAAGTAGTTTTAGCTCTGTCCAAAGCAGTAATCTGCATAAAATTATCTACTAAAAGAATAGTATATTGCAGAGAAAAATTGATGATGAAGTAAATCAAGATTTGCCTAAAAGTGGTAATTTTTCTGGAAGAGATTGTTTCTTTCTCAGATATTCTTGTGCTTAATGCTAGTTTCTCAGCAGTGACTCAGTTGTTCAACTTACATCAAACTTGTGTCAAGAGCCTTTAGTAGATTATATCGTCTGAGTGCACTGGATCAGCTCAGGGCTCTTCACACGAGTTCATCTCCATTCAAGTCTCACTTACTTTTCATAATTGATGTAGAGGGTTCATGGGGCCTTCTACTCTGGGGAGGGATTATATGGGAGTGTGATAAATCTACCTATTGGTTATTAACTAATGATCATTTTCTGCCATTATGCAAGAATATCCATCACTGTTCATAAGTAGTAGTGCAATAAAACTGTTCTTATGCATTATAAACAGCTTTCTGAGATGTAGGCCATGGTTCAACATATTGAATTTCCCATATTATGAGAATGTCTCTAATTTTCTAAAACAAATGTTCTCCAGCAGAATTAAACTAGGGTCAATACTAGATGTGTGGACGTTCAGAAACATCTTTAAGATGCTAGGGTCTGCTTCATAGATTTGAAAGGCCACTACCTCAAATTAAATATCTCTTCCTAGCATGGAATACAGAATTTTCCCTATTAAATGTCTATTGCGGTACTCACCCTAAAAAGGCAAAACAAACCCAAAATTTCTGTTTCCTAATTTTATCAAAATGTTTTCAGCTGACATAATTTTCCACAAGTAAATGTCATTTTTCTATTCATGAGAAGAGCTACATTCTTCTAGAGCAAATTTTAAATATTTTATTAATATTTATAGTTGTATAATATTTAAATTAATACATTTGTTCTTGTAAAATCAAATTCCCATACATAGAGGACACATGAAGTACAAACTCATTTTAGTTGAATAGAAGCATAAGTATGACCCTCCCACCCCGCATTTGTAAATGTAGTAATACAAATTTATATATAAAATACATTAAATTAATAGCATATGCATTTTTGCTATTGAGCAAGATGTGTATTGTGTGCTTATCACTGGCCCAGTTTTCAGTTCTTAAGTGTTTTCAGATGCCTGTCAGTCATTTGCTGCTCATAGAAACTGATATTTTTATTTTGAAAGCTGAATATAAATTAAAGGTAAAAAAGAATGATAAGGGAAAATTTAACTCCAATTATCAGCTGGAATGCTGAACAAATGAATGTTGATGCTGAAAAGAACAAAATGTCTTTTACCTTTTAGATTAAAAATTCTTAAAAAGGTTAATTGTAATCAGATGCATAGCGTAATTAATTTCAAGAGTATAGGAACACTGATAAGAATAATGAAGGCTTGGGTTAAACAGTGTTTAGATGAATTACATATATTGTAATTTTCAGAGTCTTAGGAAATTTGCCTTTGACTGTTAAAGGACAAGCTGAAGCTATCTATGAACCATTAGCAAAGATCTCCAGAAAGCTGTGGATGATAAGTGAGGTCCCAGAGGAGTAGAGAAGGTCAAATGCAATGCCTGTCATTAAAAAAAGGGAAAGGGAACACCTAGGGAGCAATAGACTGTTCAGCCTAAGTATAACACTAGAAATCTACTGGAACAATTATTCAACAATCAATTTGTAAGTTCTTAGAGGATAATCAGGTGCTGAGGTATGTTCAGCACTGATTTGTCAAGAACAAGTGGTGTCAAACCAATTTAATTTTCTTTTCCTACAGGGTACTGGCTTTGTGGTTAAGGAACACTCAGCAAAAGTGCTGTTGCTTGACTCTATTAAATTTTCGAATGCAACACATCTTTTATAAGCAAACTAAGCAATTATGGCTTAGATATTACTACAACTAGATGGTTCACAGCTGGTTAAAACCTCAAAGGATGATTGCTTGTTTTCAAACACTATTTGGGAAGGATTTTTTTTTTTTTTCCCATTTAGTACTAGTAATTATATTAATTTTCATGCTAAACTTTCAATTTTCAGTCTGGCACTTGGTTGATGGGGTACTAATAAACCAGTAGAAGTTTGCAGATGACATTCAGGACTGAGATGGCAGGCCATTTAGAGTACACAACTAAAATAATTTTCAATTTATTTTGATAAATTGATGAATGAACCCAAATCAGGAAGATGAAATTCAAAAGTGATAAGAATAATGTGCTAGATTTAGGAAGAAGAACAATTTCAAATTGAAAAACAACTGCTTAGAAAGCAGTACTGCCAAAAAGGACATAGGTGTTGTTTGCACTATGGTATAGGTTGAATGTATATTGGCAATGAGATGATATTACAGGACAAGCTACTATCATGTTGTACTAGCAGAAACATTAAGACATAAGAGGTAATTATTCTCTTCATCTTGGGAGTCATGATGTCTCACCTGGTGTAGTATAAAAAATATAGGTCACACAGATGAGTAGAGCGGGTAAAATGAAGACAGTCAAGAAAAGACTGACAAATGTAAGTGATTTTAAAAGCACAGTATATAAAAAATATGAGAGAATTTGGAGGTACTAGTTTGTGGAAAAGAATCATATAATCAGTGTCACAATTTTCAATTATGTAAAATTTTTGTTTTAAAGAGGGTGATGATCAACTGATCATCCAAGTCCACTAGCATAGGAGAAAAGTAATTAACAAGGGGGATACGCTTTAGAAGTTAGGAGTATCTTTTAATGGGAATAATTTTGCAGTTGAACAGCTATCTAGGTATGTTCAACCCTTGTCACTGTAAGGTTTTAAAAACAGGTCACATAATATCTACCAGCTATGAAACAGGCATAGATAATCCAGCCTTAGTCCAAGGGTGGTTTTGCTCTAGCACTTGTAAGGTTCTGCTGAGACACTGCAGTCTGTAGCATGAACAATTATTTCAATCAGAGGTCAAATTTTGCACATTTATTCTTACTTCACTTTTCCCTCACATTTCAAAACATTCTACCTGAATGTGTTCTTTGCAGATATTCCAACCACTTTGTGACTATTTCTCTATGACCTATGCAAAATGTCTTAGGTCATTCCTCTTTTTAGCACCTTCTAGGAGTTCTTTACTTCATTTTGCAGGTGAAGTAAGAATTTCTCCCTGTATTATTAGGATTTTGTCAGTTCTGTGAAAAGACAGGAGGTTTTGATGGGTATATTCTAGAACTAGTAACCATATTATAAAAAAAAGTCCCCCCAAATCCAAAGCACTTCCTCTGAAGTACAGGGAAGTCGTATTCTGACTGCAGCTCAGAGCACTGAAATAGTGATCTCTAACTTCCCCTCATTTCTTGAGAAGAAGGAATCACTAGCTACTCTCCAATACAGAGTGTCAGTCCAAAAAAAAAGACAAAAGGAAGGGCCATGTTTATTGGGAAAGTCATTTATATATCTTGGTGCACATTAAATTACAAAACCCAAAATGGAGGTTTGGGACCTGTTGAACTTCCTGGAGTATTTGCAGACACTTGGTAAAAAAGATCCTTTTAAATTATGCCTATCTTAAAGAAATGTAGTACTCAATTTATGTATAGTTTAGATTGAGAGAAAATCTCAAATAATGTAATTTAACTCCATCATTCTAAAACAGATTTTACCAAACTATCTTTGTAAAGAAAGGTTTGTCAAGTTCTGGCTTGAATTTTAATTAATTGCTTCTGTATGTTTGTGAAGAACTTTGTAAACTTATCAACACCTCAACTTAGGTCAGACATAAAAGAGACAAGGCTATGCAATAAAAAACGTTCAAGTTACATCTGTACAGGAATAAAAAGTACAAACACAGCTATAACAAGAAGCAGAGAAGGAAAGCTTTATTTTACCTTATACTAAGAAAAAGTGATCTAAGTGGCAAATGGCTGGAAATTTCAGCTTGCTAATGAACAAAGGAAAGAGTATCTGCAGGCTTAAGATCCTGTAAGTATCTTTACAGTAGTATTTAGAAGGCCTGCGGGAAGGAAGGAAGGAAGGAAGGAAGGAAGGAAGGAAAGGAAAGGAAAGAGGGACGTAGGGAAGGGAAAAGAAGAAGGAAGAGGGAAAAATATCAGGCAATACTTGATAACTGATACATCATCTATGCAAAGGATTTTGTGGTTATTTTCCAAGTGTCTGAACTTGAAAATACATACATAGCAGTTTTTCAATATTTATTGATACTTCAACATATGTAGTTATAGGTTACATCAAGAATGAGTTAATTTCTCTTTTCAAGTTTTCTTACATAGGTTTCCTCTGTTTTTCTAGCAAGATGATGTTGAAGATGTTCAGAGGCATCTATCTTTATCTATCAAATGTTTAGCAAAATTAGGATTACAGTTTATTTCCAATACTGTTTTTTACTTATTATCACATATTTCAGAGTCCTTGTGTATATTTAACCACCAGATGATGTCTTTTTGTTTAACTGCTCAGCCCATCAGCTTTTTGTAGGAAAAGTTTTGTTCTTATTGAAAAAGAGCTCTCTTTAACAAAACACCTTAGCTAGCTTTAACATAGAAGATGAAACACCCTTTATGGTTCCTTGGCAAAATGGCTAGTCCCTATTCATTAGAGGGTATAATAATTATGTTATGTTTATATATCCATGCATTTTTTAGTGAATATGTGAGAAGTATTTAATAGTAACTCATGATGGAAGAAATTCATTGACTGTTTTCCATTAAAAGACAGTCCATAAAAGACTGCTGATTTGATAATAGCTTTCACTGTGTTTGAATTCAACTACTAAGAAATTTATTTTCTCTGCAGACTAATTCACTGAGTTTGTCTTTATCTAACTCATGTACATCAATCTTAGCATATGTTCATGTTATCTACTGTACTATTAAAAAATTTCCCAGAAAGAAATATAAAATTGGCCAGTAGGAAGAGAAGAAAACCAGGAAAACTGATGCATTTGAGCATAAGCCAAGATTCAGGTAGTGTTCCCTGTTGATTTGTGTTTGTTCCCTTAATTTTTTCAAATTTTTCAAGAGGTAATTAATCAATATCAAATTCATGATAGAGGGGATCCAAATAATATGCTTGTTATTCGGATATGTTATTATAATGCATGTACTCATAGCCTTTTGTTCTAGAGGGGCTTGAGAGTATAGAAGGGTTGATTCAAGAAAGGCTTTCTCATTTCTTATCTTTTTGACGATATTGTGAGGCTTTGACTTGGTGCAAAGAAAAGGAAGAAATATGTCTTCAAGTTTTGTTACATGTACCATTATCCTGAAGGTAAAACAGGAGTCTTGAAGCTAAGCATGTCCTTCAGACACACTCATTGCAACAAGAAGCTAAAGAATCAATGATTTGGATTGTTTCGAGACAACGAACAAAAAAACTGACAAAAAGAAAAATGGAGGCTCTTCTATTATTAGTATGCTAGTATTATTTGGTAGGAGGAATGGGATTTCTGAGAAATTATTTTAGGACCAGCAGAAGTAATTTAGAAGACTGGCTTAGAATTGTTAGCTGGAAATACATTACAAGTTACAACTTGAGGACCTTTTCAGCAATGTCAAATGTACCTTGCTGCAAAGGTACACAATTGGAAAGCAGGATTTATTCTTAAGAAATTTACAGTCAGAAGACAGTATTAGCGAGCACTGCATAAGGCAGAAGTAAGGTTTTTTTCTAAACACTTAGGAAAGATCTTATCTTTTTTACCCAATGCGTTTATGATCTTATATATGTAGTTAAGAGATAAGAATGTATGTATGTCATGTGACGTCTCATGTCAAGAACAAAAATAGGACAGGAAGAATGAATTAAGACCTCCTCTGATATTTTATAGTGAAGTACTGAAGAGTTCCAGTGTTTCTTTTTAACAATATAGTTGACAAATATAAAGACAGTAACCAGTCTAGCAGACTCCTAATAGAGTTGCAAGCAGAAGGGAAGGAAAATCTGATTAGAGTTTTAAGTAATTATTTTAAAACTAAAAATAAAATAATCTCTGTGATTAAAGGACCATAACTGATAGGGAAAGAGTAGGAGTCCAGTGAGAGAAAGGATATCCTTGTTTATAATTTGTCAGGGAAAAGTCTGCTGGCCATGCACAACCCCAGTGACACAGGAGAGCTTCAGGGCCAGACTCTTCAGATATAGTAACACAGGGAATGACTAACATTTTCAAATTCTGCTTAACTCAGAGTCAAACTTCACCTGTAAGTGTTAATAATGTGTCTTTTGTACATTGTCAAAATTAAAGGAATAGCTGGGGAAAATATCTCTTCTTTGAAGCATTTATTTAGGTACTAAACTGTACAAAACCAAAATAATTTACTGCTGCTTCTTTAACTGCCTTAACTGATCTGGGCAGTTATATTTTGACTGCAAAGAAAACTTTTGGTCCTTAACTTTCCCTAAGCACTGCGAGTTTTGGCTTCTCTGTCTACTGCTTAATTTGGTAAAAGAATATCCCCATGCTGAAAAGTCTGGCTATCCTCTCACACTTTCAGTAGGCTCTGCATCTTACTTACAAATTTCCTGCCCAATACCGCTGAACCCTGACTAGTGTTGCCAGCTTATGATTTGGGTTACAAAGTCCAAATTTCCTAAAGGACTAAGTTGTCACGTTCCCTCCTTCTTTTATATTTTTCTTTGGACAAAACTTTCTAAAATTGTACTGAGCGTAATTCAGGGATACAAATGTCACTCTGCTGTGTACAATCAAAAACCTACTGAACATGTGGCCTCATTCTTTTCTGTTATGATATGAGTAGAACCAGGGAAAGACTGGAAAAATTGCTCAGTTCAGCTGTAATTAAAAGATTTCCTACAGTCTAGTACATCTGATGCCAGTATCAAATACTTAGTGTGTTTTAGAAGTATGGTCTTCTTTAGACCCATTGTCGTGGTTTAACCCCAGCCAGCAACTGAGCACCACACAGCTGCTCACTCACTCCCCGCCACAACCCAGTGGGATGGGGGAGAAAATCGGGAAAAGGAGAAAACCCTTGGGTTGAGATAAGAAAGGTTTAATAGAACAGAAAAGAAGAAGCTAATAATGATAATGATAACACTAATACAATGACAACAGTAGTAATAAAAGGATTGGAATATACAAATGATGCACAGTGCAATTGCTCACCACCCGCTGACCGACACCCAGTCAGACCCCCAGCGGCGATTCCCCTCCCCCACTCCCCCCAGTTCCTATACTGGATGTGACGTCCCATGGTATGGAATACCCCGTTGGCCAGTTTGGGTCAGCTGCCCTGGCTGTGTCCCTTCCCAACTTCTTGTGCCCCTCCAGCTTTCTTGCTGGCTGGGCATGAGAAGCTGAAAAATCCTTGACTTTAGTCTAAACACTACTGAGCAACAACTGAAAACATCAGTGTGTTATCAACATTCTTCACATACTGAACTCAAAACATAGCACTGTACCAGCTACTAGGAAGACAATTAACTCTATCCCAGCTGAAACCAGGACACCCATGGAAAGCTTAAAAGATGAAACATTTATTTAAAGAGTAAGTGTATATGATATTGAGAGTTTCCTGTTTGAAACCCACTCTTTATCATCCATGGATAGATAGCTTCATGGAGTGATTTGATCAGACATGAAAGCAGATGCTAAGGAAATTCATTGAGAATGGAAAGGGAGATTGAGATGAATTATTGCTCTATTTGTAAATTCTTACAGCAAAATTTCCTGAACCTCTGCACATTATTTATTATTTTAAAGTTTGCATGGGAGATGATAAATATACTACAAAATATTCAACTGTAGAGAAAAAATGGGTGTGGCAAGAAGAGGTATCAAATTTGCTGACAAGAAAATAATCTTGAAAAGTAAGGCCATTCAAAATTAACACTGCTGTCATATCCCCAGTGCAATCATCTGCAGATCTGTGTTGTTACTGATGCATATATACAGTATATGGTACTGGAAAGCAACTGCTAAAAAGGCTAGGACTCACTTCAAGGAATTATTAATTTTTTATGTTCACAAGTGGGCAAAGCATACATGTACAAGAGCTATACCTGTGTATCTTAAAGTGATGTTCAGATAGGTGTTTTGCAATATGAGATGGTCATATAGATTTTTAAGGGGACAACTGTATGGTTAAGTGCACTGGTTTAAGTCTGAAAGAAATTATTTCTAAGTTGCTTTTTAAAATATATTTTAAAAATATATTAAAGTGATAGCTCTAATAACTTTGTGTTTGTCACTTTAAGCCGTATTTTCTGGGGGTTAGTGCATATATAGGATTTGACTTAGCTAAAAGTATGACAACTAATAGAGATTATCTAATGCAATCTCTTTGTGCCTCCAACAAACCAATCCTCTAATTACCTTACATTAAAACCTGGCAAGTCTCTTCTCTATAGTAATTACATGGATCACTGACACGCCAGTCCATGATGCTCCTGTGTCTTGATCCAATGTATACAACTGTTTGAGTCCCTCGGCGGCTTCTTAATCTTAAACAGTGCCTACTGTAGCTCAATTAACATTTTAGGTTTTGTTTTTCTTTCTTACATTTGTTTTATTTACCCGAGCAGTGTATTGTACAGTGACTACTCTGGAAACCCTAATATTGAGTATTTTAAATACACACTTAAATCCACACAACAGTGACTTTGTTTATCTTAATGTGCATTGATTATATTACAAAGTTGCAGTGCACTTAGAGTTGTAGAGTATGTCAATGTAGCAGTCATAGTTAACAACAAAATCAAACCCAAATAACTTCACAAATATTGTTAATGAAGCTATAAAGCAGTTGTTTCAACCTCCAAAATTTTACCACATTTTCTAATATGAGAACATTAGGCTAATTATTGTCATAACTGTGTTTTTATGAACTAACCATCGTTATCATATTTCTATGAGACTGTAAATAAGCATGCAGTATATTAAGTTTTTTTTCTCTTGCCCTTCCTCAATTTTAGAAGCGAAAAATAAAACTAAAAATAAAATATTTTAATGAAATTTATTTCTATATGGAAAAAAAAATATTATCTGAGATCATGGTCAACTACATAACTTTATACCTTGTCTGAACCCTGAAAACAAAGACTCACAGAGCCTTAGCTAAAGCTTTTAGGAACTTTAAACTTTTAAGTCTGCTTTTGTGATATTAGCCTAGCTTTTGTGTAAAAGATATGAATAACAGCAAAAGGAAATATCTGAAAAACCAGATGAGCATTAAAGGTTTTCCCTAATTTGGTGGCTGGTTGGTCAGCTGGACAGCAATATTTTGTAATGTTTTCCTCTCATTGAATATAAAATAAATCCCAAGCTGCAAGCCCTAGCACAGTAAACTAATAATACAATGTCTTTGCTATTTGTCTTTAAGATAGCACATGGTTATCAAGTGATAGAATTTGGCCTTTTGCTAGTATGTGAAAAACTTGATGGTTCATGATCTTTCTTCAGGGTCTTAAATACATAATGAACAGAAGGGAGTTTAGATAAACTTTGAACAAAGACATCGAATCATTTGTGATTTAATTTAAGCATGAAATGGGAATAAATAACATAGTTCATTTAAGCCACTGAAGCTAGAGTTGAATGCCGTCTTGAATATTCAAGTGAAATTCAGATAGATGAATGGTTTTTATAGTCTTGATATCTAGGGGGAAATTTACAACGTAAAAAAATCATGTAGTACAATTATTCACTCTATCCGATGTGCATTCAGACAGACTTCTTTTCTGACTACGAAACCACTCATTTGCAGAACCAAATTTGACATGGTGGCTTAAGGGAAACCTCCTTGGGTTTCTGCTTCATTGGGCTTCACAGGTCCTGCTCATTTTACCAGAATATTCCAGAGAAAACAGTGTTAGAATTGATGTGAATAATTTTGTATCTTTTTGAGAAGAGAAAGATAGGATAGTCAAAAATATATGTACAGTGATATTTTCGGCTCTCTCTTTAAAAGTCTTTCATCAGGGATTAATTTGTTGTTTTATTTCAGCAACATCCAAAAGACCATGACTGTACTGGTGAGCAGACCAGTGAGGCTTCTCATCATGGGTTAGGAATGCCCAGACATTAGACTCTCAGCTGTGACCTGAAGATGGAGATCTTTGCTGAGTACATTGAAGCTCCATCCATGCCTGTTGCGGCTGAATTTCCTTCTAGTTAAAATGCTGTCAAGGAGTGTGTGCTCAGGCTGTGTACAAACATGCAGAAAGATACCTCTGAGCCTCAAGGTGACACAGGCCTCTAGGGCTCTGCCCACCCTGCAGACCACCTTTACTCTCGAAAACAAGATATATCTGAAATGTACTGAGGCCCTTTATACTCAGCAAGTTACAAATGCAGACTAGCAAAGCTCTGCCTTTGAGTGTTTATAGTATAGATGGATAAAGGATTGCAGAGAAACAGAATGAGTGAGGGAATAATGGTAGGTAAATGATATCCACTATTCTCCCCTCATCCACAAATCTATTTTACCCTTAGTATATCTGTGCTGGCTAATCCCAATCTCCTTCTTCTCCCTCACCTGCCCCAAAATGTGCTTAGAGAACTCCCTCTGAGACTTTCCCAGAGACAGAAGTGAGGCCAACTGGCCCATAGTTTCCCAGGGCAGGGGTTGCCATGTTTTGAAGATGGGTGCAAAATTTGCCTTTCTCCAGTTGTCAGAGACCTTTTTCAGTCTCCATGACATTTCAAAGCTGATGGAAAATGACCTTGAAGGGACATTGGCCTGATCGCTCAGCACCTTTAGGTCTACCCATCAGGTCCCAGATGTGCATGTTGATGTCTTGCAAGCAATCCTTGACTCAACCCTCATTCCTGTCTGATAGCTCCTCTCCTCCCTGAACCCTGTCCCTAACCCACAAGGCCTGTCACACCTTGTCAGTGAGAACTGAGGCAAAGGCGGCAGTCAAGCACTTGAACACCTCAGTGTTGTCTGTCCACTGTCACTAAATCACCTGCCTCATTGAGCAGCATTCACATATTTTCCTTGTTTAGCCTTTTACTACTAACTACTGCTAACAGTAGAAGCTCTTGCTGCCCTCCAACTTCAGCTGAGTTTGACTTTCTTGAAATCACCTGTGCATACAAGGGCAATGTTTTCAAATTTTTCCTTTGTAGCCCGTTCCTGTTGCACCCCTTTATGCTGACTTTTCGCACTGGAGTTCCCCACTTAGCAAAGACAACTTCGATTTTCTGAGTATTGGGATGAACAGTTCTGGTAGTCTGTCCTTAAAGACTTAATAGCTTTCTTGAGCTCTTTTGCCATTCAGAGCCGCCTCCCATGGAATACCATCGACCAGTTTCTGAATAAGCCAAAATCTGTTCTCCTGAAGTCCAGGATCTGATGCTCCCCTTCCTCAGTCCTCTCAGGATCTTGAATATCATTATTTTATGGTCACTGTAGCTGGGGCAGCCATTGATTACCACATCCCCAACCAGTGCCTCCGTGTTAGTGAACAGCAGATCCATCTGTGTGCTGCCGCTGCTTGGCCGTCTAGTACCTGTATCAGGAAGTTTCCCCTGATACTCTCCAGAAATATTGATTGGTTGTGTCCTGCCAAACTGTCCTTCCGGGAGGTGTCACAGGTCTGTGACACAGAGACCTCCTCAAATAGTTTAAAGAAGGCTCCACCCACTTCCTCACCCAGACTGGCTGGTCTGTAACTCATTCCCACTACGTTGTCAGCTTCACTGGTCTTTCCTCCAACCCAGGCCCTCAAGCTCTCCCGCACCTACCATCTGTCCCACACACCTGACTGCTCCTTCACACAGAGAGCATCCCCCTCCTCTCTTCCCTATGTGTGCCTCCTGAAGGGCTTCTGTCTGTCCACCACACCAACCAGTCGTGTGATCTCTCCCACCTCCTCTGAGCAATCCCAGTGATGTCCCAGCTGTATGACAGAACTTGTTCTTTTTCAAGACAAAAGATGGTTTTGATATTTCTTGAAATAAATGAGTCAAAACAATAAACCTTCATTATCATCCTTTTCATATTAATACAAGATGACAAAACTTTCAAAATCAAGAAATGTATGAATGTTGTAGGTGCAAAAAGTACAAATTGTACATAAATTTATAAGAAAGATAATCTATGATACTTATCTCTTGATTTTTGACTAGTCGTACTTTGCTTAAGAGACACTGAAAGCTGTAGCTGCTGTGAATTGTGTAAGCAGTAGAGTGAAATGGTCTATCAGGTGTGATGCTTGTCATTTGGATGAATACCAGTCTTGGCTTTTGTGTTCAAAGCATGTGTAAAAGGCTCTTGGTTTAGTAGCTCTCACAGTAATTTGTGTAAATGTTTTCTCAAGGTACAACTCTGTGTGACTATTTACCTAAGGAATGTTTGACTGTTTCTGGTGGGGACTCCGTAATATAACAAGCAGTCAGGTTCATGTTAGTCACATGGTCTTAACTAAAGTCTTAGAAAGTGCTGCCATCTTATTTTTCATTTAGCAATTGTTCCATGAATGTGAATTCTTACTTTCAGTTTTTGGAAGAGTAAAGTTTAGAAGTTAATGCTGTGTGTGGTAAGGAAGAAACTGAAATTTAAATGGTAGTTCTGCAAATATAATTTTATCTCAGAATACAAGTGTCTTGTTCAGTGTGATTTTTTCTGCTCCCTTGGCAGATTAAGCAATAACAGAAGAGTCCAAGGATAAGTTTGCAACACTGGTAGTTATAAAATACACTTGTTCTTATAAAGCTACAAATATTAGCACAGTAGCAATTTTTAAAAAATGGCTTCATCCATGTAAAAATCTTTCTACACCTGAAAAATAACGCACATAGCTTAATAGTATGAATTTAATGAATTAATGCCTCCTATAGTGGAAGTAAAAATTGGAAAGACCCACTGCTTCAGCTATGAAATATTCAGTAAGTTTAAAGGACTATAAATATTCAAAATAAAATTTGTAGGAAGTAAGAAAATGCAATACTATCTGTACAAAGACCAATAGATACGAGATTTTTAGTAGACTTAGTAGATAATCAGATTAATTGAATGTGACTGTAGATGTCTTATTTCTCAAAGGCAGGTGACTGGAACAATTCAAAATGAATATCAATTAAATAAAGATAGGCCTGTCCTGGCTCTGTATACAAATCACTGATCTCATCCACACCTTATTGTATTAACTTGCGACCTTAACAGGAGCCAGAGATGCAAGTGGAAGAAGAAAAGTTATTAAGAGCATTTCTATGAACAATAGATCTTTTCATAGATTTCTACACAAGTGGGGACAATTAGCCTGACTCATATAGACCCTTTACTAGGAATAAAATGGCTGGGTTGAAGGCTAATTGCATTTTGCATCTGCCACCTAATAAAATTTTGTATCCCTCAGGGTTTTCATATGACCAAGATTCATCAGTTCTCATCATCTTCAATTCTGAATCCCTGGAAGCCCATGCAAGAGCTGACAGTGTAACCTAGGTTCATCTGATAAATCCCTTGAGGAATGAGGAGGGCATTTTGTTTTAGTCAATCAATTTAAAACTGGCTTATATTTTAAAGAGCACAGGGGGAGGTTTTAGGCTTAACTGGTTTTATTACAGAAGCTACCTTGAGCATTCTGAGAAATACTCTGACTGTTATAATCAGGGGAACAAAATCAGGTCAATGGGAAATTGAATAATATAATAGAATATTCAGTGGAGTCTTATGGGATAGAAGCTCAATAATGATAATTTCAGTTCTTTTGCACAAGCTTTCAGTATTTTGCTACCTGCAAAAAAATCCCCCCAACAGTTAGCTTTAACTAATATTATGGTACTTTCCAGAATGGACTTTGAAATGTTACATGAGCAAATCATATTATTTTTAAGAATAAATTCCAGTGAAGAAGACAAAAGATAATATCCTTGCTCTCTCATGCCTCATTGTGCATTTTCAACACCCAGAACATGTCCCTTGAACCTAGGCAGCTATGAGCTGAGAAGGGAATTAGCATAGTTTTCACTACTTTTCTTTTGAGATAGAAGTGAGAATTCTCAGTAACAGGAAAAGAAGTAATGGCTTGCCTTCACTAAATGGAAGATGGTCAGTCTGTAAAAAATATGGAAAAATTCTGTTTTAGAGAATACCAGTGTAAAAATTACTAGAAGGAAAAAGACAGTATGGAGTGAGGAGACTAGTGAAATTTATTTCCTGTGTAAAACTGATTATGAAATGAACAATCCTGAACAAAGTCCTGAACAAAGGACTTAAAGTCCTTTGCATGGCCAATATCTATTGTCATCACCCATTTAGCCTCATGGCCAGCAAATGTAGAACTCCTTCTGATTCAGAAATGCTTCTACAGTGAAGAAATAACTTCTGCTTCTGTAAAGTGTAAGAAAGCTTTTATGTTCCTGCATACTTGGCCTTTGCACAGTCTGTAAACGGCACCTCAAATAAGCTAGCAGGAAAGTAAAGTATTTTTTGAAGGTCAGAACTAGAAATTCTGTATGTTTAGGTCTTTTCAGGGCTTTGATTATTTTGTAGAATTACAAACATATTTTAAAACACTGAGTTATAAATTTTGTGTTTGATTTTCCTCTCATATGCAGGCTACTGCTTTGGAAAAATACTGTAATGACTCTCAAGACTCATTACAGGGCACAGCATTGACTTCCATTTCCAGCCAATTAGAGTACAAAGCCCCGTGAATAACTAAGCTTTGTGCTCAGTTGCTAAATTGAAAAAGAAAAGAGCACAGACTGGGGAAGAAGAATGCATAAAAAAATAGTATCAATCAAACTGAATTTCCTGTTTTAAAGAAATACAAAGTTGAAATAGACCCTCCCCTCTAAAAATTTCATAAAATGCAAAATCTTCCCTTTGACTAAAATGTGTTCTATCAGTACCATCTACATGAGGGACATTTCAGGGTGTGGGAATACAGGGCTAGGTTTTCAAAACTGGAAGATGAGGAGATAAAAATGACTTTGAAATATCTTGTTGCTTGGTAGCTGACTCACTTAAGGCTGTGTTTTCAAACTTTCCACCACAGTTTAGGTCTTGGTGTAAAATACTAATATAGAACCATAGAATCACAGAATGGTTTGGGTTGGAAGGAAGTTTTAAAGGTCACCTAGTCCAACCTCCCTGCCGTGGGCAGGGACATTGTCCATCAGATCAGGTTGCTCAAAGCACTGTCCAACCTGAACCTGAGCACTTCCAATGATAGGTGTTTTGGGTTTGTGTGGCAGGGTTTTGGTAATGGCGGAGGGGCTGCAGAGGTGACCCCTGTGAGAAGCTGGTAGAAGCTTCCCCGGCTCCCAGTCGGACCTGCCTCCAGCCAAGGCCGAGCCCATCAGTGATGGTGGTAGCACCTCTGGGAGAACAGATTTAAGAAGGGGAACCTCCAGCAGAGAGGGGAGTGGACTGTGAGAGGAA
>NW_010972687.1:4799154-4807053 GCF_000737465.1 Haliaeetus leucocephalus | reverse complement strand
TTCTTTTGATGCGTCCCAGGATGTGATTGGCTTTCTGGCCTGCAAACACACGTTGCTGGCTCATGTTCAATTTTTCATCTGCCAGTATCTCCAAGTCCTTTTCTTCAGGCCTCCTCCAAATCAGTTCATCCCCCAGTCTGTATAGATATTGGGGGTTGCCCTGACACAGGTGCAGGACCTTCCACTTGGCTTGTTGAACTTCATGACGTTCACATGTGCCTACTCCTCAAGCCTGTCAAGGTCCCTCTAGATGGCACACCTTCGCTCAAGTGAATCAAGTGCACCGCTCACCTTGCTGTCACCTGCAAACTTGCTGAAGGTGCTCTCAATCCCACTAGCTATGTCATTGATAAAGATATTAAAAAGTATTGATCCCAGTACAGACGCCTGAGGGACACCACTAGTTAGTGGTTTCTACTTCGACACTGAGCCATTGACCGTAACACTTGGACCTGGCCATGCATCCAATACCTTATCTGTCTTGCAGCCTATCCATCAAACCCGTATCTCTCTAATTTACAGGTAAGAATGTTGGGGGGACTGAAACCAGGACAATGTATCAAAGGCCTTACAGAATTCCAGATAGGTGGCATCAGTTGCTCTTTCCTTGTCCACTGATGCAGCCACTGCATGGTAGAAAGCTACTAGATAGGTCAGGCATGATTTACCTTTGGTGAAGCCATGTTGGCTGTCTCTGATCACCTCTGTGTCTTCTATATGCTTTGACATAACTTTCAGGAGGTTCTGTTCAGCATCTTAACAGGCACAGAGATAAGGTTGACTGGCTGGTAGTTCCCGGGGTCCTCCTTATTACTCTTCCTAAAAATGGGTGCAATGTTTCCCTTTTTCCAGTCACTGGGAACTTCATCTGACTGCCATGACTTTTGAAATATGATGGAGAGTGGCTTAGCAACTACATCAGCCAATTCCCTCAACACCCTGGGAAGGATCTCACTGGGTGCCATGGACTTATGTTCAGGTACCTCAGGTGGTCTTGAACCTGATCTTCTCTTATGGTGGAAAGGACTTGAGGTTCAGGGACTTGGTAGATGTGGGAAGAATGAAAACTGAGGCAAAAAAGGGCATAATTGCTGCAGCCCAGGCTGCCACCAATCTTGACCTCTCTCATTAGTTCATCTGTGTTGCTAAGCTACAGGTCCAGTAACGGTTTGCCTCTGATTGGGCTATGAAACCATGAACCTATCCTCAAAACACTCCAAGACTCTCCTGGACTGTTTACAGATTGCTGTGTTACTTTGCCAGCACATGTCAGGGGGATTGAAGTCCCCTAGAAGGAGCAGAGCCTGTGAGAGTAATGCTTCCTGTAGCTGAGCTTCACCAACAGGCTCCCCTTGATTGGGTGGCCTGTAGTAAACACTAGCCACAAGGTTTTCTTTGTTGGCTTGGCCTCTAATTTTCACCCATAAGCTCTCAATCTGTTCATCATTGTTTTTCAAAGACAGCTCTGTGCAATCAGTCAATTATTTTACATAGAGGGCAACTGTTGTCCCCTGCCTCCTTCTTTGCCTGACCCTTCTCACCTGTTTATAGCCATCAATTGCAGCACTCCAGTTGTGTGTTTCATCTCAACAAGTTTCAGTGAAAGCAGTTAGATCACAGTTTTCTAGCTGCACAGTGGTTTCCAACTCATCCTGTTTGTTGCCCATGCTATATTTGTTGGTACACAGGCACTTCAGCTAGGCTATCTACCATGTTACCTTTTTAGAGGAAAAAAATCTTATTCCTTCAGGGCATTTTACAGGTGTTTTCACATTGGTTCCTAATGTAACAGCACCTCCTGGCTCTTTTTTGCTCAAAACTCCATCCCCTTCCCCCTACTAAGTCTAGTCTGGCCATCCTGTTGGCAAAACTGCCCCTCTTAGTCAGGTGACTCCCATCAGCTCCCAACAGACCTGGCTTCTCAAAGGTCCATGATCATAGAAATCAAAACCTTGAATATGGGAACAGCTATGCAGCCAGGCACTCACCTGTTCAATTTGATGGCTCCTTCCTGAACCCATTCCTCTGACTGGGAGGATAGAGAACACCATCTGTGCTCCTGATCCTTTTAACATTGCTCTGTGGGACACATACTCTCTTCTGATAGTTCTAAGTTGTCTCATCACAGTATCATTAGACTCTACATGGCACAGTAGGAGTGGATGACAGTCTGTAGGCTTCACCAGGCTCAGTAGCCTCTCAATGATGTCACAAACATGAGTTCCTGGTAGGCAGCAAACTTCTCTAAAGAAATTGTCTGGATGGCAAATGGATGCTTTTGTGCGTCTCAGTAAAGAATCTCCAATTACTAATGCCTAACACACTTTTCTGGTGGCATGGTTTTAATGAGGGTAAGTGGTTGGATCAACTTTGCACGGTCAACTTCTCCTGGATTCTGTCCATTACTCACATGCTCTTCATTCTCCAAACCCAGAGCATTGGGTGTATTATCTAGGGGCACTTCAGCAGACGAAGGAAGGTTCTTCCTTCTGCCCTGAACAAAAGGGTCCAGTCTCCTTCATGTCATGAGTTACTTGTGTCAGTCAGCTTGAGGTTGAATTCAGGCCTACCTTCCCCTTGCATAGACTTAAGGCAGGGCTGTTGCTCAACCTGGGACAATGCACAATACCATGTATCAATCTCCTGCTCCCATTCCAGGACACTGTGTGGCTTCTTGAGCTCCTTTTGTAATGTAGCTACTTGTCCAAGTTCTTCCAGCTGAGCACACTTGCAGCTGTGATATCTACCACTGCCTACAGGTGCTAGGGGGAATTCCACATACTTAATCTTGAAGGGGAAGTTCTAATTGTAACTGCTCAAGCAGTTGTAATTTGTGACCAAGGAAGGATCTGGCATGGACGCCAAGGAGACCCAACTGCAAGAAGGGGTTAAACTGTCTGGAAGCAGGAATGCCAGAGAGTCCTTGCAAGGGAGTGAAGTTTCCCTTGGTGATGAGACAATAAACTGCCTCAGCACTGTCTTGTAGACCATCCTGGAATGGGAGCTCTCATGGGCCCAAGCTCAGGGGGCAGCTTTGTGCAGCAGAGTTGGGCTGGGGCATGGACCCACCGCCAGGCTGAGGTGCCCCACGTAACCACTGAAGGGATTGGTGCTGGTGCAAGTGTGTGTGAGGAATCGGCTTGTGTCTTTTTAGACTCCATGTACAACCGTGTATTCCAGTGGGAGTCTGCCCAATACATTGTTCATTAAATTTTTCTTTTGTATTTAAGCACAAATATGTGTTTAATTCACCTCGAGGTTGTACCATAAAAATTCCCTGACAAGCTCCATGCTACTTAAGGTATGGACAACTATTTCAGTCCTTGGGAGGTCTCTCTGGGTGGAGTGGTCAGCATAGGTAGGCTGTAGTGCTTCCATTTTGGTTTCAGCCACAACCTTGCAGTTGCAGTGCATGGACACCATTTTCTTTCAGCAGTTCAGTGTCTCCTTATAGTTCTTAGAAGAAGAGTCCATTTATAAAATGGTAATTATTTTGAAAGATGTCATCCTTCTAATTCTAATTTCCTGGAGACCTTAAGTTTCTGATTAGACTTGCACAGCTGCCCGTTAATTGGGGTGACTCTCAGGGCTGCAGCTTGAGCCTGTGGGCGAGCAGAGCAAGCAGCAGCCCTATCACTGACCGAGTGCGCAGCCCTTCCTGTATGGTCTTTTGTGTGAACTGCCTCATAAACTACGGACACTGTTCCAAACACACACCGCTCTGCATCTGTGCACCCTGGTCGCAGTGCTCCTGGTGGCTGGTGCTCCCTCGGGGCTGGTTATGTGAGGCTTCCTGTGGTTTGAACTGGCCATGGGGACTGCCAGCAGTGCCCAACTTTCGACTGCCCCTCTTGGGTACATGAGATACCAGATGTTTTCCCCTAAACTTACCTAGTTTCTTGAAGGCATACCCCACCTATTCTTACTTCCCTCCCTGTCATCACCAGCTCATCCTGTCCATTTTCAGCAGCTGTTCAGCATATGCTCTTTCATGCAGACAGAATTTCCTGTGCAATCTGAACTCTTCAAAATAATGTGACATGGATCATGATGCCTCCTCAATTGTGCATGCAAGAAACAGGGAGGAATTAATGCATAAATACCTCTGTGTGTGTTTGTGAATATGCAGATCATAAGGGCTGAGAAACCAGAGTCAGACGAAAGAGAACAGTGGGGTCGGATGTGAGGTTGGGAGTAGGTCCAAGTGGCGTACAGGTAAATATGGCTGAGGGGTGAAGAGCAGAAGTTTACACTGACACTGTGTTTATTTACAGAGGTTGAATGAGGCGTATCTGTGTTGTGTATATTTCTTTGTGGTATGTGTATGTGTAGAGGGCCAGGAGATGAGGACAGCATACGTGTGCATGTCAGTCTTATAGCAGAATATTTGACTAGAAAGAATGTGCAATAGAGATATTAGTCCCTCTTGTACCTGCTTTATGACTTGAGCTTTTGCCCTGCCCACAGCAAATAAAGTAACCCTCCCTGCAGGGCCCACTCCAGTCCTACTGCTGAGAGCAGTGCTGCAGCCAGACTATGCAATACCTTGGCTCTGTCTCAGACAGGACTACTTGCGGCAGGTAGTAAGTATGGTTGCCCGCTATACAGTCCCATTACCTGCTTCTGCATCCACCCATCTGTGGATACACAGTTTTCCTAAGGCTTTCCTGTTGTTTAAAAAAAAAAATATATTTTAGTGGTACTTAGTGTTAATTAGAGATATAATTTTGAATCAAAATATCTTCTTGTTGGAAAGAAATACTCTGAAATTTGACCTGAGGCAAAATAAAATAGATTTTGCAATGTTTGAATTTCATACCGAGTGGACATTCTCTTCCAGAAAATTCCAACAGGGAAATTTTTTGTGAAGGAATTCTAAAAAATCCTAATGAATGTCTTAGACATTGAAAAAAAGCTAAATGTGCATCTCAATATTATAGTATCACAGAATTACAAAATCACAGAATGGTTGAGGTTGGAAGAGACCTCCAAGGGCATCTGGTCCAACCACTTTGCTCAAGCAGGGCCATCTACAGCCAGTTGCCCAGGACCATGTTCAGGCACATTAATGTGCCTGTATCCTCTATGTTCAGAAAATAATATCTGAGAAATCCAAATATTCAAAATTTAATTCCCTAGTTATTAGATTTTATTGATTTCTCCAATATATAAAATTATAAATTCACCCTTGCATAAAAACAAATAAATAGCATCTACCTTAAGAAACACATGGACAGGTTAAGTTGAATAATTAACAAATTCAAGTATTTCTATAAATAGCAGATTATATCATACACTTGGTATTTTATATTTTGTAAATATTTTCCTATGTTATTTATCAGATTAAATTAATTCAGCTTTCCACTGTTATCCTCCAGAAAAATCATGATGGATGTTTTTCATAGTTAGACTTTTACATGTAGTTAACTTTTTCAGACTTCAGTCTATAATTTCAACTGTCTGTTCCACATACATCCTGCTTAACTAACTTTGTTGAGCAGTTATCAAAAGAGTGCTCAGGTTAAAATTATGCTATAACTTAACTCCTTGTTTAATTGTTTAGCATATCAGTATTACATAAATAACTAGGTTATGTCATATTTTTAATTTAATCTTCAGATAAATAAACTGAGTCACCTGGTAGCTTGATTTAGAGTGTCGTGGTTTAACCCCAGCCAGCAACTAAACACCATGCAGCTGCTCACTCACTCCCCCTGCACCCAGTGGGATGGGGGAGAAAATCGGGAAAAGAAATAAAACTCATGGGTTGAGATAAGAACAGTTTAATAGATCAGGAAAAGAAATAAAACTCATGGGTTGAGATAAGAACAGTTTAACAGAATATAAAAAGAAGAAACTAATAATGATAATGATAACACTAATAAAGTGACAGCAGTGATGATAAAAGTATTGGAATATACAAATGATGCACAGTGCAATTGCCCACCACCCGCTGATCGATGCCCAGTTAATCCCCGAGCAGCGATCCCCCACCCCCACTCCCCCCAGTTCCTATACTAGATGTGACGTCACATGGTATGGAATACCCCGTTGGCCAGTTTGGGTCAGGTGCCCTGGCTGTGTCCTGTGCCAACTTCTTGTGTCCCTCCAGCTTTTTTGCTGGCTGGGCATGAGAAGCTGAAAAATCTTTGACTTTAGACTAAACACTACTGAGCAACAACTGAAAACATCAGTATTATCAACATTTTTCCGTACTGAACTCAAAACATAGCACTGTACCAGCTACTAGGAAGACAATTAACTCTATCTTAACTGAAACTAGGACAGTGAGTTTTATGCTTTGCTTTAGTCTTTGAAATAATCATTGCTGCCATCCAATTTGTAATCCTCAGCCAAAGCTGGATCTGAGTCCTTGTGAGCATATGCATCTCACAAAACACATAGAAAATGCAATTATACTGTAAATAATGCTTCAAAGCATGCTTCCTCTCAAGAGTTGCATTTAAAACTAATTTGAAGTTCCCTCGACTTCAGCCATACTATGGAAAATGTCAGTCATTTGAATTTTGTCACTGGTTACTGATTGTCTCAAGAAGCATTTACAACATTTGAAAACGTTATTAATGACCAAAATTGTCTTCCCTTTTAATCCTTTGTATTTGATGAGGAACAGTTATTGTTCAAGCACTACCGAGACATGATTTTCATATCTCTGTTCACTAAAAAGTTAAAGAAAGCCATTGCCAAGGAAGGGCATGGAAGTTAAGCCATGTGCACTGATTAACTCAGTCAAATTACAGATGTTTAAAAAGTTCCTCACAATGGCTGTAACAGACTCTGGTTAAAGCATACAATTTCCAATTGCAATATAAAATGTGTTAGCTTAGACTTCCTTGGAAAAAGGCAGTCTTACAGACAGTGTATGTATCTCCTGGCCTACTAATTAGGGTATGCCCACACTTCATGGTGCAAAAAAGATGCTGAGCTACATTGCTGCAACACTCTACCAAGGTTCATTAGCTCTAACAGCAGGGCTAATTAACTCAGGTGCAGTACCACACAGCAACGGATGTTCTGCTTTGGGAGTTATCATTTGTGTTAGTATTTGCTTGCTACCACTTGCTCTGAAGGGACGTCATTTGTCTCAGAGCTACACTGTATGGCTTTAGGGTACTGTGCTTTATAATGCCGACATTCACCTTAAATACGCCAGTGCTATGCTCTCATGTTTCCTTTTTCACTGGGAAGGTACTGGAAAATTTTTGTTCTGGAGAATCTCTCCCCACCACATCTCAGATCTCAGCAATTTTACTATTCAAGGTGCATTTTCTGGTTTAATATGTATTTTGACCAGCTACCTTTGGATCCAAATCTTGAATTCAAACAAATATTATAAACAAACACTATTTTGCTACTAATTGCCTAGGGCCCTGTGAGAGGCTGAAAGAGTTAATGTCTCAAACACTGTGGTGGGGCAAGTTCTGCTTAAAGACAAACTCTGCATGAACTCCGCATAACAAGGAACTCTGCTTAGTAAGGAACCACAGGTGAAAAGCAGCTACTGAGCACCAATCAGCACAGACATCAGCAACAGGGTGGGAAGGGCATGCTGGAGGGTGCGCAGTGCTCTGTTCTGATATGCTGTTCTGATAAGCTGTTCTGATACAAAGATCAAACAATGGTCATGTCTGCAGGGAAGGGGAAGTTACTCCCCAAAGGACCCCCAAGACCACTGATCCATTTCCCAAAGGTTACACCTAATTAGCCTAATGAGTTCGAGTGCCCACCCAAAGGAGGGGAAAGGATGATAAAATGACATGAACTGAAGCCCCAGGTGCACAAGCCCACAGGAACAGGACCCCTTGGCTGACTGAACCAATGCTGGACCCAGGACCAGTGAAATCTTTCTCTCTTCCTTGTTCTCTTTCTGTCTTGTTC
>NW_010972687.1:4798176-4798824 GCF_000737465.1 Haliaeetus leucocephalus | reverse complement strand
CATAAGAAAATAAGTATTGTCTGAAATCAGTTAACCACAGAAGCTTTGGCAAAGATTTGTTGGTTTGTAGTGTTTTGTTTTAGGAAACTAAGGAAACCGTTATGGACACCAGTTTGCTGCTTGGAAACCCCTTACCCTTCCCACCTCGATCTAATTATCGAGGATTCTAATCAGTAGAGTTAAGTGAGATTAACCAATGATTGTTTTAACATAAGAATATTAATAAGATGGTGTGACTGAAGGACCAATTATTAGAAAGGTTACATTTAAGAATAGACATAGTATGCATTTTTATGTAAACTAATATAGATGATGGTGAGAATCATACTGTGCAGAATCACCTAAGAGAGGTCAAGAAGCGGACAAGTGAGGAAGACTATGGAAGACCACCAGAGGGCTTCTGAAGACCACCAGAGACCTTCACTGCACCTGCGTGAAGAGACATTTACATATGCTAATGATTTATCAGAAAGTTAATGATTATGTATAACATTTTCCAGAAATTTAGTGAATATGTATAACAGGTGTGTATTTAACCTGCACAGTTAGACTAGCCAGGTGCACACGATAGGTGGAGCGATCCCCCGCGTGCCCAGCGCTGCAATAAAGGAGTGCCTGCTTCTTAACTTCTCATTGCTGTTAAGGAGT
>NW_010972687.1:4781332-4798154 GCF_000737465.1 Haliaeetus leucocephalus | reverse complement strand
CTTCCTCCCTGAATTGATATATAGGGTTACCACAGATTACCTGGTTTACCGAGGTAGTTCCATGCCAGTTCCTGTTGTAAGACACCACACCATCTATTGTTATGCCTCCCAAGTTCAGCTTGCTTCTGTCATGAAGAGAATGTTTGATCATTTGCTGTCATTTCACCTTAATTTAGCCTGCGGGAATTCTGAATTCAGCAGGACTCCCTGTCCAGTCCAGGTTGTGACAGGCCCCATACTCAACTAGTGTAAATTATATTAGGACCCCCCCCAGTAAGCAGCACACCTCTCTAGAGAGCGCGTCAGGTTGGCAGATGGGTGCCTCCATACGTCTCAGAAGAGAGTCGCCTACTACTATCACCCATCGCCCTTTCTTAGTTGTGCTGGTTGTTACACGGGGATCAGATTGGGCTGCCTTACTCAGCTCCAGTGTCTTTCCTCCTCATTCTGCAGAGTGGTGAAGTGATTCTGCAAGGGCACCTCAGGCTTCCAGGGAAGGGTCTTCCTCCTGCTGGTCTTTGCCGTTGCAAGCTTCAAGCTTTTTCAATTATTCTTTCTCTTTTTATTGACTTCTATATCATGCTTTATTTATTTATTTAATTAGTTCATTATTGCCATACACTACTTCTTACATTATTTTTACCATATTAACTGGTCCTTTACTATTTCTAATTCCAAGGAACTCTAGTGGAAGGCTGAAAGGATAGATACAACATTAATGTATGTATATTCTAATAACATTGCTTGCATATAAGAATAATACTGGCAATAAATCATTTCAGTTATATCTTCTAATAAATATTGATGTGAATTAAGAGCAAGCAGGTATTTAAAAATCATCACTGTCTTAGGCTAGTACATAGCCTAAATGAGCGTGTTTGGGAATTTCGAAATCAGCTGATGTGAGACATCAAATATTATACTCTTGATTTCATTAACCTAGCATACCTTGGGTATTACTTTTGCTCTTAAATTCTTGAATACACAATGTTATTTTTTTCAGAAATTATAACATTATTACACTACCCAATTGCACTCAGACTCAGTAATTTGGAAGTATAAACATCTTAACATTTGCATGTGAAGTTAACTGAATACAAAACTGCAGTTGTAAGAGGGGTTTTATAAACCTGGCTCTCTATATAAGAAATGATGTTAAATGTGGAGTTTGTTTCTGCTCTCTTTTGAAATCAACAACCACATCACTGCTAAAAAACTAAAGACTTCTTAAAGATTAAAACCACAGATTTAATCAATGAACTGACAAAAGATCTCAATCCTTTTTTAAAAAAATGAGGTAGACATTTTCTTTAACATCTCATTTCACTTGCTAGGATGGCATTATCCTTTCCCATGAAAAGGAAAACATATAGTTGTAACCTCTATTTGCATCATAGATTCACTTGCCAGTTATTAAAAAAATTTCTCATAAGGTTACAATAAATAGCAGTTACATGAGATCTGGCCATCAGTTTTACTTCTGTGATTCCTATATTTCAAAAGCCAACGTGTTTTCTCTTATGAACATGCTTAGCTAAGTAAGTAAAGTCAGTAATTGTCACTTTCCCCCTTATGTTAGCCAAATATTGATGTATATATTTGGTAGCAAACTCTTTTCTAGCAGCAGTTTTAGTATAACTATTTAACACATATAAAATTATACTAAACATCCAATTCAATATCAGCAACTTAAATATATTCATAAAGAGGCAAAGGACAAATATTTTTATGACTGTATTATTAGAAATAATACTGTCATTTCAAAATGTGTATTTGAAAAGTCAGCTGACTCAATAAAACTTTCAAAAAATGAAAATAAAGACAACTGAAGATGTAGATTAATATAAGATAGGTTTAAAATAAATACCTAGAAAATATCTGCTCTACATTGTTGTAAAACATAAATAATCTGATGGCAATATAAATGATCTGATGATACTAATCAAATATTATTTTTTTGTAGCCTGACTTTATTCCTTTAAAATGCCTGTCAAAGCTTCATGTAAACATAAGTGAAACAATAAGTAAAGACTCTGCTGTTGCAAAACTGAATACATTTTTAGTCAGTAAAGTAAAAACTACATCTGTTGTTATTTAATGTGTTAGTGGAGCATTATATAACACAGTACATTTATTATTATAGAATTTGATTTTATGTGTAAGGC
This sequence comes from Haliaeetus leucocephalus, assembly GCF_000737465.1. Classification (NCBI taxonomy): domain Eukaryota; kingdom Metazoa; phylum Chordata; class Aves; order Accipitriformes; family Accipitridae; genus Haliaeetus; species Haliaeetus leucocephalus. The sequence continues at coordinate 4,795,989 of NW_010972687.1, read as the reverse complement.
TGAATCATAAAAAGTTGTGCATCAGTTGTTATCATTTACTGTTTCTTGAGGTACATTACTTTTCAAAAGGTTTCATTAGTCCTTTACTAAAGGTGCAAATACCCATGAATCTATCTGTCAAAGTGTGGTTGGAAGGGGAAAATACGTTCCTGTTTCATCTAAGTAAACAGTTTAATCTCCTTAGCGTGTATGTGTGTGTATATATGTGTATATATATGAACACACACATATGCAAAAATCCTGAAAACATCACCAGGAAGAAACTTACTTACATGCAAAAATAATATTTGTATTGTAAATAATTATTTGATCCAAGGCACTTTTGATATTGAAAAGCCGGCTGAAGAAACTCTCTAAGACTCGTTTTGGAGTTTTAGAAAGCAGGCATTATATATTGCAGCACTGGATGCACGGGGGATAGTTCCACCTAGCATGCATACCACAGTGTTAGCACTAATAGGTTATATAGAATAACTAATTGCATATTAATCAGATTAGTATACATATACATAAAAATAATTGCAACTTATTATCTAAGTACTGCCTACATCCGATCATGCACAATGAAGGATCCGTTTGAGTCGAAGGGCTGCTTTTGCGACCACCAACCCATTTGAAGTTCTTGTTGGCTGTCCTTGAAGTCTTTATTCTTGTCCTTGTTCTTTGATCTTGAATCTTAATGCAGCTTCAATCACATGTGGTCTGTTTCAACATTGTTCTCATCTAGCGTACAGGAACATCTAGTCATAAGAGCAAAGAACTGCAAAACTTATGAGTAACTACCTCTACTAGTTAATTGCTTGGCTATACTTTTGTCTATTGTTTCAATCATAGTGTTAGTATAAGATTTCTAATAATTATTTACCAAATCTCACTTTTACAGTCACCTAGCAGCAAACCAGTTTCCACAGCTGGTACAAAATATTAAAACCATCAAAATATTTAGACATACCCTACAGAATGTATGGAAATGTGCTATCACTTTCAGTCAGAAAATTTACTCTGGATTACTGATATTCCACATTATTTTGTTAGTGTAATCTGCAATAACACCCACTGAGTGCAATCATAAGTCGCTATATAAAGAAATAACAAAATACCATTCATAGTAAAGTTTAAGTAATTTGTAGTTGGTAGGATCCATCACATGAGGTATGTCACATGATGGATGGAACAAAGACATTTAAAATTTTATGTATACGCATCACTCATCATGATTTCTAATACCTAGCTTCATTACAGGATTGGTATAGACTTTGCCACAAATAGCTGAGGACAAATTCTTTCCCCATCCAAATCTGTAGTAGGACCTCCTAGAGCCAAATGGTGTTTCACTCTTAGCTGTTCTGGAACACCAGGAACAGGCCAGCCCTCACATGACACAGAGGTAAGGTGGCAGAAAGGGCCATCAAAAATCAGACAGAAGTAAGTTTTCCTTTTCGTCCCTCCACTTTGCTAGTCTGTCCTGTGTTTCAGAGTTTTCTTTTGCTCATGAGTGGATTTAAATAACAAAGGAGAAATCTTAGTCAAAAACAGGCAAGCACTGAGGTTAACTACCTGTTTCCCAGTTGTTTTCATAGAAAATAAGTGACAGCATGGTCACTGGCATTGTGTTGCATGGCAGGGATGTGTGAGATGACCGGAAGAATCTTGCCACAGATGGTACTCCCCTCAGATGACCATGCATGAGTTTCTGTGCAGCTGGACTCAATAACATGCATGAAGCAGCTTTAATCTTTACAAGCCAACATTTCAGGAAAAATTACAAAATGGAGACTGAAATTCAAATGTTTTTCAGGATCACATCTATGTTATCTACATATAATAGAGCATAAGATTCTCATTAAAACCTCTCCCTAACACACTGCTGAAATGACAACACTGTACCATTTCTCTGTATTCTCATATTTATGAATTAATCAATTAGGATTCATAGCAAGGCTTTTCTTTTCAGTTATCTTGCTAGCAGGTATTACAATCTTTATAAATTATATTAAAAGAAATTGAGTTTGGTGCGGGAAACAGTTAACATTCTGTCTCATTCAGAAGGTATGTAAATAAACAGTTCTCTAAAGAAGAACTGGGTAGTTAGGATGGAGTCCTTAAAGAGAAAAAACACCTTATTTTTTGTAATTGTTTTACAGGTAGTCAAAATGTAGGCTAAAGTTAAATATATTCATACAGAAGGATACATGTATATAAAAGAGGATGATTTTGAAGAACTTACCTAGCTCCCCCCCTTTTTTTTTTAATCTGGGAAACTATTAAGATGAATCTTAAAACTCTAGGGAATTTAAACAGCCATGCTTGCTTTTTTTCCGTGTTGCCAGGGTTCCACTTTTCTCCAGCTCACCAACTGGTCTGAAAAAGATCTAGCAGCTTGGAAGCATGTATTTCTAGCAGATAGCTAAGCAGCAGCAGAGTGGGTAAACTGGCATTAAAGCTCTGAGCTTTCCAAAAGAAATCTGCATGTTTTTTTAACAGAGGTTTTGCAAAACTCATCTGCCTCAGTAGAAAGGCTCGATTTAGGCGAATTGATGTCCCCTGCTGGGAAACAAAAAAAAAAAAAAAGAAAAAGTAAGTTCTATCTGAGATCTTCTAATAATAAAAGTGTTGCTGGTCCTGAACAGGGATGGAGGGACAACCCACTGACAACAGTCTTAGTTTTAAGGTTGTGATGTTCATTTCCCATCAGCAGTTTGGGGAAGTCATTGCCTTTGTCTCAGTTCTTAAAAGAATGCTTACCTACCTCATAGACATGTGGAATACAAACATCCAAAGATGTAAGGTGTTCAGATACCCATGCTATTGACTATATACATTTAGTTGTCAATATATAGAAAATGCTTTGGTTGGACCAATATTTCAATAGCTTGGAAGCTTGAATGCATGGAATGCAGCCATCTTTCTGAAGATGTGAAGAGAATACTATGTCTTCCTATGCTGTCACAATATGGTGGACAATATGTGTAAAAAGTGAAGTTCACTCAAGAACCTCAGTTATTTTGATTCTTTCAGTGAACACACCCAACTTCTATTCATGCATGAAGGCACCAACATACTGTGCAACACTAGAAAGCTATTTGGATCTTCACTAATTTGTGTAGCACATATAATATGCCAGAATACATTACATATTCTATTTGGCATGTTCAATTCTGCCCCACGGTGTGACTCAGTGGTGCAGAAGGTGTTATCCACAGTCATTCCATTTCAAGTGTACAGTCTCAGGAGGTGGGGGTGGGTGTCATTTATAATTTGCAAGGCAGACATCCTTGCATTTCCGCCAGCAGCATTTGCTATCCAAGTAACTTAGTGCATACTCATGATCTTTGTGTTTAGTGCTTAGTGCTTAGCTCAAGGTTTAGTGCATACTCATGATCTCTCTCCTTTCCTTTCTCCACCTCTGCACTTTTCTTCTTCATCATTCCTTGATTGATTTAATCTACTAGGTTGAGATTCTATCAATGGGTCAGCAAATTCAGTCTTCATTTACTTATTACTATTTTATACCGTAGACTGTACTTCCAAATAATCAGTGTGACCATTTTATTTTCATAGTTTCATCTTAATGCCTACAAGTATCTGAAGTTGTACTGTGTTATGGTTTGTAATGAGTTTTCACCACATAAATCCTTACTTATATTCAGGCTTAAATACTTGTGGGCTTTTAATGGTTTTCTTTTCCAGTATTCAGAGGAGTGTAGGATAGTAATCAGGAAGTATACATTCAGCGTGTTATCTGTAGGAAATACAAAGATGTGTCTGATAACTAGAAATACAGAAAAGACTATAATAATTTTACAGAATGGTTAAAATGCATAGGTCAGGAGACAGTCCTTCAGCTGTCTAAAATCACTTTTGCTACACTACTTTACACTACAAGTGATCCCTAATTTCTCTTTTTCTAGTCAGTGAAATCTCCATAAATGCAGCAAAATTTTCCCTAAAGAAAGAAAAAACTGTGGCTGTTAAATTAACAAGTTAACAAATCATCCTTAAATGCATGAACTTAACGATTTCACCTCCAAAATGCAATCCATACAACTCGTTCAAAACTGTATTTCATATTTATGAAACTGGCAACCTTAACCCTTTATGACAAAACACCTTTTGCTTTCAGGTGTCTATTGAAAAAGTACTATTTTACTCCCTCTCCCCTTCCATCCACCTTCCCTCAAGTGGAAAATTTCTGATCTGAACATATGGGAAAAGTGTATTATTTTCATGGTTAGATAACTCAAAAAAAGCTTGAATCTTTCTTTCAGCAGAGGTCAAGCAAGGAAAAATTCACTCCAAGGAAGTCAGAAGAAAATGAATAAAACCCCACCAAAACCTAGAATAGAAGTTGCAAATTAGTACAGTTTAGTTCTTACAGCAAGCAGCATATGTAGGTGATAAAAACCTTGACCTTCTGGAAGTCAGTGGCAGAACTCCCATTAACATTGGTGGGGTAAAAGTTTTCTTGAACTTTCCATTTGTAAATGCTCTGTAGTAATGACCTAATGCTTCCTGTATTTCTGAAAGCAAAGCAAGTAGTTTTGCCTCCTGTTTTGTACATGGAGAAACACAGAAGGATTAAGAGTATATCTACCTGCCACAATGCAGATAGTGGCAAATTAGCTACTGGGTAGTAGCACACCGAGGAATTAATTGGAGCCCTGGGAACAGCAACCACATCCCTATGCTGTTACAGCCCTGCGCCCTCTTGGGACGAAGGGCCAGGCAGTTGTGATGTAGCAACATGAGTTATGGTCGTACATTACTACTTCTGAATTAGTTGCAGGATTCCTGCTGTGTTGCACTCACCCAGTGATGTGTTCATCACTGATCACAGAAACACTCTGCAGAAGAACTGAGACTGCATCCTAGAGTAGTTGGGACAGTCCCCATTTCTCACTGCCTCACTACACTTGAACCATTTCTGTAAAACTGTTCCCTAGTCACGACCTAACATTTCATGAGGTTTTACCTTTGTGTTTCAACATGGATGAAGCTGTGTTGTGAATGAAGAATTAAGGGCTAATGGGAATGGAGGCATGGAAGTGAAAATTACTTCTGAGGTAAAATCATACTCAGTTCTTTAACTGAATGCACTGCTGCAATAGGGCAATTACTGTCCCTGAATGTTAAAACACTTCATACATTAAAGCACAACTCCAGTAGCAAATGTTTTCTCAGAACTGGTGGCAATGACTTCTGTCTTTTAACTGTGCACTTTTTAGGGGATAAAAAATTCATATTGATTTTTTTTTAAACCTGCTTCCTGACAACTGAATGAGCACTCAATACTGTTTATGTTAGGATGTGGTGGTTTGACCTTGGCTGGCCTCCAGATGCCCACCAAGCCACTCTATCACTCCCTCTCTTCAACAGGACAGGGGAAGAAAATACAATGAAAACCTTGTCAGTTGAGATGAGGGCAGGAAGACCATTTACTAATTACCATCACAGGCAAAACAAACTCAACTTGAAGATATTAATTTAATTTATTGGCTATTAATTGTAACAGAGGAAGATGGTGAGAAATAAGAACAAAACTAAAACCACCTTCCCCCTACCCCTCCATTCTTCCCAGGCTCGACTTCACTCCTAACTCTTCTACTCCCTACTCCTGAGTGGCACAGGGGGATGGGGAACTGGGGTTGCAGTCAGTTCATAGCCTTTCATCTCTACCTCTCCTTCCTCCTCATGTTTTTGCCTTGTGCCAGCATGTGGTCCCACCCATGGGATACTGTCCTTTATGAACTTCTTTAACATGGGTGCTTCCCATGGGGCCTTCAGGCATGGACTGGTTCAGTGGTCGTCCCCCATAAGGTCACAAGTCCTGCCAGAAAACCTGCACCTGCATGGGCTCTTCTCTATGGGCTGAATTTCCTGCCAGAAAACCTGGTCCTGCATGGGCTCTTCAAGGGCTGCAGCTTTCTTTCAGGGCATATCTGCCTGCTGCAGAGTGGGGTCCTCCACGGGCTGCAGGTGGATATCTGCCCCACTGTGGATCTCCATGGGCTGCTGGGGGACAGCCTGCCTCACCATGGTCTTCATCACCATGGGCTGCAGGGAAATCTCTGCTCCGGTGCCTGGAGCACCTCCTCCCCTCCTTCTTCACTGACCTTGGTGTTTGCAGGGCTGTTTCTCTCACATTTTCTCACTCTTCTCTCACAGCTGCTGTGCAGCAATTTTACCCTTAAATATGTTATTACAGAGATGCTACCAACATCACTGATGGGCTCAGCTTTGGCCAACAGTGGGTCTGTCTTAGAGCAGGCTGAAACTGGCTCTGATTTGGGGGCAGCTTCTGGTGTCTTCTTGCAGAAGCCCCCTTACAGCCTTGCCCCACTAGCAAAATCTTGCCACATAAACTCAGTACATAGGAGAAAGAGTGAATAATTGTTTCTTATTCAGTGTCTTCATTATGGTCATGATTTTACAGACATCTAGCATAATTTTCTCTCCTTTTTTCCAACATAAAGGGTTGCTGACTAATTAATATCTCCTTGTATGGAGACCATTTTTCCTTGGAACATTGTTTTTACTATTTGTTGTGTTTTCCTAGTTCTGGTGGTTTCTGGTTTAGACGGGATGACCTGAACCGTATGTTGTATTTTAAATGTGAATTTATATAGTAGCAGAGTGATAGTGATTTCTAATTTATTCTAAATTCTCTGCTAGTATTTTGTATGACATTTTAGATGTTGTTAAGGATTGAATTGACCATTTCAGAGAACTATCTACTATGACGTTTTTCTGAGTAATAATAAGGTACTATTGTCTCAGTATGTTTAGGTTTATTATTTTAATGTAAATTGCTTTGTGTTGACAAAGACTTTACCCTGACAAATAATCTCAATATACTCATTCAACATTGTAAGATCCTTCTGCAACTCTTCAGTCAACTTTCATTTAGGTTATCTTATTTATCAGCAAATTTTGTAACTTTACCATTGACCTTTCCTACATTAATTTTGAATACAATCTGCTATCACAAATCCCCTTAACTGCCATTCTTCTGTGAACACTGGAGTGTTGAATATTCTAAGAATGTTTTAGATTGTGAAAATCTTCTTAATTTTTTCCCCAGTATTGTGTAATAATCCAGATGATCAAATTCTTTACTATAGTAAGGAATTGTACTGCTACTTGCTCACTGTAAAGGTCAGAAATAAAGGGCTGTAGTTCTCTGAAACTTTCACAGAACCTTTTCTAAAAGTTGATGTCACACTTTGTTTATTTTCTGTTCTTTTGGTACAGACGTTAATGATAGTGGTGGGTTCCACATAATAGCAATTTAGGATTCTAGTTCCTCTGGAACACTTGAGTGAAAATACCATCTCATTATTGCAATTTGTTACTGTTCATTTAACCAGTTTATTATAAATTCTGTTATACTGACATTTTAGTATGAACGCGTCCTTTGTCCTCTGTTAAGAACATCTTTGTTGGGAAACTTCTGTAAGCCATTTTGTAGTGGATACTGACATAAAAAGAAACTGATTTGGCTTTTCTGCTATGGATCAATATTCTTTGATATTCCCTCTACACCTTAATCACATATTGGTCTGATCAAGTCTGAAAATGCTGCCTTTTATTAGCTTTCATGGTTTTGGCAAGTTGACGCTCAGAATCATTTCTAGCTATTGTGATTGTAACTTAAGATTTTCCCTACAGGCTATATGTTCTTGTCTTTTCTTTGTTGGGAACTGGCTTCTCTTGTTTAGAGGATGCCTCTTTGCTTCCAGCAGTCTCCTTTTCCTCCTTCTTAACTTATGCTGATCTTTCTGTAAGGTCCATTTAAAGTCTTCACTAAAACATGTCATACACATGGGAAATTATTAACCAAACTTGAGAAGAGGATGATCAATAGAGAATTCAAAGGTGGATAAGAAAGTTGCTGAAAGGATATCTGTCATGGTGAAAAGAAGGTACATGGTAGTTCCTCAATAATTAACCTTAAGACCAACAGTATTGCATATTTTAATGACAAAAGAAAGGCAACCTGACCTGTCTCATACAGCAAGTTAGAAGACTTGTCTGCATGTAAACTCATAGTTTATCATATCATGTCAACTACTCCTCATTAGTTACATTACACTGCTCCTTATCTAGACATTCTGAGTGTTCACTGAGAGGGAAATCGCTAAGTGGAGGACCATTTTCAAAGTTTAACTTACGGCTCTTTAGAGTGAATAAGCTGTCTCACAATAAAATACTCTTACTATTGCATTGGGTCTGGCTGAGTTGGACTTAATTGTCCCCATAGCAGCCCCCATAGTGCTGTGTTCTGTATTGGTAGCTAGAAAGGTGTTGATAACACATCTGTGTTTTGGCTACTGCTGAGCAGTGCTCTCACAACATCAATGCTGTCTCCAACATTCCCCCCTCACCAGTGGGCTGGGGTGGGCAAGATCTTGGGAGGGGACATAGCCAGGACACCTGACCCAAACTGACCAAAGGGATATTCCATACCATATGATGTCTGTTCAGCAATAAAACCTAGGAGAAAGGAGGAGGATGAGGGACGCTCTTTATTATGATGTTTGTCTTCTGGAGCAACTGCTGTACTGCAGTACTGAAGGAACAACCTGTACTGAAGCCCTACTTCCTGGTAAGTGGCTGGACGTCACCTGCTGAGAATAAACCTTTTGTTTTTCTTTTGCTTCTGTGTGCAGCCTTTGCTTTTGGTTTATTAAGCTGCCATTATCTTGACCCATGAGTTCTTTTCCATCCTATTTTCTTCTCCCTGTTCTTCTGAGGAAAGGAGAGAGAGACTGGCTTGATGGACACCTGGCATCCAGCCAAGGTCAATCCACCACAACTGTACAATAGAAATGATCACAGAGAGAATTATTGTTAAGTAGCTATAATAATATAAATTATTATCCTAGCTCACTGTGCAGTAACCTTGCTGGGTAAACAAACATTAAGAGTATTGCTTATTTAGCCTTGTGTTTTAGCTGAGGCTAAGACACTGTCCTAGTTTCAGCTATTAATGACTAGTCTGTAGTATATTTAACTAAAGCCAAACTGTTCAGCTTTTGTAGAATTATCATTGAAATTACTGGGCTCAATGTTACGCCTGCATAGCAGCTGAAACTATTGTAACCCACTAGAGTTCTACCACTTGGGCACAAAGCTGTGCTTGGTTAGAGTGATTCAGAGCACCTAAATCAGATCTATGCTCTGAATTGCTTTCTGAGTAGCTTCTCTTTTCACTGGTTTTGATAGTCTATTTCCTGTGAGTGCTAAGGAGGAACAGAACTTCATCTCCTCCTCCATTGCCATAGAGTGCGTGCAACTCATACTTAAGCATGAGCTCTCTGTCCAAACTCCAAAACTCTTACCAAAGCATGGACTTTTGTCTAAACAATTTGATTGAGGGACAAGTTGATAATCTGTAGAAAAAAACTTACTTCATAAATCATACAAACGTTGCCAGTCACCACAGAAGAATCATATCAACATCAGCTGCCAGTCATCCAGCTGCATTTCATTCTTGGTTGCACATAAGGATAACGTCTACAAGTTATTTCTGTGACATTCATCTTTGGTTCTCAAGCTATAAAACCAGAATGCTAATACTTAACATTATGGAGGTGAAGCTATTGATCATTCTGAGACTTTTACACGCTATAGAGTTAGTGGTCATTTAGGTGTTTAAATGGATAACAGAAGGATGGAGTGTCATGCACCGCATGCATAATATTTTGTGTAAAAATGACTTTCAGTGGTAAACCTGATTTAACACATGCAATCACTGTTACTCTGTGCACATTAGGTGGCTGTGCCTATGCAACTAGATAAGTACTTTCACAGAAACCTCGAGCCTTACAGTAGCAAGGCAGTCCTTGAGGCTTCCTATATCATAGTAAAGTGAATATGTGTATGCTCTAAGAAAAAATTGCCAGGGATTTAGATTCAGATAAAACATGCATAGATGAGAATTTTCATTTTAATTTTTAATGAATGTAATAGTAATAGGGTCGGGACATAACCCTCTACTCATGTTACCCATATTAATTGCAAAACACATGAAAGCAGGAAAATCCATTTCAGTCTGTAGGACTCTCAAGAACAGCTTTGTTTCAAATTGTACAATTGCCTTGTAGAAGTACTTTTGTAGCAGTTTAGGAATTGTGTAAAGTACTGGAATAATCATTTAAATGATATTAAATGTATTTGCATATCTGCTTGGGGCTGATTTAACTGAAATATTTTTAGCCTCACAGAATATGAGATGTACCAAGTTTTGACACAGAAGATCGACTATGCAGAGGAAAAAATAAAGCTCTTTGTAAACTTTTTATCTCAGTTAAGTCATCTGTTTATTTTTCTGTTCAAACATCTGGGTTTTCAGAACAGCTGGCCAGTATTGCAAATGAAAGTCCAATAGTAAAACAACAGCCCTTCCAAGTTAGCAGCATTAGAGGAAGGAATGCATCAGGGTGATCCACACCATCAAATTGATTTATTAGTACAGCTGGTAAAAAGGACCAGCCAAAGCCCTGTATTCAACTCGACTGTTTATTTATGTCACTGCTAGACCCTCAGCTATTTCAGGAGACTGACTGAAGAAGCTCTGCCAAAATTCTTTAATAGCCTTTCTGAAGATAAACTTTAAGGACTATCGTAAAAATAGTGGAGAAAAATCCAAAGTAATACAAAAATAAACATACTATAAAAAGTTGTCCCAAGAAATGTCCCTACTTTTGTTTTTTACTGTTGGTAATGTCTATGTGGTATTTCATGATACTAAGTATCTACAATTAAAAATTTGGAATTCCGAAATAACTATGTTGAAACATTCACCTTCTTCCAAGTGTGTGCTTCACTTCCTGAATATGAACAGCTCTGATGACTTCAATAAGACTACACTCAAATACTTAGAGTATAATCATGGCCCCAAAAGTCATCCTATAGGGAATTTCTACAAATGCACTTTTGTTTTTAAATGCACAGGAAGCCTAGTAAGAAGTATTTACATGTACTGAAAAAGGTTATGGTTACTAAAAGTATGACCTATTTGGTTGTTAACAAAACAGTTAGTTTTTAGGGATTTTGAAATTATACAAAACACTTACATTTTTCAATTCTATGCAGTTTTATATATTTCCGTGTTCTTAGTAAATACATTAATTTGTGTTAGTGACATACTCATTCTACTTAAGTCAGAGGAAAAAAGTAATTCAACTTAATGGCTTAGTGAATGATTTCTGATTTATAGTTATGTGTGTATATTTGAACACCCTTTCCTTTTCCATTTCCATTTTTACTGACTGACAAATAGAGATGCCATGACCCTCATTCATCCACGAAAAGTTTATTTCATACCTGAAGATATTGTTAATAATGCATAAAGATTAGGAAGATGCTGACTCAGCAAGGTTTCTGATCAGGTACCCAGCTTTAATAAGTTTATAACATACAGGTAGTTCCCTTTGGTGCCCTTGATCTTAACCTACATACCTGTTTGATTACTTGATAAATCAGGACCTAGTCAAATCCTGGGCTTCTGAACAGACATGACAAAGTCAAAAGATATTTTAACCATTTCTTCTTGCGGGAGTTTAATTACCAAAATGGGAGACAGAAATAATATTTTTACTTTTCAAAAATAAGACTAATATTTAATTCAGGTGTAACCATTTATTATTGATTGTAGAGAAAAAGTACCATTTTTCATAATAGAAATAATTCCATGTATTTTTTGAGATCTGTAGGGTGGTTACTAAGGCAAACTTCCTCATGCCTGAAAGTCTCTGGCACTATATGATAAAGTAGCTCTTTCCTGAACAATAAGCAGCAAGAGGAATTATGTCTGTGTTTCACAGCCTCAGCTAATTTCACCCCACTACTGCACAGAAAGAGAAACACACTGCTGTGTCTTGCTACTCTATGCCAACATATAGCAAAATGGGGGAACAGTCAGTCTAAAATTTAGTTCATTCCTGCCAAGTGAAGGCCATAGTTGTTAGATTTTTTTCCCTGTAAGGCTCATTGTTTTTCAAAAGGTCCAGGTATGAGGTTCTGAATAATGAGCATAAAGATTGCAGACAAGTCACTTTTGCAGCTAAGTCCCTGGTGCTGCAGGAGAAAACATCAAGTTAAATGATTTAGCCAAACAGTAGCATCCAAAAAGGAATTATATATTCGTTTGACGGGTGTAGTGTGATAGCCCCAACCAGTACCTTCTGGTTCTGGTTACCTCAGAGAAGTCAGGTGTAAAACTTCGTAACATCCTTACCACACACCGATTTTTATTTTTAGATGGGTGGTCAGTCAAGAGCCAAACTTTTAAGTGGGGTTTGATTTTAGTGTGATCCAGAAAGCAAGATTCCTGCATAGCTGTCATATGTTTTGTTGCAGGATCCTTTTCTTTTAGCTTACAAATGAAGTTTTCAGCAGTTTGTCTGTTTGCATTCCTGTTTTTATTGGAATGTGAAGAGAAGGGAGAAGGATTTCAGTTTAGCATTAAAAATATAAATATGATCTATTCTCTTTCTGGATTGAACTTTTCAGCTTCTTGAGGATTATAGAGATTTCCAGGGTTGAGAAAATCTGCATTTTGGTTGCTGGTTTGGTAAAGATAAGAAGTATCTGCCTTCACTAAACTTAATTATTTTTACTCTCACATTAGGAAAAAAAACCAACACATAAGAGTATGGTAATGGATATAAAAATTATGGCCAGTTCCAAGGATTATAAATAGTGTTGTCCTGTATGGGAATGAGGAGAGGCAGCAAAACAATTTGTGGCACCAATTTGAGGCAGCAAACAATTTGAACTGTCTCTTCCCTGACAGTGCAGCTGGTGGAATATGTCTAAGCCCAAAGAAACTTCTTCACATAGATCTCTGACCCAGGACAAGAAACTGGCTTTCATATCCTTATTCAGTGTGGAACCATGTACATTTATTCATTAGAAATGAATAAGAAATATAATTCATTAGGTTTGAAGTAATAGATGAAGGAGAGTTTGATTTCAATTAACTTGAGTAAACCCAAAGGGCAAGTTAAGTTCCTATAAGCAGTCTGACAAAAAGAACTTAGCCCTAGGCTAAAGGTGACAAGAAAACAAAAAGTGAAAAAAGATGTATATTCTCTAATTGTATGCTTTGTTTCAAAATCCTGGGTTTGATTTTCTGGTTTGGTGCCCTCAGTGGACATGTACCTAACATGATGCATTTAACTTGAGCGTATCCCAAAAGCCAAGTGTACCTCAAGAGCCAAGAAATCAACAGGACATCTTCAGTACTTGTTGATATTTTGAGAAACTTTAAACGAGTCAGGAAAAGCAGATGGGACTAGTAATATTACTTTATCCTGCTCAAAATTCTTATCTAGCACTGTGTTTCATTTACTTCAAAACCAAAAACGACACAAAAATAATGGTGAAGGGAACCTTCATAATTCATCAGTAGGTAGCTAAGATCATCATATGTAATATGATGGTTAAGAAAATATTGACTATACTATTTTGTTAGTGACATCCTTATTAAAATGCTTCATTATATCTAATGCCAAAAGTATTCTTTAATGAATATTTAGTTAAAAGAATTTTGTTTTATTTGATAGTTTATTTTAAAGAAAAGATTTGGCCACATTTCTCCCAATAGGAACAGGGACTGTGAATGTTTACTGCGGGAAAACAGTAGAATAGCTACTTTTAGCCAAGGAGGAATTAAAAAAAAAATTAGTTGAATGTGAATGTGAATTTGTATGTACCATACAATTTATTTTATTAAAAATGTTTGAGACATAACTATGCTAATGGAATCAATTTTCCTGTTGTAAATACTTTAGACTAAAAATGATGCCTTCTCCCTCTAACTAGGTATAAATATCCAAACATATTGAAGTTCTGATCCTGTTCTCTGTCAGGTTCCATGACTGTAATGAGACTTGAGTCTATCAACATTTCTCAGAAACAAACTATTTGAAGAAGTCTAATTTTTTGTTTATTTAATTTGTCATTCCTTTGAACAGCTTAGACCATTTTGACCATCTGGGTAGGAAAAAAAGAGAAATGAAAGGCATAACAATGATATTGAACTAATTACTCATATTGGCTGAAGTTATGGATGTTAATAATAGCTTGACATGTTACATTGGTTAAATCTTTCTGCTTAGTAAACAGGAAAAAATGCAGCGCTCAAATTATTTCTTTTGATGTGCATAATGAACCAATCTCAAGAACTGTTGCTGTAGGTTCTTTACATAGTAGTCTGTGTGATACAGATTGCAAATCTGTCCTGCTACCAGAGGTTATGATGGGGAATGAAGTGATCTGAGTGGTCAAGAGATTTTCCCTGGGAGCTTAATGACTCTAGTTTATTTGTAAATAAAGACAGGAAATTAATTAATTTACTTGTTGACATAAATGATATAAATTATACAAATTTCTTGTGGGTTCATTTTTGACCAAAGTTGAGTTCTTGTGTTCAGATTCTCTCTGTCTTTGTACCTTCGCAACATCTGGTAGTTTTATGACATATATAGAATATATTTCTATACAGAAAACATCTTAAGCAGCTTCAAACATTATTCAAGGGTTTAAGCTGCTGTTGCCACACATCTGAAGAAGCAGTTCATGTTTATTTCTGGAATAGCTGGACACATACTTATGTCCATGTGAGGGAATTACCCCCCCCCCCCCCCCAC
>NW_010972687.1:4735450-4781322 GCF_000737465.1 Haliaeetus leucocephalus | reverse complement strand
TTTTTTTTCCATGGGGGGGAATTCCCCCCCCCCCCCCCGACAGAGCTGAGATGCATAAAACTCCCATTTTCCTCCCCTAACCAGAATTCCCAGTTAAAATACACCTCTCTGGTCATGGCACTCCCATGGGGCTTTTGCAATGGTTCAGTTCAGAGGAGACATGGCAAAGCATAAGGAAAGCAGTAGTACTTCCAAGAAACTTAGCTTAAATGTTTGTAGATTCTAGTAGTTAACACATCAGTATCAATAAAGCAAACCTTCTTAACGGGTATGTAATGTTCAGTTACATACATTATACACTCCACATTCAGCTCATTGATGGTACTTTTTAGTCACTAGTATTCATTATGTCTTCAAAGTAACTTAGAGATAGTTGCATCATTCATTATTGTTATTTTTTACAATTTTTTCTCATGTGAGGAAAGGCTGGGACTATTTAGGCTGGAGAAGAGAAGGCTCGGGGAGGAATCTCATCAAAGTGTATAAATACTTTAAAGGACAGTGCAAATAAGACAGAGCCAGGTTCTTTTCAACGGTGCCCAGTGACAGGACAAGAGATGATGAGCACAAATTGAAACATAGGAGGCCTCCTGAACATAAGGAGACACTTTTTTTTACTGTGAGGGCGACTTAGCATGACAACAGGTTGCCAGAGAGGTGGTGAACTCTCTGTCCTTATAGATCTTGAAAAGCTGCTGGACATGGTCCTGGGCAACCTAGTCTACGTGAGCCTGCTTGAGCAGGCAGGTTAGACCAGATGGCTTCTAAGAGTCCTTTAAAACATCAAACATTCTGTTAGTCTATGATTCTGTGATTTAAGAATTTGTTTCTTACCAACATTTGAACCTCTTCCTGTGTCTAATTTTCTCTTGTCACCCACTTCCTTTACCCAGGAGTATACACCATATATTTTGCAATGTGCCTGACTGCTTTTCTTGAAAAGAGTCATATGCGTTCTTCTATCTCCCTGTCTTTGTGATGGATGACTTCTCTTTTCTTTTTCAATTCCTTTAACCAACTGCCTATCATTTTGGGGCAACTTTTTTTGCCTTTTTCTTTCTCTTTTACTTTCACCACCTTTATACCTATGATTTTCTTCTAATAAATCTTAAATGGGATCGCCCTTTCTGAAGTCTGAAAACCTGTATCTTCACCTTTTCCCTTAGTTTTCCTTTGTCATTGATATGACTGCTTCCTGCCTGAACTTCTTTCTGCATTATTATTCTAAGTTACATTTTTGTCTTTTGCACATCCCTCTCTCAAATGAAGCTGTATACCTCCTTCTCTACATTTAATTCATGGTCAACTTTCTCTTTTATTATTTCTTCTACACTGAAAACTCTGAATTAATGTACTTATATTAGTGCATCTTGTTTGGCTCAGTCCTTGGGAGGTACAGTATTATCTATCATAATCTCATTGTATTAAAACAGAGATCATCCCCCCCCCCCCCTCTTTTTTTTCTTTTTTCTTTTCTCTGCCCTTGGTAGTATTATTTGCATAGTTGTTGCTAGAGAGCTAGAAGGTGGGAATGTAGAACCAGAAAACTATTACTGAATTTCTGTAATGTTTATATATTCTTTCCATGGCATCTACTAGTAGTTATTCCTCTGAATGATCCATCACAAAGGATGGCTGAAATCCAATTTGGAAACAAACAAACAAACAAACACATAAAAAACCCCACCAAAAACAAAAGCTTCCTTGGAAAATAGGGGGGAAATAAGGAATAAATAAGGGAAAGTAACATCTGCTTTCAAACAGACTACAGGCCAAGCTGGATGAAGAATCTAGATAAGCATTGCTGTTTTCATACCTTGTATTTCGTCTCCTTTTAAAACAAGGCTTTTAGCAACTGAAGAAAATATGTTCAAGCATAGTCACATAAAGCATTCAGCTGTAAAGATGAAAGTAAAATCTGATCTCTTTTTCTGTGAATTATCTGGCATATATCTTCTTCTATCAGACTTTTGAATTGCTTGGTGCTACAGGGCTTCCTTACAAACAGGAGTGAAAAAGGAAAAAAAATTGTTTTATTTCTAGTTTATCTTCTCCTAAATCTTTCTCTTTATTTTTTTTTTCTTTCTAAATAAGTTGTGCCCATATGCACACGTGCATACATAGAGCACCTTTGGATTTTGTGTCATCATATTGTCTTCACCCAAGTGATTTTATGCTCAGTAGTTTTATTTACCCAACATATCCCTGACACCAGTATCATCTTGGGATACCACCAATTTCTTATCCTAGGGAAATAACTGCCTTAGTTAGAATAATCTATGTAGAGCACCTTGCTCCACAGTCTTGTTCTTTATCCAAATATTATGATCATCAAACATCTTAATATAAGGAGTAAATAAATATATGTTTTCATCAATGGCAACTGTGCTGATACATCGTGAGTATTGAGATGTTCTCTAATGCAGCTTAGAACCACCATGTTATTAAAACAATCAAGGAAAGTATTACCTTTTTAATGTCTTAATACCTTTGCATCTCAGTTGTAATGTATCTGTCTCAACTCCTACTTTTGTTGCTTTTGTTGAACTTAGACAGATTTAGAAAATGTAAGAAATTCTTGAGGAAAAGCAAAAACTCTAAAAGAAACAAGAACTGTCTGAACAAGGCTATATCTACTGTAAGTGAAACTAAGTGTGGGCCCACTTCTAGGCTAGCCAAACCTAGTACCATACAATGCACTAAGAGCACAAGAGCAGCTGAAACTGTGTGTGCAAAGAAAGACCTTGCTGTCGGATTTAATTCCCCAATTCTCTCTAGGAACACTGCATAGTGCAAGAGTTGTCTTTCATTGTTCAGGTAGAAGAGAATGACTGTGTGTGACAGTGAGTTGGTGAGTGTGTGAGTGAGTGAGTATGTGTCCCTCTGAGACAGCACAGATAGCCATATACCCTAGGGAAATAAAGTTTTTTCCAGCAGCCACATAACATAGCTCCCATTGTCCTGCAGCACATTCTTTCTGTTGTTTTCATTTTTTGTAAAGGAGGAAAACACATGTGAAATAGCTATATTAAGTGATCTGCATTTAAATTACAGAAGTGCTCAGCTGTTAGAAAGCACTAGCATTGCCTAAGGTCTTTGTGACCATAATTCTTGTGTCCATGCATGTCCAAGTTTTGATTACAGAATTTATGTTCTCTTCTTGTCTATTCACACAATTTTTCTTTCTTTCAGAGCTAAAAATATATATGTACATTGCCTAACATGAGAAAAAAATTAAGTTTTAATAGGCTATCACAAATCTAGGATTTGTTAGCTTTTGAATATTTGGCTTTTGACACCTGTCTTATCTTTTTAAACATGTTTTAATTATGTAACTGTATACCCACTAAAATACGGAGGTCTTCAGTCTTTCATGGAAAAGTGTGGGATTGCAAAGGATTAGGGCTATGAGATTATATGAATGGCTTCAGTTAACCCTATGTAAATTGTTCACTGACTTTTAAACTACAGTTTGTGTTCCATCTGCACAGGTCCATCCTGACCCTGACTACAGTCTCTTTGAAATGGAAATCTTCAGTTGTTACCTCTAGACAGCTTCAAAGGTTTGGCTGCCCACTCTGAATTCCTCTGAAACATTTAATTTGAATCATAAACTATCCCTGCAAACAGTCTCATTATCTTGTTAGACGTCATGTCTCTTTTGAAATGGGTTTCTGTCCATAGGTCTCTTTGATGTGTTGCTTAAGTATAAGGAATTCCTCAGAACTTTTAACTTTTACAGCTGGTAAAACGTAATCCTTTAAAACTTAAACTTAGTATATAATGATTTGGTAACTCATTAAAATAAATTTAGTTCTGCAGTAATATCCATGGATTTACAATAGAGTATCTTTCTCCATTTTTTTTGTCTACACACATGTTTTTTCTTGAAATTTCTGCCAAATCACAGAATCACAGAATGGTTGAGCTTGGAAGGGACGTCTGGAGGTCATCTTGTCCAACTCCTTGCTCAGGCAGGGCCATGACTGGAACATATTAATATTCCTATATTTGCCATACTAAAATTAATCAGTTAGTTAGTTAGTTAGTTAGTATGAAATTTCACCACAGAGAAGACACAATGTTGGAAAAAAAAAAAAAAAATTCCAAGTTGTTAGTTCTTCCAGACTCTGGAAAGATACTTTATAGTCTAGTGAATTACTGTGAGTTGGGGCACTTCCTTCACCTGTAGCTAGAGACTGACTTAAAACACCCAACCTATAAAAGGTACTGACAAAATTTAGAATATCTGTTTTGGATTTCTAGGTTTATAAGCAATAGGCTTGGCCACGTAGAATGCTTTGCCAGTTGAAGCCTAGGATAAAGGTTTTTGCAGCCAAAGCATTAAAATGGCTTTTTTAGGATTTGGAATTGTTATTATAAACACTAGATAAAAAATAAAAACAGTCATTAGAATTACATGAAACAGTTTCCACTATAGCACTTTGTTCTATTGGAAAATGCCAGTCATTTAAAAATAAAATATTTCTGAAAAGGGTGTAGATTTTAATAATTATTCTCATCTGTTCAATCAGCTTTAGACACAGGATATCAGTGCTTCCAAAATCCATGATCATTTGGACCACTTGTCTGCCTTATTCCACGTGTAGCTATTTCAAGATTTTCACAGAAAATTCTGAAAATCTAGCAGCACACCACATTGTGGAAAGGGTACTATTTACTTCAACTGGCAATGATTAGGTATAGGATAGGAAAAAAAGAAAAGGTGTTCCTGCAGTTTTTCTCTGGCACAATTCCATTATTATAGACAAGTTCCATAGTTCTTTACTACAGACCCCTAGCTTTAAAAAGTTCATGTTGAGGCCATCATGCCAAATGCACCTTATTTACAGCCATGCTTATTAAAACCTGTAATAAACATTCCATACAAGAAAACATATTTGAAGTTATTGTAAAGGGAACATTTGTTACCAAGGTAACAAATAAAATCTGTACTACTATTGTGTATTTTATTTTCAATGAAGAATTGAATCCTTTTCAATTATTGGGTGGGATGGGAAAGTAGTAAACAAGATTATAAATCTCTGCAATTCCCTTCATGGCAATAGTACATTAAGCAGGCAACTGGTATTCTCCATGCATTGAAGTAGAACTACTATGACCCACTACTTTATAATTATGTGAGGATTATTAACACAACAGGAGAAGGAAATTGGCTACTCAGCACAAGTATCACTCTGTGTCTTAGCTAATTACATATATTCTAGGTTAGCTGAGCTAGGCAGATCTCCCATTGTGCTTGGAACTGACAGATATATACAACAATGGTAATAATTTACAATGGAAAGTTGGTGTTGAAAATGATAAAGGTTCTCAGAGGATTTTTTAAATTGTTTGAGTTTGTGTGGTTTTTTGGTTTTTTTTTTAGTTTAAGGATCATCTAGCAATCAAAATTGAAAAAAAGAAAATAACATAAATCCATAAGATTTAATTGAAATTTTATGTCTTATCACTATTATGTGTCTTGGGTGGCAAGTAAGTTTAACTCTGTCAAGTTGAATGAAGATGTAAACCTATACTGAATTATTAATATACCTGTAGCTCTCCTGGGTAGTTACTAAAATCTTACCTAGTCACAGTGAGATGACTGCTTGGAAACAGAAATACACTTTTTAGTGTGTGTATGTGTGTGTGTGCACATGTGTATATAAAATAAATACAAAAATGTGTTTGTGTGAGTAAATATATATTGCTTCTGATAAGAAAGTTTATATCTTTTGCTGTGATTTTAGGGAAACAACGCTAATATGAAAAATATTTTGCGGATTAGGAAGATGCAAGTGATAGCAATGAGGCAGTATTTAATGAACTATGTTACTAAATGCTGTGAAATCTAGCTCTGGTTCTGGAAACATCTGTGTGTGAAAAACTTCCTTTATTGAGTATTTCATTAAATAACTCCCAGGAATAATGTGCATATGTGCATAAGTGTCTGATTCTATGAACCTTTTTGCAGTGACTTACCTGTGGGAGCACAAGTAGTCCTATGGGTTTTCATGACTTCCCATGCAAATGACCAACTTAAGGATCAATTTGGCTGCAACTGCATAGCTTTTATTAGATGAATTAATAGGACAGTACCATAGGAATAAATTTTCTGGCACTCAGTTTTGTCTAAATCCCAAAAAGAGCTCAAATGAAGGGCTAGGTGTTTAAAGGAGTGTTGTAGGATCAAGTGTCTTTAATCTGTCTCAATTCTAATCATAACCAAATATCAAAATGGTTGTAAAGTTCATTGGTTAACTAAATTTAGTATAATAAACATGTCATGAAAGTAAATAAAAGCAAATGTTTTGTGTGTGTGTGCTCATGTGTACGTTTTCACTTTCATCTTTTTTTTGTAGTAGCAAAAAATAAAATACCCATCCCAAACACCCTGTTTCTAGAGTATCAGCAGTGATTTATGCACACAGCCAAATCAAGAGCGTTTCGATCCACAGCATCAAAGAAGATAGCAAAACGCCACAAATGCGTAGTAATATTCTGATTTTTGTCCAAATAATCTGTTGGTTTTACTCTCCCTCTTATCAGTTTCTTTCTCTATTATTGGGTACCTATAAGCATAGGAAAGAAACACATAACATTATATATGAAAATGTAAAAATAAAAATAATTTTATTTTACATAACTGTCCTATATAAAGAATGAAACACACATTTGGCAAAATATGCTTTCAGGAACCTAGCTGTGCTGGTTTTGGGTGGGATGTAGTTAATTTTCCTCAGAGCAGCCCCTACAGTGCTGTGTTCTGGGTCTGTTGATAACAGGGATGTTTTAGTTATTGCAGAGCAGGGCTTGCACAGAGTCAAGGCCTTTTCTGCTCTTCACGCTGCCCCACTAGTAAGAGGGCCAGGGTTGCACAAGAAGTTGGGAGGGGACACAGCTGGGACAGCTGACTCTGGCTGGTTGGCGTCACCATGGCCATGCCATATGGCGTTGTGCTCAACAGTAAAAACTGAGGGAAAGAAGGAGGAAGGGGGGGAATGTTCGGAATGATGGCATTTGTCTTCCCAAGTAACCGTCACACGTGATGGAGCCCTGCTTTCCTGGAGATGGCCAAACACCTGCCTGCCAATGGGAAGTGATGAATGAATTCCTCATTTTGCTTTGCTTGCGTGTGCAGCTTTTGCTTTACCTATTAAACTGCCTTTATCTCCACCCACGAGTTTTCTCACTTTTGCCCTTCTGACTCCCCCCCACATCCCACTGTGGCAGAGTGTGCAAGGGGCTGCAAGGGGCTCAGCTGCCTGCTGGGTTTAACCCACATCAGCCTAAATGTATTTTATCTTTGGCACAATTTTACTATATTATGACTGAGTTTCTCGGTAAGTCCTTAGAAAATTCATTCAAAGCTCTTATTATTCAGAAGAGATGAAATAAATTTATGGCTTGTTGATGGTCAAGCCTTTCTGTTAAATACCATTGTGATGGCATTAGATAAGTATTTCTGGGTTTTGCAATGTAACTGGAAAAGAGATTTTATTTTTTCATTGCTGTTTCACAGTCCCATTTTAGTTATTTGGGACTGTGAGTGTCTCTCATTTTCTTTCTGGGAACTAGTGATATTGGACCATTAAGGCAAGAATATCTTCATTTTTCCATCCTAATATAACATAGGTTATTATTAAAATTAGGAAATACTTTAAGGTAGATCTTTGTTATACACATCTTCATAAAAATCTGATTTAATCTTTCTGGTTCTACTTTCAGATATGACTGTTGCTTAATTTATCAAATTGATTATTCATTTTCTCTAAATAAAAATGACAGATATATAGAAGTTCAGAATTCAGTTTCTGAACTAATAAAGTTTTTAATGTTTGAAAATGCTGTTCTGAAGGTTGATGGTGAATTAGAGGTAGAAAACACTCCATAAAAATTAAAAAAGTATTCTCAATTGTTAAGTTTAAATTTTGAACCCCTTGAGAGGACTTCAGAATGTCAGATTTTTGATTCCTTTTTTTCAACCATCTTTCACTGATCTTATTACAGCCAGGGGAGTATGGAAATCAAATTAAGCTGGTTGTCAGTGTCTCATTTCTAGTCATGGCCACTGAGTTTAGACAGCTACACTAGAAGGGAAAACCAGGCAGCATTATAATGAAAAGCAAAACAAGACTTGAAAGAAGATACAAATATGGATCTGGAAGACAACTGTCTTGCACTAAAATAGTGGGATGACTTTTCTACTTGGTAAATGGGGAAAAAAAGACAAAACCTTTTTTCCTATGTACAGATTTTGGAAAAAAAAGTCCATTTCTATCTTTTTGAAAGCTACGTTTGCCAAGAATAACTGTTTTGAAAAGAACAAAGCTAAATTATCTGGGAGAGAATCCAGAATTACATTGCTTTGTCATGATGGAACACTGTTTTCCTATGATTGTTGACTACTTCCTTTAGCTATAATAAAGAAATATACTTTGAAAAAAAACCAAAACAAACCCAAAGCCTTGGAATATTTCAAAGAATATGACCTGTCAAATAGCTTAAAACAACCATTCCAGATTATAACAGATTGTCACTACGTAGTAACTGTTTGTTGCTTGTTGGGAGGGCTGGAGATGAGACAGTTCCTTGCAGTTCAAGCATCTTCAAATTGCAGTAAAGATGGCCATCTTCACCCCATTCCCTCTACAGCTTGAACCAACGAGGCCTGTAACTATGTCCCTTTTATACCCTCTGTCATGCTGGATATCATCATTCAACAGCAAGGAAATGTGATGTCAACAATTTTCAGAGCAGGAAAATTTCCAGTTCTGCTTGATTATGGGTTTAATTCTTTTTTATGCTCAGCTGGATTTGCCCAACAATGAATTTCAACACTATGAAGAGCCTCAGGCACTGGCAGGTTTGCTATTAACAAAAGATGGTATAAAAAGGGGAAGGAGATTAACAATTTCTTAAAGGTTGTACGTATAACTAGGTATATCTTATAGACTAAGTAATTCTACATATTTTTTTCTTTAATTACAATGTGTATATTACAATTTTTAGAAATACTGTTTTTCATACTAAAAAAACTCCCACAAGAAAACTTTAAGACCTACAAAAGACCCTGAATTTCCCTTCTAAAATTAAAACTGGAGTCAGTTTGAAGAATAATAAGAAAAAAAGAATTAATTTTCCTGTGTAACTAATACATGTAATGGACATTTACAATGTATGTTTTAGTACATAAAACAAGATAATACTACTTTGTTTGACAAACTCTAGTTTTATAAAACTATATTTTGAAAAATAATGTGTATAGCATCCACATTTTTGAACCTTTCTGTTCTCAATAATAAAAATCATAAGTGAAAAAAAAAAATTTCATTGAAATAGTTTTACAGTATTTTCAACAATCCTTTATTCTTTTCCCTTAAAAAAGCAAAGCTACTCAATTTGTTTTCCATGAAATTACTCTCCAGACTCTTCAAATGTATTTCTTTCAGAGCTGTTCTCTTGGAGCAGTAAATTTGTCCTGAAAGCAGCATTCATCTGATTTTGCCTCTGCAATCATTGTTCCAGATA
The DNA here is from genome assembly GCF_000737465.1 of Haliaeetus leucocephalus. Classification (NCBI taxonomy): domain Eukaryota; kingdom Metazoa; phylum Chordata; class Aves; order Accipitriformes; family Accipitridae; genus Haliaeetus; species Haliaeetus leucocephalus. The sequence goes on along the minus strand of NW_010972687.1, from coordinate 4,771,788 downwards.
AGCGTATTCCCATGGACAAATTTAAAAGCACTAATGCAGCTTTATCTGTTTGAAGTGGACTCCTCTGTTATCTACATTCACTGAACATGAGGACCCAAGATGTAGTGGTTTTCGGTAAGTACCACCAAGTTTTTATTCAGCTCTCACAAGAGTGCTACACTTCTGGCTCTCAACAATATCAAAGAAAATGCTTCTGGGCAGCCAAAAAAAAAAAAAAAAAAAAAAAAAAAAAAAGACTCAAAGACTCTAGCCTCCAGCCAAAAAAACCAACAATGCATTTTATTTGCATGCATCTCTGAACAGAGATGCTAAAGAGCCATCACAGAAAAAGGCTTCTTAGGACTTTGCAGAACTCTTTCTCTGCCAGTATTTTGCTGCTTTGCTCACAGCTGAGAATGCAAGAGGTATTGGGTATTAGAAAACAATTTCTACGGAGGCGTTTATAACTGAAGCCAATGTTTTTGTCTGGTTTATCATAATCTTAAGGTTGGTCCCACAGTCCTAAAGGGAAGGGATAAATTAGAAAAGTCCATCTGCATTCTGTTACCATTCTGGTAACATTCATCTGTTACCACCAATAAGAATTAAATCTTTAACTTCAGTGTAGTTAAGAAAGAAATAAGAGGTGGTTTATGCCTCTTTCCTCTACTGAGCCCTTCTTTCTGAAAGCTCTGGTTGGACTGGTCTGTTGGATTCTTTGTTTAATTAAATTTGCCTGTTCTTTTTGTTTCACAGTTCTCCCCTATTTTCTTTATTTGTAGTGTGTTTTCCTCTCTGGTCTTTTCTGCAATGTACCTTTCTTGTTATTTATCCCATGTGCTTCTTATTTTGGGCAACAGTTCTACTTTGTAGGCAATGCCATTTATTAAGAAGGTAAGACCAACCATACTTGTTCAAGACAAAGTCTTGACTCCAGCTATGGCCATGACTATCTGTTCATGTAGGGAAGAGTTTGACTATGGCTGGCTTATATCTTCCCCCTAAGATGCTTCTTTCATCTCCAGCTCAGTGAAGCTCTGAAGCACAATGTGGCAAGTGCATTTAAAACTGACCAAAATCATGCCCTCTATTCATAGGAAAGCGCAAACTTATATGACGGCATAGTGATGTTTTCTGATTTTTTTCACTGTTGTTTTCCTAATAATTCCCTGATTTGGTTTTTTTTTGGCTGCTATTGCTTTCATGGAGTTACCTTTTATAACCTCAAGGTCTTTCCAGTGGAAACAGTCAGTTCAGAATCCATCACTTTATATGTGAAGCTATGATTTCTTTTGTCTATGATGTGCACCACCTGTGTTAGGGGTAGAGTATTCAGCTTGAAGTCAGGAGAACATGTTACGACTTTTAACAAAGTTACAAGTCCTTGATTATCCCTGTATTGTCACAGAAGAAATGTGAATAACCTCTCTCAATAAGAATTATCCATGTAAGAAAAAAAAATAACAATGAACAGTTGCTATTAGATAAAATATCTTTCCTAGAAACATCCAGCATTTATTTGCTATATATGTCTATTTGATACATAGCATCTATATACATGAGTAGAGTCCTTTTTCTGACTAGGTCAAGCCCTTTCCTGACATTCATGGGATAGCTGATCATCTATCCATCTCCAACTTCTTCTAATGGATTGCCAATCTGTCTTCCACTCCCTTTCCAGAAAAGAATATTTTTAGATTTCTTTTTGAGCTTTCTTTATGCAAATGGAATATAAGAGGTGGAGGAAAGAAGAGGGGGAAGAGTGATATTAATTTCATCATCCTCAATATTATGTGGTGGTGTTTGGTTTTTTTTTCCCCAAACACCAAATGCAGTTAAAGTTGTTCTCTCACCCCAGCCTTCCATTCCTATAACTGTATTGGCTTCTTAAATACATAAATGCCATTTTTGAGTGAGGATAGTGTAAACAAGATTAGTGAAGTGGATTTGTAATCCTCTCTTTGCACTTTTTATTTATTTGCTTATTTATTTAATCTAATTGTTTTATTTTTCTGTTGTACATGTGATCCCACAAACCTGCACAACAGAGAAAAGGGTGAACTGTAGTGCATAAATGAGAAAGAGGGACCAATGAACAGAAAATGGTTAAATAGATTTTCTTAAGCAGTATTTACTACACAAAAAAGTAATGTTTCACTTAACTGAGGGGATCCACTGTACAAGTGTTCCTGAGTTTTGCCTCTTGACCCAAAACAAGACTTTTATTCACTTCTTCTTCTTACAGGTAGCTTACTGAAAAGTTCAGTATTAGGTCATGCACAGTAAACACAGAGCTGTAAAAAATAATTTAACTTTCCCCACACTGGAAAGCAAACATGATGTATTAGTTCCATCTTTTTACAAATGTCTCAATAGCAAATTAGCAGATGACAGCAGAACAGAACAACGGTGCTGCATACTTAATACAGTTCTCACACAAATGTATGAGCTCTGATAAGTGGTTCAATTTTAAAATGCAGTTTAGAACAAAGAAAGTTTTGTTCAGATATTAAAGCTCACGTTTAATTATACTTCTCTTAAAAATCATTTTACTGAGAAATCTGCTTTGTTTGTTGCCATTGCTTTCCTTTTATCTGTCCAATATAAATTTCTCTCTTGCACAAGAATCTTGCATGTTCCAAATTAATTTTGCTGGCTTGCTCAAATAAACATTAGGAAATCATTTAGTAGGGAAAGGAGACCTGGTCACTTCCTCTGTGTAATTATATTTAAAAAGGTAACAAAAGTGGTGATCCTATAAAATTAAAATCAAGCTCGTGGGCCTGAACTGTAAAGTTAGCAACCCTTGAATGTAGTCTGCATGCTGCCCTTTAGCTGTTGCAGCTGAACAGGTTATTATACATCATCAAGAAGTATGGGATGAAGATCCTGGAACTAGTTATTTTAATACAAACACTGAAAATACATGAATCATTAGATGATAAGCTGTTACCTTTTAGATAACACAGTGGTAACCACCTTTCCTTTCTCCTCTCTTTTTGATGACTTCTTTGTAATCTTGGCCCTCTCACCATCAGCAGAAAAAGGACAATTTCATTGCTAAGTGAGGAAATCTTTCACCTATTTTAAATCTATGTTTAAGTTTTCTAGGAGCAATAAGAACAGTGCTCTTCTTGACTTCCTCAGCCTGAAATCTTTAAGACTTGCTACTGCACCAAACAAGATAAGGTGCTGTTCCAACAGGATCATATTTCTGTTCAGTGAGTTTCTATTCTCTTTTGAAATGCTTGATAATTTTTTTGCTTTCTGTTTCTGTCTGACAGCTATGAACATACATGACCTAGGAAGCTGGATTTTTCCTTGAAAAACAGATAAGAATGAGGGATGCACCTGCACAGGATAAAATCTATCTGTTGCCTCATGAGAGAAAGGATTCAAATAGCTCTGTATTGACTCAATCACCCTCTGCTGACAAGTGCAATGGAACAACTTTGCTCTGTTACTTTATTACTGACTTAGTTATGTGTCACAAAACTTTGGAGCTGAATAAACCTCCACCCGAGCAGGATCATCTATGTGAGCAGGAGATAATATTCCTATATAGTCTATCAACTGGAGTTCTAATTCTACAATGATAAGCAGCAAATGGGGAATTAAAAAAACCCTACCTAGAGTCCTGTTAAATTCAGCATGCTTCTGCAGACAGGGATTGCAGTAGTTGATCTGCTACCATCCATACAAACAGGCTGATAAAGGCTCCCACCAGCAAACCCTGCTTTCCCTTGCTGCTGTCCCTCTTTGATGTGCTTTGCCGCTGGCTCCTCAGGGCTTCCTTCTCCAGCCTGCCCTCTCAGCTGACTTAGGTTGTGACGAAGAGCTTCAGTCCAACCCAGTCTTATTCAGGCCATGGTTATTCCACCAGGACATCATTGCTGCAGATATGTGGCACATTCATTCACATACGATTGTACATCAAATGGTATTATACTGGTAAAGAAATGTTTGCCCCTTTAATGTTTATACCCTTCTAATGCCCTTACTCTAAAGCTGCATCTTGCTCCTAATAATGAAAGCCCATTGGTTTCAATCATACTAAAGACAAAATCTCCTAATAGAAGTGTCTGGAGTATTTTCTACCTTGTTTATCATCTGTGTGTCTCATTTTGGTGCTGTTACATGTCTGTCTATATGTGCACCAAAATTTTTTAATTTCTTTGTACAGTTAGTATGCTTATTGAGAAAAGTCACACAGCAGGAGTGTAAAGAAAAGTAGAAGGAAACTTAAACATATGTCTATTCTTAAACAGATGAGTAATTTTAAATAAAACAATTGAACTGCTTATATGCTTAAAGTTATGCATAGTTTAACACTGAATTAGAACCTGTGAACTTTGGAAATCAGTATTATATACGACATGATATATGACATGAAGTAGTATTATGTTTTCATATATCTTCAAATATTTTCCAAATATCTTGACACTGCTTTTATTTTAAGGAATAAGGAATATAAACAGATATTGTCAATGCTAATTTTAAGGAATCACAACTCTTGGAGAGCAACATATTTTCTGAAGCAAATAAACCAACCAAAGAAAACCAAAACAAACAAAACAAAACATGAGGCAGAATCCTATAGAAAACCCTATGAAGCAAGTTTTATTACTTAGAGATCTATGTTCATCCTGTGCTGCAGACATTCTTTCCCTAAGCTGAACAAAATAAAAAATAACTGAGTAGAATTGCAAACTGACACAAAGGTCCAGTCAAATTAGTTTATTAAGCAAAAGAGGTCTTACAAAACTTGATAGAAAAGCCTCAGGTTTTGTTGCAGTCTTATTTCTTCCCTGTCTCTTGAGGCTGGGTGCTAGGTCTAGAGAAAATTAGTTGTCTGTCTTTTTTTCTTTAAAAGCTGATCTACAAAATTGGGGAACAAACAGCTGGTCCTGATCAGAGAGGCCAGTGAGTTTTCAGGCTTGCGTCATGAATGCAAAGGCCCACACATCAGACTCTTGGTTAAAGTTGTACAACATTTTTGTAAAATTACTAGCAGCTTTATCAAGTCATGAGTGATTTATCACCATTAGTGGGATCAAAAACCAATGGGAGTCTTGTATTTTTTAACGGAAAAAAGAATTCAACTTCCATAAGTGAGTTAGGGAAGGGCAAATGAATGTAAGACATCTCCACAAACATAAAGTATACTTGTCTGCCTACAATCCTCCTCTGTTCTGAAGGACTGATACAGCAAGTCAGAAGCCTGTATAATAGGGGCAGACCCTGGGATCCCTAATGGAAAACAAAATGTTTTCGCTTGTCCTTAAAACAATGGAAATATATTGTTCACATTTGGACAGGCACTCTCCATTTTTAAATGCCTTAATAGGCAAACATAAAAAATGGATTCCACCCCATTTCTTTTGCTCCAACCCCTTGGATTGCAAGGCCTAACAGAGTAGTGTATTAACAGAAATAGTAAAAGGAAAATAAATTTGATTCATCCTTTGTATCAGAGCCAAAGCAAAACTTCAGTAATATTCATCGAGGAATAGCAGATGGCCAAATTTCCTTTAGGAAGGTGCAGCCATAAACAGTCATGTTACCTTAGCAGTTAGCTGAGTATAAGCTGCAATGTAAGTGCCTGCGTGTTGGTACATTTACATACAGGACTTACAAGCCCATGCTAGAATCAGCCATGGAGGCTGAACACTGGACAAAACTGATCACTAGAATTAGCTTTTATACATGGGTTTTTTTTTCCTTAATGGTTACTTTTCAAGTGTTATTCTCATGTTTTCACAGGGACCTATGCCACATGAATGTATGTTTTTAATTGTTACCCAGTAATCTGAATGCTCGCACAGTTTTAGCCCTCTGCTTTGTGAACTCTGCGTGTATTTTGAGTCCAGTCTTCTTTGCACAGGCCTGGAGGGTATCAGGGCCCATTTTTCAAAGAGAGAATTCATGGGAAGCTCAGGAACTTGCAAAGAGCTCTACACATCTGGTGATGGGAATTTTTCATACCTGGGGGGACTACAGGGATGATGGAGGGACCTAGCAGCTCAGGAAAGTGTTTTTTGGTAAGTGCTGTTAAGTGACTGTGGGACTGAAGAGTCCTGCCCTAACCATCTGTCAAGCCGGTAGGTACAGGGGTAGGTGCTGGCTTTGCTTTCCCAACACACTTGACTCTGCTCCAGTATCTGAATTATCTGTTATCACATATTTAGGACTGATCCTGACCTTTTACTTACTCTTTTAGTCTTGTGTTGCCTTGATTTGTTTTCTCCGTGGGAGCTTGGGATGTTTGTGGAAAGAAATCTAGTTTATAAAAATAGTTCTGTGATCCCTAATGGGGCAGAAACACCTCAGTTGTTGCTGATTGGCACCAGAAACAAACCTTTACCATGAAAAAAGAATTGAACCCAGTGGCCTAACAGACATACTCATTTCCTTCTCAGGAGAAAAGTAAATGGATTACCCAGGAGTTTTATGCCTATCAAGCAACTAAAGCAGCCTAAAACTATTTGTTTTCTCATTTCTGTTTACATGTGATGAAGATATGAGGCTAGAAACGCATTTATATAACAAAAGCATTTGTAAATTCTACATTTTCAAAGCAGCGGCTTCTTTCTGTGTCTTCTATTGCCAAGTCATCTGTAAAGCAGGTACTAACAAATAGCCTGTAGGGCTACATTTTTAGTGTTATATTGCACAGTATTAAAATTCCTCTTCAGATTTTTGTAGCTGCAGGGATTTTCATTCCCATCTACTCCCCCTAAATAGTTTACCATCACATTTACTTATTAAATCTGGTATAGCAAAAGACATTAAAATTCTTCTGAATTATAACCAATGTGATTTTTAAATTTTTGCAGCTTTATTATTAGGCAGATGATTAGAGTCTTCTTCAAGTGTAGATATACAGGTGTTCCTTCCTCTTGAAAATGAAGTCCATCAGCTAGCTTTTTACATCTTTTATCAATTTTTCAGAGGAAAAACAAAACAAACCAAAACAAGCCAAAAAACCTTACAAGAAACTACTCACATCAAGTAATACAGATAAGAAACCATTGCTGTGGATTTTTCCTGTACTGTTAGTTTGGGAGCATCTGATGCTACAGAATAAGCACAAACGCTCTTGTAAATGACCACAGAATGTTTCAGCAGGAGAGAGATTCCCCACAGCTTGCTTTGCAGAGGATAACCTACCTGCTTTGTACAAAAGAATACTGCTCTCTAGTGGAATATGGGAAAAGATTCAATGACCTCACCACTTACCTTCCTCTTCATTGTTAGCTGTTTGCAGATGAAAGGCAGCTTAGCTTTGTCCTAGAGTTATGACATGTTATGATATATGGCTACAATTACTGTGAGATTATACTGTGAAGTGGCTTTGCTTTTGTAATCAAGTAAAAGAAAATTCTTTTATTTTTTTCTTCAAAACTCCTTTGTAAATTGAAACCAGTGGTTTTTACCATATCCTTTTTTTCAGAATGCTTCTGTCTATATCAAGAGTGTGGAACTAATAACTATTTAATTTACACAGGAACTCATAATAATTTAGCTGGCATAAGGTTAATTTGGAAGTGATTAATAGCCACGTTTATACAGCTGGAAATTTTAATAATGTCTCTCTCTGGAATTTATAGTGCTAATATTTTATATTCGGGATTCACTTTCTGTTGTGGTCATTGCCTCTTTTGGAGTGGGAAAGGTTTGCTGAAGCAGGGTTCGAGTTGTACAACTTGTTCAATATATTCTGTCTGTCTCAGCGGGTGGGACACTATGAAAACACATACGCACGCACAAAATGTGGTGCTTTCAGTTTCCTTCCTCCAGGGCTAGTTGTAGATCTGCCATCTCTTTGGCTAGACTTGATGGGATCAGGGCTCCTTTGACAGCTTTAATCGCTATCACTACTCACAGCAAGCCTGCGAGCTAGTGAATTGACATGCTGGACATAGTTAAAATGGGCATGTAGTGCAGAACTGAAATGAACCTAGCCTGGAATATGCCGTAAGTGTGCATTCAAAACAGGCATGCACTGCTTTGAGGTATTACAATGTTAAACCTGGAGCCAGCTGTCTTCTGAAGATTTATTTTCAATATGCCCTATCCCTTAGGCATTGGAAAGTAACTTAAAACATCATCTGCAAAAAAGCTGGTTAGTCTGTGCCCAGAGTGCCTGGTTCTTGTTTTGTTTTCTGGAAATGGAGGTGGCCATGCTAGACTAATACAGGAATTTTCTGAATAGTATCTCACTGGATAGCTGTTTAAGGCACTTACTTTTCAGATTGTGAATAGAGGCATTTGGAAAGATCTGTAACTAAATATGATATTTTTTTCCTTAAAAAAAAGTCAATTGCAACAGTAATACAAAAAAATACAGTAAACAAAAAGGAGCTTGTTGAGTGTTAGAAGCAAGGCAAGTAAGCATAGGATGGTACAAGAGGATTGTCAGCCTCAGAGTTTTTCCTCCTTTCTTTTCTGCAGAGTATTCTCACCATCCATGTGAGGATGAAAAATTTAGAAAATTCTAAATATCAGTTTAGAAACTGGGGGGATGCTGCAGTTCACTAGTAATTGTACAGAAACCAGCACATCAGAAGAATAGCTCCTCTTCTGAGGAACTCAAAGCACTTGAAGCTTTTGCTGTTTTATACTGTTGGTTAGGCATGAACAATTTTGACAGTTTTCTGTACTTGCAAGTCTTCTAATAGGAACAATTTCCAACTACAGTTTATTCAGTAATGTGGTGTATTTCACTCAGAGAAATCTACTGTGTTGCCACCACACCACAATGGATTTTTTTTCTCTCTTTTTGGCAAATATAAACTGCTTTCTACCACCATGCTTTTCTACTGCCACATTTATGCTGGAAATTCATTCCTAGACTAGAATCAGCCTTAAAAACATTGGTGAATTTTTCCTTGAAACATAAGGGGTTTTAGGATAAAAAGATTATTGCCCTCTTTTACTGGCAAGGAAATTAAGGTAGAAAGAGGTGAAGATGAAGTGTTAAAATTACATAAGATTTATACTGGTGCTGGGAATAGAACCCAGATCTCTTGCCTCCTACTCCTGTGCATTAACCAAAGTATTATGCTTCCTTCCCTAGAGTATTTACAGTCTTTCATTTTCACTGGTAATGGAAAGTTTTCCTGGGGGTGGGAGGAAAAACTATAAAAGGAGAGTACAAATAAAACCATCTGGAACAGAGGAAAATAGAAGACTAAATCATCTGCAAAATCTGGTAACGTGATACAGAACAAATAATGAACTACAGCTAACATGCAATGGTTTTAATGCATATTGAAGCACATATAGCAGAGTGGTCCTTGATAGTTCTCAGATGTCTTTAGCACTGGAAGGTCACAAAACAAAGGGATACATTCATGTGGCCTGACCACAATGGTATTCAAATTATACCTTAAGGTTTTCATTGTGCGATGAACAGAGGTAACACAGAAAGAACATGGGTTTCTCCTGAACAAGCTTCACATAGCAGGTTCTACTACTGGAAATGTGGTTTCTGCTAGTGTGACAGAAATTTGTTTCTTTCTGACCTGAATATGAAATATTGACATTTTCTTATTGGCTCAGTAATTATCATTAATTAATTAATATGAATGTGAAGGACATTAAACACAATGAGCACTATTTAAGTGCTGAGCAGAATTGTTAGTGATTTACAGCACCTTTTGGAAACAACAGGGCTTTACAGAATACAAAAAAACAATAACTAGTAGTATAGCACATGTTGGACTTGGTTTTTTAAAGTTAAATTATATGGGTAACTGACAAAATAATTAGAATGAAAAAAACTTTCAAGCCAACATTCAAAGGAAGTTAGGGAATTAACTGTTCAGCTTTCATCTAAGAGAGTGCAATAAAATCAGAAACTGATGAGAAAAGCCACGTTCCCTGGAACAGCTCATAGCAAAGTTGATAGACAAGGTTATACATCAGAAATCTGAGCATATGGTGAAGATCAGCTTTCAAATGTCTGCAAGTAAAGAAGAGTGGACTCAAAATGGCTTTTATCCACATATCTCCTAGTTTTCTGGGTCACAATCCCCAGATATGCACACGAAAACATTCCTTTGCATATGAACATGTCCTGTCTTAATCCATAATTTCCATGGCAGAAGCAGTGAGTATGTATCTCAACTGTACATGCTGGTAAAACAGACATGGAGCTTGCGCTGCCAGAGACTGGAGACAGGGCTTCAAGACACACAAACACCCTCTGAGGAGATGCAACCATTGCTAATTTCTTACTTGTTTTCTCTTTTACTTTTTCATTCTGCCATCTATCAGCCATCTATCAACCCTAAGAATATCACCAAACGCATGGGAATTTTCCTTCTCAGAAATTTATATCCTGTAGGAAGTAATTATGTATGCTTAAGTCTAAAACTTTATCTGGAAATACCCACTTCAAAAACATGTGGATACAGCAAAGATTTTGATGTTACATCTGTCTTCTATGGCCACTCCTACTATTTCTTCACAATATTTAATATACTGTCTTTATAGACCATCTTCAGTATAAATGTGACCTTAGGCAATGAAATATAAAGAAAGAAAAAGGACTGGGTACTACACAGTTACCAGACTGGGTGTCTTTATGCAGAATTCTATCTCCAAGGTTCCTTGACTCCACATTAGTATTTTCAATTTGGGGCACATTGGGTGATTTCAATGGAGATTGTTCTCAGAGTTCCTGAAAGTTTCCAGGTCACAACAAGTTGGAGCCATGTGCTAAATTAAATGGAAACAGCAGGTCCATTATCAAAGGAGGCAGCTCCAGTCCATCCCTTCATGGTAACTTTATAATACCTTTGTTCTTATTATCAATAAATTGCTATCTCCTGTCCAGCTTCTAAACGTCATTTCTCAGAAGGGGAAAAGAAAGAGAATAATACACAGGGAAAGGTGAAAGGAATAAAATAAAGGAAGTGCTAAAACAATACAGGAATTACCTTGGAATCCCCAGAGTTCGCTGACCCTTGAGTGTCTGATTAAAGGCTGTCAGAAGGGCGTTTGGACTTAATATTGTGGTTCACACAGTGTTTAGAAGTCATGCAGACTTGCTATATTGATTGTAAGTTGTACAAGATAAAGCATTTGCAACAGTACAATGGAGATGGTATTTAGATTACATTTCTGTGTTGGTTTAGAATCTCCTGTTGATAGAAATATGACTCAGTAGTCTTAGGTCTTTCAGATGTCTGTATCTGTGACCATGAGAAACTGCAGACATGGCTGTGATTGGTAGGAGAGATGGACTACTATTTCAAAAGTCCATCAGAGTCCATTTCACAGATGTCATTTAGGGTGACAAGGACCTCCTCCAACTCTTTTTACTCAACTTCTCTATGGATTCAGAGAAAGAAGTAGTGAGATGGCATGTTGCCAGTGTCCATATGAACCTATCTGCTAAGAGTGTTAATCTTCAGAACCTCACTGCTATAAAAGTTAAACAGGGAATCAGCTTGGTTGAAGCTGAATATAAGATAGATGATTGGAGATAAGTGGACATTCAATGAGGAAATAAGAAAATAATTAAAGATAATCTGGGGGGGGGGGGGGGGGTTGTGATTTGTAATCTGATGACCTCTTGGAGCTATCGTTGCATTGGAAAGTTCATAGACCAGGACTCATAAGTGCTGCAGCTTCTTTCTAATGTAATTCTTGACTCAATCCAAATGTCTTTGCTGGATCTGTATTTGTCATTGGTTAGGATTATACCTGAATGAACAAACTCTTCATGTTCCTGCATGTTGGTTTTGACCTTTAAAACCTTTGATAATCCAGAGCTCTTCATATTCTAAAGAGATACCAAGCAGTTGAGAAATAATACCAACTCACATATGGACAGTGTTCAGCTAATCCCTGACCCTTTGGACTGAAGGCAGATCTAGTGAAGTATTTCTGACTGGAGTATTTGTCAATATTGTACCACAACATTTTCTACTGAACAAGCTGTCTCATTATATAAAATAATTTTATAAAAAATCCAGTGGTATTTGGAAAGTCAGTTATGTTGGACATCATTTATATGTTTATTCTAGTCTGTAATATTTCTACATGACCTCATAGTGCAGTGCAGTTTATCTGTGTTGTTGAGTACATTGCCTTAATGGCTTGCATAATTTGGGTAAAACAGAAGCTCAGAAAAGACCAGGGGTGTTTCTCACTCTGTTTGGAATAGTTTTGAGCAGCAGGATTCTAAATATTTAAGTTTTAGAATGAGACAATAAAGCAAAAAAGTAATGTTGCTGGCTGTTGTGATACAGTACTAATCTTGAAAATTTAAGCAGTAATTTACACTTAATTCAAAGCCATGAATGAGCCACGAGTTGAACCACACATTGCTGTGGTTGTTTAAAGGCAGGTTAGATGACAGGGATTTTATTACATACATGAAGGAAATTAAAGAAGCAAAGGAATATCAGGGATTGTTTTTAATGTCATTGTCAACACTGAAAAAGGTAATAGTTTCAGATATGAACTTTGTTATTCCTGACATTGTGTGACAAGGAAACACACGGAGATACAAATCCTGATTAGTTGTTTTGATTACTACTTTGTAATTTTTATATGAAAAGTAATTTGGGGATGTATTAGATTAAAAAGAAGAATGAATTGGACTGGCTGATTTGTAAATCTGATGAAAGCTTTGGATGCTAAGTCTTTCTCCCCTTTGTCTTTTACCATGTGTGCCCCCTCTACTTATTGGGAAACGTTAGATCCTCTTTAAAGGCAGTGAATATTTGAGCTCTTGCTTAGCTTTTGCAATAAGAAGATATTAATGTTTTTTTCTTTTAAACATTTTCCTAAAAAGAAATTTTAAAAATATCTTTCTGTGGATTTTTTTTAACTGTTTGGGCTTCACTTCTTAACTGTACTGCTCAGTTTTTTTTCCAAGAACTGGATCTCAGACATCTGATATAGTGTTTTGCATTTGTGTGGTGGGGTTTTGGTAGTGGGGGAGGGGCTGCAGGGGTGGCTCCTGTAAGAAGCTGCTAGAAGCTTCCCTGGCTCCAAGTTGGACCCACCTCTGGCCAAGGCCGAGCCTATCAGCGACGGCGGTAGCGCCTCTGGGAGAACAGATTTAAGAGGGGGAACCTGCAGTGAGTAGGGGGATCGGAATGTGAGAGGAACCCCTCCGCAGACACCGAGGTCAGTGCGGAAGGAGGGGAGGAGGAGCAGGGGAGGAGGGGATGCCCCTGCAGCCTGTGGTGAGACGGCAGGCTGTGTCCCCCCAGCCCGTGGAGGGAAGCGGGGGAGCAGGTGCACACCTGCAGCCCAGGGAGGAGCCCACGCCAGAGAAGGGGGAGGCCCCCAAAGATGGCCGTGACTCCACGGGAAAGCCCGTGCTGGAGCAGTCTGTGCCTGAAGGACTGCAGCCCCTGGAAAGGAAGGTGTTTTAAGATTTGGGTTTACTTCTCATTATCCTGTTTTGATTTGATTAGTTACAATTTAATTTTTTGTTTGTTTTTTTTTTTTCCCCCAAGTTGAGTCTGTTTTTTTGCCTGTGACCATAATTGGTGAGTGATCCCTTCCTGTCCTTGTGTCAACCCACGAGCTTTTTGTTATATTTTCTCCTCCCCATCCCACTAGGATTAGTGACCGGCCTCATGGTGCTTTGTTGCCAGCTGGGCTTAAACCACAATACATAGATTATCTCTGCAATTAAAGGGTTGGTTGAGGCTTTAGGAATCCAGATGATAAATTTACTAGTTGGCTCCGAAATATAAGCTTCCAGGAAAAAAACACAACAACAAACAAACCAAAAAAAACCAAAGAAAGACATAGACCTGCTTGAGTCGGTCCAGAGGAGGGCCACGAAGATGATCAGGGGGCTGGAGAGCCTCCCCTATGAGGACACACTGAGGCAGTTGAGGTTGTTCAGTCTGGAGAAGAGAAGGCTCCGGGGAGACCATATAGCAGCCTTCCAGTACCTAAAGCGAACCTACAAGAAAGGCAGAGAGGGACTTTTTACAAGGACATGTAGTGACAGGACAAGGGGTAATACCTTTAAACTGAAAGAAGGTAGATTTAGATTAGACGTAAGGAAGAAGTTCTGTACTCTGAGGGTGGTGAGGCACTGGAACAGGTTGCCCAGAGAGGGTGTGGATGCCCAATCCCTGGAAGTGTTCAAGGCCAAGCTGGATGGGGCTTTGATCTACTGGAAGGTGTCCCTGCCCATGGTGTGGGGTTGGAACTAGAAGATCTTAAGGTTGCTTCCAACCCAAACCATTCTGTGATTCTATTAAAAAAAACAACCAACAACAGTTTAAACATTTATTACGATGTTATGCTTCCAATTACAGATATTAATCTCTGATCATAACTAATGAAAAAGTTACTATTGAATCTTGAGAGAGAAAGACATATTGGAGGAAATCTGAGCTCTGCTGAAGTTTTCCTGCTTTTGTATTTGACTTTAAAAAGGGTAAGATTCAGTCAAGAAAACAGATGGACAACTAATCCCAAAAGGGTGTTAGTTGTTAAACTTAATGCTTATCTGAGGGATTGTTCCATCTGAAAACTCAACCACTTAATGAGAAATTGAGAGCAAAGAGATACTTACATATATTTATTTTGATTTCTGTTAATAAAACAAATTGGCAGAGGGACATAAAAATAGTCTTATATTGTTGAGATCAGGATACAGATATGTACTGAAAATTTTGCGGTCTTTTTCTTGCAATGGCAGAAAGGATGTTAGCAGCGATCCCTTGATTGTGATATTGGGGAAAGGTAATATCAGATACCAACATTTTATAGTGTTTCTAAGTCCTGTTCATTTCTGCATTGACTTTAAGTTGATTGTTAACTAAAACTCAAAAAATACACTGTTTAATCTCAAAATGTCAATTTTCATTCATGGGACAAGGCTTTACAAACACTAGTCAAACAAGGCTGGCGGCAAGGTCTGGTAACATTCATTACAAAAGGAAAAAATATGAGGTCTGCTAATGGTCTTTCCTGTACTGGATGGCATCAGATTACCAGCCTTCTGGAAATCCCTTTTCTATTACTTCTCTCAACCACAATAATCAAATCTGAATTAATACAAAAGAAAAAGGAGAAGGAAAATACTAAGCAGAAAGAGCAGAAACTGGAGAAGGTGACAAGTTTCTTTACCAACTGACTATCTTCTGTGTGTCTGACCTTCACTTTACATTAAGCTTTCCTGTGATTTGCTTTGCATTATTATGATAATGGATCTTTAAAAAGCCTAGAAAAGTACTTAATTTTTTACCTTCATCTTTTGGATGAAATTCTTCAATTTCACAACACCATAACCATTGCAGTTGCAATGGTTAAAAGCCAGTGTGCAACAGCAGAAACACCCCTTTGGATTTGGTTGTTAGTTAGAATGTGTCTATGAGGTATTAGGTGTGGTATTTCTACAGAAGGAAAGATTTTGATGTTATTATGAACTTATAAATATCTCTTACTGAACTCCAGACAAGGGTCCTTGCTTTACATCTCAATTAAGCTAGAGTAAAACCACTGAGTTCAAAAGAGTTGCAGCTGAGGAAACTTACTCTATTAGAAGCAAATAAACCCCAAACTTTCTTTCTAAATATTTTTACAACATTCACTATTAAACCTGCCTGTTATGGACAATTAATTAGAAAACCCTTGATCTGCTGCTGAAAGCC
The DNA here is from genome assembly GCF_000737465.1 of Haliaeetus leucocephalus. Classification (NCBI taxonomy): domain Eukaryota; kingdom Metazoa; phylum Chordata; class Aves; order Accipitriformes; family Accipitridae; genus Haliaeetus; species Haliaeetus leucocephalus. The sequence goes on along the minus strand of NW_010972687.1, from coordinate 4,756,165 downwards.
ATCTCTACTTAATGTGTGTACAATTCATAGGTAGTTCAGGAAGTCAAATTTCAGATCTCAGACTGTGTACTAAGTTAAAAAATAGGTCTTTAAGTTTCCTGGTGAAAATTAACACTCCAAAATTCCTTTTTTACCTTATTAACAAAAGATCAATGTTCTTCTCTGAAAAAGGTTATGAAAACTGTGTAGATGATAAACAGTCATCTATGGAGGCCAATACAGCTGCTTCTGCATACATGTCACATATCCAACTACTAGTTTTTGTGTTAAATTAATAAAAACATAAGTAGACATACTTTTTGGGCATACATTTTAGAAAATGCAGTGTGTGCTGACTGATATCAGAGAGCCTTAGTAAACTTACCTGTCTTCCTTATTTCAGTCTGGAGTGTGATGATATTACATAACAGGCAAGGTTTTTCCTTCATACTTTGCAAATTTTGGAAAATTTTACAAAAGCAGTGTAAATATTTTTAACCAGTAATTTCTTGTTCCTGTGACCATGTAATTGTTTTCTTTTTTTTTTTTTTTGTACTTGGAGGCCTTCTTCAAATTCTAAAAAGTGAGTATGTTCTAGTGTTTAATGTTTATGAATTCTTGAAGATATGCAAGACCTATTAACCTTACTAGTCTGGCCCACATTTACAGACAAAATTTTAATCCTTATCCATTCTGAAGTACCCATAACATAATGGGAAAAATATGCATAATTAACACGGAGTTTATTTGCTGGGTGCACCTGAATCATCCTGCTTAACAGACGGTCTCTAAGTTTATGAACAGAGTTGTAGAGATTTCTTGCATGTAACTTTCCCCTGTACATGTTATTAGAGTATATTTGTATGTGTTCAGTTTGCTGTTTCTTTGCATATGCTCCTTCCCAGCTCTGCCAAGTGCACTCCAGTGTTGAGTTTACAGTTAATACTGATGGATGTCATGATTCAAAATCTTTGCAAAATGGCCAGACCCACAGCTTGGGTAAATCAGCACAACAGCAGTTTTATGAGTATTGAAATTTTCACCTTAATACACCTTAATACCTACATTTTGTTTCTTTGCTTTGTTTGTTTTTGCTTGTTTGGACATTGTGTGACTTTGCTGAAGATGACTCAAATTTTTTACTCATTCTAATATGTCTAAAATCCTATGGGTAAAAACATAAAGGTAAAAATATATTTGAGTTCATAAATGTGCTGTCTCTATTTCTGAGCTATTTTAACATCTTGATGTATGAACTGCACTGCTGACATTGTGATATGCTTTACATAATTTCATTATGTGAAGAGTTTAAGACTCAGAGCTCTGAAATGCTCAGGATGAATTTATCTAGGATGTACTATGATGATTATGCTGTTGTTTAATCTATACACAGCTATAACAACATCATTATTTCCCATATGCTTTTATTTCTGGTCCAGTCCTGTTCCAGGTATTTTTACCTAGTGTTGCTCAGTATTGAGAAAATAAGAATCTTGAAAACAAGCAGACATATCTCAGGAAGCAGCTGTTTGCTGGTAGAGAAGTAACTTCAAAGAACTGCAAAAAAAAAAAAAGTTTGTTTCATGTTTGTCTTTGATTTTCCACATTGGATGCTTTGATAAGTAATTAATCTGTGTCCAAGCCTAGAAATGGGATTATTGTCTCAAACCTATCTTCTGGAAGATTGCTGTATTTCTAAATAATGTAAATCTGCTCAGATGCTACAAAGCCGAGAGAGCAATAATAACAATAAGATACAGGCATTTAAGGAGTTCCTTTTGTATACAAAGTCCAGGGACAAGCAGAATGTTCTAGTATATAGGACACTGGTTTGGAATTAAGAACAAGAAAACTCTTCCTGGATTTGCCAACAATTTACAAACATTGAGCAAATTACTGAACCATCAGCACTTCCCATCTATGAAATTTGAATATTTGTCTTCTGTAGCTTATTTTGAGATCTATGAATGTAAAGAGCAATATAGCATATAAGGATTCATATTATGCAGTTGTTTCAAGTCAAATGGAATATGTGCTACGCAGGACACTACATTGCAATAGACTGTGGTTTAAAAGTACCACTTATTTTGACAATTTTTATTTCTGTGCAAAACATGTCTCTTCCCTTCTCTTCCCCTTAAAAAAAAATTTGCTATTCTCCTGTAAATTTATTGCCTAATTACAAGTTAACAAAAACATATTTTCCTTTAGAAAAAATCTTAAACTGAGCTTGATGCTGAAATATGCTTTCTCTCCTCTATTTCCAAATGCCAGTTCCAGATATATGTACTAACATGTTAGTTAATTAAGAATTCATTTCTGCTTAATCTCTTACCAGTGTCAAACAAGGAGCATAAGAGGAAAAAGGACTCATTTCACAGTGATTCCTTCTTTCTCCTCAGAGCACTGGTTCTTTTTGAAGTTCAGATTCTGCTTATAATTATGCAAAAAATACCAAAACTTGATCACAGTTGCTTAGTCCAAGTGTATGTAGAAGGAAATATGAGAAGTGAAGTTTGGACCAGGCTTATTTATCTCATTGTCAGGTGTAACAAGAGAGGAAAGTGAGATGTTGAAGAAAATAAGTAAATTCATATGGCGGAAGCTGGAAGAGTCATCTATGAAGGGTTTGAGCTCATGTTCAGTTGATGATGCTACATTTTGTTGTTGGGAAAGTGGGCGCAGACTCTGTCCCTTGGCCAATGAAGCTCTTCTAAAGCATGTAAGTTAGTTTTATCTTGCACCTGACTGCTTATTGCCAAATAATGTCCTGTCTTACAGATGGAGCTTGTGCCTCCTTGCCTGTGTCTTGTTTTTCACAGCCATGTCCCCATACAATGCTTTACAAGCAAGACCACATGTCTTCTGTGCTTCCTGGGCCCTGCCCTTCAGTGCAGATACAGGAATGTGGTGATAATTGGCTGGTATACTGCAGTGTATAGGTGACACTACTGTATTCAAAATTGATTGGGTCTAGCTTCATGATGACCTGGGAAATCTCTGCTTTGTCTATGTCATGACACAAGAGTATCCTAGCTGGAGTCTGGACTGCAACTTCCAGCCCTCTGAAACTTTCTATTAGAAAAGCTTTGGGATGTACATATTTTATGTATCTCTGATAGCAGAGACTGGTAACAAAGTGCTCAAATGCATTGCTAAAAACTAATCTAATCTGTGTTTTAAACACTAAGTATTTTCAACCGCTTTTATAGTGAAGAATGAGACAGAGCAGCAGAGTTACTGCAGCTCTACAATTAAATGAGTAAAGTGCCAGAGCTGTTCTAGTTCTTCTCCCCGCCCCCTCTTCCTCCCTGCCCCCATGTACAACAGTGTAAAGCTGTTACTTTGGAGCTAAATTTATAATGCTTAATCTCAGTCCAAAAGAAAAACATTTTTGGAAGAATTAATAAATATATTCCAGGCTCTCATTGATCTGGGTTTCTGGTAGGGCTGTGAGTCCAACACACAAACTTGCTAGAACTACAGTTATGTCTCTGGTTAGAAGTTACTCTAGTTGGCTAGATTTGTGCTTCTTGCTAAATTTTGTCTAGCATGAAAGGAAAGTAATAATTGAGGTTTTGGGGTGGGTTTTTTTATGTTTGTTTTAATAAGTGCAAAAAAGGTCTAGAAGACTGTTATTTTTAGAATCTTTTTTCTGTCCTGTTTCTTTTTATTAGGAAAGTAGATCCTGTCTAGACTTTTGAGACTTTGGTGGCTGGAGGCTAATGAAGTGGCAACATATGATATACTTTAGAACATATATAGCAGGACAGACCATAGACCTCTCTAGCCTATGGTTTCTTGTCTGTAGATCACAGTAGTGGATCATAAGGGATTAACATAGGAACTGGGCACACGAAAGCTTCCAGCAACCAAGGTATAGGAACATCCTGAGTTGGATTTTGTGCTTAGACTGATCACCTAGGTGAAATGGCGTCAGAAGATCTTCTGAGAGAGAAAACTGTGGAACTGGCTTGCTATAGCTAACTAGTGAGAGTGACACTTTCATGCAGGTGCTGTCTTTCATTTCCCCAGCACTGGAAGTGGACAACAGTGCAGGAGGAGAACAAACCCATAGTTTTGAGTACTGTACTGTGTTTAGGGGAAGAGTAAAGTTTACATAACTGCAAGCAAAAACTGAGGGTGGAAGCTGACTTTTTTAACTATGCTGAAAAAAAAAGAAACAAATAGAAAAGCAGTTTAAATAAAATTAAGGTGAAAGATACTATCCAAAATATAATAAAATAATTGAGGTTCTGTAGCATTTATGGAAATATGCAAAATGGTACTTAAGTACATGTTAAATGTCATGCTACCAAGATTTTTAAGTGCAGTCAGTCTAGTCACATTAAAAAAAGCTCCTGAAACACTAGTTAGAGCTTAACATTTGGAGTCAGTCTATAGGCTAAAGAACCCGTGTTTCTCACTGGCATCTCCTTCGGCATCTTTTTTTGACCTTCATTCAGCTAAGGAAGACACTGTCAGTCTGGATAAGTGTTTTCCCAGCTAAAACATGCAGTGCATCAGGAGGAACTGAAAGTCTACAAGTTCCAAATTTCCGCCTACTGTTTGCAAATTAAATACAAATGTGAACAGCAGGAGGCTGACTTTTAAAACAGACAAGTGTTGCCACACATTTATAGGATGGCTCCTCTTCAAATCTCTCTATTGGCTTCCCTTCACCTTCTGCATCTAATTTAAACTCCTACCTCCTGATTTATTCTTGCCCTATGGCCTCTGCAGCATGGCAGAGAGAGGGGACTTATGGACACATTTTGGAGAAGGTAACACAGAGAAGGTGTGAGAGACTAGAACGTGTATAGTTAGAATCACTAGTCTGGCTTAAAGAGACAGTTGAAAACTGTGTGGTGGCCTCTGTAAGTGAACAAGTCAGCCAAAAAAATAGTTCCTCTTTGCAACTCAAAATTTTACCAGATCAGGAGTGGCTCAGGATATCCCCCTTACCTTCAGACTTCTGCAGATTAGCTGTATGTGTAATAATATTTAACTATTTCTTGCTTTTTATTTTTCTCTTTACTTCCTACCCTACAGTCTTTCCTAATTCACATCCTCTTTTAACACACTGCTTATGATATTACCCCAGTCTTTCCTCTGTTGTCCGTAAAAATCTTTTCTACCTGCTTTACCTGAGCTAGCCCTCTGTTTCTTCTTTCGTCTTTTCTAACAAACTTTCCCGACTTCCTCTGTAAGTGTATTTGTTACCAATCATCTGTAGTTCCTAAAACTTCACATTTGTATCAATTTTCTTAAGGTACTATGCTTCTATATTTCCATTTACACAAGCAAGTCATGATCTGAATATCACCATTTTCTTTTTCTTCTTGATGTCACTCTTTTTTATCTGTGTCAATACAATCTCCATCTAGCTCGAAGATCACTTCATGGTTATTATTGTAACCTTGTGAGTGTAGCAAGGACATTTGACTCTAGGTATAGTTGGCCCATACTACAGAAAGATCATTTCTGCTGACTTTTATGTGTGAAGATAGAACTATAGTATGGAGAAGTTATGAAGGCATGAGATCTAATCCTTGTTTTCAGAGTGCAGAGAGACACTGGTTCAGAGGCTTCTGGGAACACACTACGGATTCCTATCAAAAACCATGTACTTCCCAAAAACTTTTCAAGTCCTTGAAAATATTCCCACTTCCTCTTGAAGTTTCTTGTGGTTGGTCTGCAAAGCTTACTTAAGAAAGCTTTATTCAGGAAGTAACAATTAGCATCTTTTTCAGCAAGGACTGGATTTTCAGCACTGTACTTTTCAAATCAGATCAACATTTCCTAGCATCAGTTAATTGAAGATGTGAATCTAATCTGCCATGACCACTACTGGATAGATGGATGAATGGATGGATGGATGTACAACTTATCTAATAGATGCATTAATGTCTGATTCTTAGTAAGGACTGGGGCAGTGGGGGAAGATGTGTGATATAACGTAAAAAATAATTTCTTGTCTCTATTTGTATACCAACAAGACACCAAGCAGCCCATGTATTTTAATATCTAGCTACTGGCTATGGAAAATACAAGGAAAAAGAAGCTGTCATTTATAAAAAATTGATTTTTCTGGGAGGTAAGTTCCTGGTAGCTGGGAAAATCTGAACCTCCCTGTTTTGTCTCCTGGTTCTCACTTCAGTGGTCTTGGTCTCCAGACACATGAATGAAGCAGTTCAGGATCCTTCACCAGATCAGGTGGTTGTAGGTATTTAGTCTGCAGTGGTACTAATTCTTAGCTCTCAAAGCCTCCTTGACAATGTCAGAAGTATGGGATCATTTTTAGTAGTGGGTGTGGGCCTGAATGAAAGTAAAAATTCTGACTTCTGGTAAGAGTAGCTTGTATGTCAGAGATGTATATTTCCCTTTGTATTTCAGCAGGTTTTTCAGTTCTTTTGCAGAAGCGGTTTTATCTGGATTAAAAACCTCTGGTAGCATTCACTTATATGCTTGGATTGGCTCTTCAGCTGTATGAAATGTGATTAAAAGAGGTTCTGCTTCAAGAATGGCTCTTGAACTTGGGCCAATCCACTTCTTCTGGCAAATCAGAGTACAAGGGATATGTGTATGTGCAAGCATGTGTATCTTTTATTCTGCTTCTTTAAGGTCTGTCTGATTTTGGAAAAAAATATAACAATGAAACGTACAGTAGCTAGGATTATGGAAGAACTATCTGCTAAAGAACCATTAGCTGTATCACCCAATCTGCTTGGCAGTATAGCTGGTGGTTAAGGAGACACTAATTTGAGGCCAATTTAGATCCCATGGGCTTGTTTGACAGGAAAAAAAAATTGCATAAGGTTATAAAATGACATTTCAGAGGAAACTGCAGAAGAATTTGCATACAAGAGTGTGGCAATCTCACTGGTGATCCCTGGACTCTCAGGCAAACTGTAATTTGGACTGTAGTATAATCCTTCAACTTTGGAGTATCAAGTTGTCCTGCAAGAAAATAAAACAAATTGTATCCCTGTTCATACTCCCCTGCATGCTGTTAAAGATTTTGACATGTTGTTATGCTTGTTTTGCTATGATAGAAAAATATGCATGTGTCTCCTTATTTCTCTCTCTCATGTACGTGCATGCACACACATGTACACACATGCACACACATGTACACACATGCACACATGTGCGCTCCACGAGTTTGGGAACCATGGAAACAAGTTTAGAAATTGTATACCCATTAGAAACACAGAAGACAGTTTTTAAAAGTGTTTGGGGAAATCAGTAAGTGTGTATTAGGCATAGACTTAATAGGTGTTAGGTGCTTAAATACCTTTTAAAAATACCTGGTCTATTGTGACGTTTTATGAGTGTTCATTTTGTGATTTGGATTTTAAGGTTTCCAGACTTTCATAGTATAAATTGGCAGTGTGAGGCTGACATGGTACCTTATGCTTTCGTATTTTTCGTATTGGTCATTTTAGCTATATATTTTCCAGGGTCTTTTGGAATTCACAACTTGTAATCAGAAATGGCATTGTAGGCACAGATAGAGTTCTATGTGGGATAGAATTGCACAGGTTTAGCTTGGAATGTCTCTGGGGTGTGGGGAGGGGAAGGAAGTCTTGCCTTTTTGGAGACAAAGATAAATAATGGATTGATTCAGTCTTAGTCCAGGTCAGAGCTTCTCCCTGTTTTCTCAATGACTTCTCTCTAAAATCTTTGGCTTCTTCAGCCAAAGCCAAATATCTACTTTTTAAATAATTGTTCTGTTTTGTGATCATCCTTTGTGATTTCAATTCCTATGCCTTCTGTCAGTGGAAGAACTTATGTGAGCTCCTTTGAATCCTATCTGGTAAAATTAGATAAAATAATTTAACCCACCAATGAAGGAGGCTTGAGCTAACCCTGATCAATCTTCTAAAGCAGATTAGGGCTCACTCACATGATATTTTCCATTAGCAGTTATAGAAGAGTAATGAGCAATCAGAAGTAAAGCATCTGTACTGGCACAAATAGAGCTAGAAGAAGACACATCTATGATTTTAGAAATCCCCTTGATTGTGCACAAATTAAGGTCAAGAGTAGAACTCCAGTAAATTTTCAGTGACGAAGCATCAGCCCAACAGCTTTCTTGTATGACTCATGCAGGGCACAAATCGAAGGGAAACACTTAAACCTGTAGTGGTTCTAAGCTGAAAGCTACGTATTATTCATGCATAAATATCTCTTTGAATAAACCTTGCTCTAGTTCACAATGAGTAAGAGACAGATATTGGATGTTTGTGCATGGCTAACAGCACTACATCTTGAGTGCTGGTGGCTGTAGACACATTTTAGCAGAGCAGGTTAAAGGGCACATCCATTTCATTCAAGTCCAATAGTGGCAATCATTGGTTTTAGTTGAAGTAGAAGTTGAGCCCACAGACAGCTTTTCCTTTTGTTATTTCAAAAAAAGATGCTTCAAACAGAAAGCTTTTACTTTAGTGCCCTAAGAGAAGGTTAATTAAAAGAACTTGTCAAAATATTTGTTGCAAAAACTTTTCCCTTTAAATTTTTGGGGGCTTAGGTTTTCAACACTTTCTTCAGTGTTACAGAAATGCTGCATACCTTAACTTGGCATTCCCTGGTTCTTGATATGTGAAATTCCTCATAGAAGGGATAAAGCAAATTTTTAAGAAGTCTCTTGTCTTTATTAGAGAGACCATCATCAAAGAGCACATAGAAAGGAGCAAAGACACAAAGATGATACTATTTATGTTATACACAGGGTGCCTCTCAAACTTATTCACAGGGCCAAGCAATTTACTTCCCAGTAAATATGAACTTACTTCACAGCAAACCTGAGTTTATTGCATACATTACTGGAGAATAAGCATCTTGTTGAATAAAAGAATCAATTTGCTCCAAAGTAATTAATGTGCCATGTAAGTACAATTTTGTAAGGCTGGTGAGTGGGAAGAGTAGGATCAAATCTGTCTATTTTTCTAGCTTTACCATAAGTTGTCCTGGAGGACTTTTTGTTCAGTCGATTGCTTACTAGAGATTATTCATATGTCATTATTACATAGTCCAGAAAGATGATACCCTTCAAATTCACCATTAGGACAGGCTTTTTCACAAGAAGGTTGGAGCAGCTCTCGAACTAGTTACCCCAAAATTTTGTGGGTAACCAACTTTTTGTTTGGTGAACAACCAATTCCAGTGTTGTGGAATCTCCATCCTTCAATATTTTCAAAACTTAAGTAGAAAAAGCTGTGGCTGATCTGATCAAATGCTGGTGATAGCAGGATGTGGCACTGGGTGATCTCTGTTCTAAGCAATATTTTTGAGACTTTGTGAAATCTCACAGTCGAAGGACACAAAGTGGGAAGGGAAGCAGTTTGGAGGGGAAAACTGGAGGAAGTTTCAAGAAATTCTTGCTTTAATCAGTTTATTTTTTGTCAAGTGGTAATGTGTTGAATAATGGAATCAGACCTTGATTGTACAACTGGTCATGAGTAGTTGAACTTTGCACAGAGGCAGGGATTCACCCTCCTCAGTCAAATATCTTGCAACACTAGAGGTGTCCCCAGTCTGTTTAGTTAACTACTCAAAGCAGCAGGAAAAGCAGCATCTGTGAGAATCCTTCTTGTTTATATTTCATTTTACTTAGTTAAATTCAAATAATAACTTTTCAATTTTTTTTTCCTGTCACTGTCATTAGTGCCCTATCACACTGCTAATACAGGAACTATGTCTCTGCTTTTCTAACCAATTCAATGGAAATGCAACCAGCTACTTATCATGCCCCCCTTCTGTGCACTGATATAATTATAGGAGTGCCTTTTTGTAAAAATGTTATAAGCATAAAGACAAAACACATTACACATAAATTTCACTGAAAATTGATAATCACTTTGTACATTATCTGGGCTGCACAGATTTCCTTCATACCAGTAAGCAACCATGTTCTCCTAATAACCATGCAAAGAGCTGAGAACATCTAACCAATAGTACAGCCTTCTTGTTGTCACCTTCCGGGAATTCTGTATGAATGGAAAGGCCAAAGCAAATTCAGTCAGAATGCTCCTTGAGCCTATCTCTTCTGAATCATATCCTTTGATGAATATTTCAATCAATTAGTTGGCAGTTTATTTTGTCCACATTTTTCACGAACGCTACTTAGTTTTAGCTGGCTGCCCAGATGGAACACATCTGTTAGCAAAGACTGACTCAATTAACCTAATTCAGAGCTACTGCAGGTTTCTAGAGCTGAGAAACCACCACAGTGGTGTCACCCCTCCCTTCTTTGTAAGAAAGCAGGGAAGATGACAGTATTTGGATGATCTCAGTGGAACAGGTTTCCATCTTAAGCCTTAACACTGGCTTAGCCTTACCGGTAACATCTTTTTACTGTATCATCACACCTGTGGCTTAAATCTGTGTGTGATGTGTTTAGGAAGGGCAGTCTGGTTTCTTCATTTGCCCTTGTCAAGATGAGAAGGTATGTTTAGGTGGTGCTAGAGAATTAAATATAGCAACCCACGTTCTTCAGAATTCTTCAAGCTTCTTTGCTGTGCCTTGTCCATTGATGGGATCCAAGCAACCATTCATTTGCACTTTTGTGGTATTATTATCCTTTTTTTAAAAATACATTATAAAACTCTGCAGAATCGGAATGCTGTTTACATTCCTTTTGCAGAAGTGTGAGTAGGAAATTTACTATTCTGAATGGTCATTTTCTGGACCATGTAAGCTTGTTGACATGGATCACATTTGCACTGTATGGTGATCCATAATAATTATTAATAGTAAAAATGGTCCAGAAACCTTCGCAGTGTTCTTGGAAATACAGTATAAACAGCTGAGGTAATGGTAGTTTATTGGAAAATGCTAGTGGTTATTTTGGGGAGAAATGAACTTGTTATTGCCCCTAAACCTCCTTAAAAAATTAACAAGTTTTGGATTCACCCTATGTGAAACAAAAATGAGTGCCAGCTCTCTGAATTGCAGTAATTGAGTCCCTGCCTATTAGGTAACCCACAGGTTATGTTGTCAGTTTTGTACCAGCGAAACAATTCTGTACTGAAAATCTGCAGATGGTTTAGGCCATTTTTGCTGTGCTTACATGGCTGAAAGTTGCCTTTAGTATATGAAGGGCTTCAGTCTATGATTTCCAGAAGTACAGTGGCAGTGACAATACAAGATTGGAGACTATTAACAACAACGAACAACTGCAATTTAGCAAAATGACTGAAGACTTAGAATTCTTTTTAAAGTTAGTCTTCACTGCAGGTTTAGCATTAGAGAGTTAGTTCTCTCAAGTTCATCCAACTTGACAGAGACTAAAACCAAAAATATAACATTTGTATTTGACCATGTGTCACACTGAAATTTCCAGGAACAGTGTAAATCTGTGATTTGTTTCACAGAATGAATTGTAGGGAAACTTTATTAAAAGGCCAAATACAAATTACTTCTGGGTACAAGGCAAAGTTGAGGTGACCGTAACTGGTGGCAAAATCATGATAACATGCATATTAAGGTTTTCTTTGTGTAGGCACAGAGGCAGATTTACTAGGAAAGCATCAATTCCAGCTATGATTGACACATAAGACATGGTGCAGTCACTTGGCCTCAGATTGGCACTGTATGTCTGCATGCCATAGGAATAAAGTACTGTACGCTGGTTACACTGTAGGTGTATCTCCAGTTAGACCTTACAGTAAAGTCAAATGCTTAGAGGTTAAAACAAAGGGCATATATACTTGTAAACAATCATATTATGCAAATTTATGAGCAAAATAAGCAAGATGCAGGTTTTTAATTAAGTTATTCTGCTTATTTGTCCTTGTAACTTACATACTTAAGTTATTAAAGATTGTACATCAAGGGCTGCAGGAAGATGACTCCAAAATTCAAATTTTCAAGATAACTGGAAAACAAACAAAACTATAAATCAGTGTATACCAGTAATTACATCCCAAATCCAAGCTACGCGATTGTAAAATAGTCTGTCAAAAGGCAAAATTTTATGAGAAGTAAAAAATCCTCAGTCAAGGAGCAAGGCTATAAGTTTCATTTTTCAACTTCTTTTTTTAAAATTAACTGTTCAAAACATTGTCAATCAGAATTTTAAACTGAAGTCAGAAAATAATAGTGACCTACAATAAGGCTCAACATCCTGGTGCATTTTGGGAGGGGATACAGAAATATTTCCTCCACCACAGCAGCCTTTTGATGTGATATGATCTTATGAACAAAGGATTTTTCAGTAACTTCAAGGACCATTATATGGAATTTCATAAGCAAAAGATTTGTCAGGCAAATCGGTAGTACACTGGCATCTTTTCCTTCATTTATTAGGATGCTTTAGCTTAATTAAAATAAAAATTTTGTGTGTGTGTTGCAGTTAAAATTACAGCTGATCTCCATGATAGAGTCAAAACTGTACAAGTGACCTTTTATAAGGTATCTGTTCCTCCTCTTTTGTTCTGAAGTTGAGAACCATGCCAAAACTTAGTAAAGGCCCCAATTCAAACTGTTTTCCATCCAAATCTTGAGGGGAAAGTTATCAGTAATATTGCCGTCAACTCCTTAGTTTACATTGCAGTGAAAACAAGTCTCAGGAGATGCAACAGTTAGATTGTATACAGATCTACCTTGCAGTAATTCCTACTGGAATCTACTTTTTCCAGTAGGAACTGGGTCCTAAGAATATGATGTTATTCTCAGTGAAGTCACTGAATGATTCTGTTTCAGTCTCACAGAAAAATGCTGTTAACAGATAATTCATTTCATTACATTGCATAGCAGTAGCCAAGTTTGCATCTACAAAAATGTTTTACTTTTGTTGCTGGCAGAGGATTATTGTGTCTGCCCATGAAAACATAAGGGCCTCATGATATTTTAAAAATTAAATCGCCATTCTGAAAAAGGTTGATACATTTCATTGTAGAGTTCATAGCTTTCATTATTTACCAAAATCTCAGTCTTCAGTGCAAAAGGGGCCTCTTTCTCATCAAACATCTGCAGTGCATGCAGACTAAATAGGAACATGACATGCTCCAAAGCACAAAACAAATACTTGAGCAGAGTATGGTAATTTTGAGGAAGTGGTAGTTCAAGCTGCCAGAAGTCAGTTCACACATTGACTGGGGTAGGTCATCCTGATTTCAGATGACCTTTTAGTTGAGTGAGGCTAATTTTTAGTTCACTGAAAAATGAATATTTGACATTAATATTTTTATCTCAGAGCTGACTTCTTCACACTCTAAAATTAATCCTAAAATGGTCATAGCAACTAGTCTTTGTGAAACAGGATTATAAAGGCAATCTGTACAATATATAATTCCAGTTGGAGATTATGGACATTTAGTTCAACAATCTGTGAATTTAGCTTTACTAATGAGGGTGGTCTGCATCCTCTGCTATCTTTTGTCTTGGAGCATAACTCTCATAATTGTGAAACCCAAGATTGCTGCGTAATTCATTGGTCTTTGATGATGTTTCTTTCTACTGGAAGTTGTCCTTGACAAAGTAGATTGTATACCAGCAAAATTTGTTTACCAATTAGATAAGTAGATAAATAGGTAATAGATGTCAGATAATGCCACAGATCAATTCCAGATCAGGGAGTATTTGGATAATTTAATTTAAAAAGATACTCCAGGTGTAGGGGAATCATCAGGAATTACTTCCAGTAGTCATTTCAGAGAGGAAGATGAGAAATGTGTAAAAACCAGACTACAAGTCTGAGAAGTTATTCTGTTTTTGAGGAGTCATGTGCTTAGGGAAGGGAAGATCAGAAAGGATCAAGGAGATCCAGAAAGCTCTCATATAAGACTGAAGGAAACACAAACCCTGTGAGGAAATTGAGACACACAAGTGCATTTCATTGTTTGTTTGCTTTGCTATGATCTGTTTATCTTTCGTACTTTCCAAAGTAAAGAAAATGGCCTGGATTCATTCTGTTTAATTAACATGCCTGACATTGGAGTCTAATTTCCCAATAATCAACAGAACACTGTGAAAAAAATGCTAAAGTTACCCTTAGTCTGGTCTTTGATAAACTCAAGTGTCCCCTCATAATCCTCATATTAGTAGGTAAATTGTCTAGGGACAATATTCTTAGAATTTAGTCACCTCAGATATGTACTTGGCGTTTAAGTGACAAAAATCCAGTCTTCACTGTTTCAGAATTACTATTTATGAAATCTGTGTGCTACATATTTATTTCAGTTGCCCCATGTCTCTAGAGCAGCAAATGGTAAGATACCATCTCTTTAGATAATATTTTTGGAAAGGGTGTAAAAAAATTTAACTCTGTGTTGAGATCTGCAACTCTGCAGCCTGTTTTTTGGTAGTATAGCACTGGTTGCCAAGAGTGAGATCTTCCTTTGTCCTGGCACATACACTACTATCACTGAAATTTACTCTTGCAGGTTGGTGGGAAAAATTTCTAAAAAACTCCATATTCTATCAGATTGCAGACATCCTAAAACCTATTTTTGTTAGTGTTTCTCAGTATGAATTCAGTCAGTAGTGAATGCAGTATTTGGTCTCATTACTTTGAGAATCACCTTTCTGACTATATTCCATGAAGTGAAAGCAAGTTTTATTCTAATGAAGGAAAGTGCTAAAAACTTGATTACAAACTTGGAAAGGAAATTACAGAAGGAAATACAAAACAATAGCAAACAAATCTTCGTCATTCTTAACACTGAAGAATTTTCTTAGATATTCCAACCTAGAGCTTCACTGGCCTGCCAAACTGTTCCTTCCCTCCTTTAAACTCTTTCAGACCTGCATAGCTCTTTTTCTGAGGGTTTGTGTGGGTTTTGGGGTTTTTTTTCCACAATGGGATCTACTTACCTCTCACTCTTCTCACTTATCTTAGAACAACCCTGATTCTTTTCTACAGGAAGGATTCACCTTTTGTAACACAGAAATCTTTACCAAGTCAGGCCCTTGATTTTTGGACTGCAGTTTCTCTTTTTACTATCACCTTTTAATGTAAAAAGAGCCTTCAATTCCTGGCCACTGGACCAGGGTGGAATACAGATCTGAAGTTCATTTCAGTGCTGTAGAATACCATCTTATTCACACAAAAAATCTCCAGTGCAAATGATGAAAACATCTTCATGTTTTAAAACAACACATATAAGTGCCTTGGATTTTCTTGATTTTTTTTTTCTTCTACTCTTTATACACTGTTTTTCTAAGCGTCTAAATGAATAAATGAGTGAAAAGTGTTCATGTAGGAATGAACTTTAAATATTCATGTCTTCTCTGGTTATCACAAGCAGATAGAGACATGATAGAATTATACCTTTTATATAGTAGAGAAAACACTTCATCTGCCAGTTTACAGAATATATTCAATGTTTAGTAATTGAGAAACTTGATCAGGAATTTACCATTGAAGGCAAATCTAGATTAGATAAAGGTAAATTTCTTGATCTAAGCTGAGAGCCCGTAAAACTTGTAAGATATTCCCAAATGACTTAAAATAGGTGCTTATATCTTACATTTTTTCTATGTAGGGATTTGTTTAATTGAAAAGAAACATTCTACTGAAACTGCAATTACACTTTGATATTAGAGATATTGCTATTTGCATTTTTTATTAATGGAAAACATGAGCAGAAAAAGCTGATTAACAATACACAAAATTATATGTAAGAAGAAAACAGTATACAATTTAATTCTAAAATTTTAATAGATACTTAAAGAAAATAAAATTACTTTGAAAGCAATTGTTAGTTTGTGATTATCTGTGGAAAGCATCCCCAAGAGTACAGTGACTGTGATTTCACTGGAATCAAATATGATAAAATTTCAGGATTTCTCTTTCAGGAATTTTTAAGCTCCAAATTTAAAACCCCTGAAATTGGAAAATTTGAGTCTCTGGCCTTAAAGTAGTCAAGGTAGCAGATTTTCCCCACAGTGTTTGTTCCTGATAAACCCGCAAGAGTACTAAGAGATATAGTAGGTTACTCCTGTCATATCCCATGCCTGGAAATTAAAAAAATAAATTAAAAAATCAATCAACTGATCTAAACCAGTTGATTCTAAAACTCAATTATTTTTCCTCATCTTCAAAGATTATTTTGAAAAATGGCCAGAACCTCTGCAGATGTACTTGAAGTATAATTGGTTTTGTTCCGTATTCCACTATAGAATGTGTTTTTGCCAGGGATAACAACTTCTGACAGCTTTCTGATTCCTAAAGATGGGTGTCTTCCCCTCAGCTCATCACCATGCAGTACCTTTGACTGCAGCAACTCTGCAGTTTGCTTGATAGTTTTGTGAGCCTTTTCAGTTTATTAAAGCCACAAAAAAAATTAATTCTCTTTCAAAAAAAATTAAACATTTTCACTTGCTCATAATATACCATGTAATCACACAATAATAGCTTACTGAAACAGTTATCAGTATGAATGTGGCTCTGTAATGTTTAGCAAATTTATCCAAGTTGGTGTCCTGTAGGTAAAAGGAAAACTAATTTCAAAGCATTTGTAAAACCCAGACTCTGACCAAAGAAATTTTCGACAGCCAGAAACACTCTAAAACTGGACCATCTGTACTACTTGAGTCATCTTCCTTTTCCTTCCAGAAATCAAAAGAAACAGTAGCACAAAATGACAGTCTGAGAAGCACAAGGGTATTTTTAAAAAGGGATTTCAATTTTTTCTTGGTTTCAGCTTTGTCAGAGTCTCTATGAGAAGGGTACTTCATGTTCTATTTCAGCACATCCATTGGAAGGAATCAGGTAGAGAGAGACATAACAATACCACAAAAATTGTGTAAAAGATATTAACACCAAAAAAATTGCTTAAATTCCATTAGAGCTATTAAATGGTCTGGATTAAATTTCATTTTGTAAGAATTTCATTGTTCCAAAGTATACTTTATGGTTATTTCATTACAGCTCTAGCCAAACTCAAATGTATGTATCTATAATCTCCCTTCTGTTACTGAATTTAAAAAGATGTATTTAAGAAATGACAGAGTAGACGTCATCCTGATGTTTCTGATGTAGCAGCTATTTTGCTGCATTATGAGAAATGCTTATGTATTTAGATTTCAGCTGTTAACTTTACATTGGAAAGAGTATAAAATGGCTTAGAATAATTCTGATTTTTTTTTTTTTTTTTATAGACTATATTCCCTTCCTAATCCCGGAATCTCAATCCCATAGTCCTACCCTTTGTTTTCTGACTACATTCTTTCTATGAATATTTTCTAAGTGGAAAATAAACCTTCACCTTCTTAAGATAGGACATCAGTTTGTTAATCTTCAGATATGTATCCCTTTGTTGTTGTTTTAAGTTTCTAAAACATCTAGATGAAGGCATCAAGCAAAACTGGGATTTTTATCAGAGTGCTAGATATAGCTATTAATAAAAATTTTGAAAGAAATCAGAATGTGTGTAGGTGTTTTGATGTCTTTTGGAGAGATTATACTGCAAGAAACAAGAATGGAAAAGTAAGGAAAAAGAAAAAAAGTTGTTATGACATTTCTCAGCCTCTGAATTTCCTTTTAAAGATAAAACTGTGGGCCATGGGATTTTATCAGGCCAGATTTCTTGAAGTTTTGAAAGAAATGTAATCCTTCATTAGTAGTTAAATTGAACCTGATTTCTTTTTTTTTTACAACAGGGAGGTTCCATTCACATTTTTGCTGTTTGTATTATCCTGATGCATCAGGTTGTTCAACAAGCTGTATTTTTTTCATTTGTTTTCAGTTGTTTAGGTACTGGACCACCAAGAGTCCAGTCATTGTCCTTACACCATATGTATGTTTTCCTTATCCTTCTCATTTACCAAATAGCAAAGTTATTTGAAATTGAAACTTTTCCAGTTTGTCGGAGTAATAAAGTACTGGAGAGGGGTGGATTCATTTTATTAGGCAAAATGGCTTGTTTTACTTAAGCTGTGACACCATTCTGAATTTTTTTGTCTTCTGAACACTTAGCACTCTTAAGACACCAGAATTCCTGCATTCACTTCCAGTTGTGATCAAACCCCAGATTACTTTGTTTTGTCAGTTATGGCAGGAGTAACACAGAGTAATAAGGCCATATTCTTTGCTGGTGTAAGTATGCTAGCTCACTGGAGTTACTCCAGCAAATAACTTGTCTCACAGCTATTTAAAGGAAAAATAATGAGGTATTACTACTATCAAATCCTTTAGCCTTGCAGCTGCAACTTAAGTATGTGTTATAATCCAGTGGATAATGTAGGATACACTACTAGACAACATCAGACTCCAGAAAAGAAAGCTAGAGCATTATTAACTAACATTATATTTTCTTTGTCTGTGCCTTTTCAAGGGTTCATGTGTAATATAAAATCCCAACTCCTCAAGAGTGTTTTTTTAAAGGCCAGGTAATTTTTTTTAAACACCTACATAATTTCCCTTGTACATATTAAATGATTGTTGCTTTAGACCCATCATGACCTATCGCTGATTACAGCCTACAGCTGTAATCCTCAGTTTGCAAGATAAGAGATGACCTTCAATCTCTGCAGTTGCAGCCATATCTTGGCAGGTGTGCAATATTTATCTTCTTCCTGGAGATGAAGAATACAAAAGTTAACAATAGAAAGCCCTGTACAGCAATGTGCCCAATACCTTACTTTTCAAGAAAACATGGAAAACAGACAGATTTGTGAGTAATTTGATTCTGTTCACCAAGCTCTTGCTGTGATGGTTACTTTCACATGGAATACCTCTCAGTGCAGAGTGAAGGGTATCAGCTCTTCTGACCCGGAGGCCTAAAGTAACAAGAGTAAAACAGCTTTAATGAATGGACTCCTGCAGCAACAGGCCTGCCATCTAAGAAGAGTGAAAAAAATTGTTAGTGCTTAACAAGCTCTGAAAACATTTTGGGTTTTTTGCTTCAGTGTTTTCTTCTTCTTTTCATTTTTTATAAGTAGAAACGTCTTGTAGTGGCTGTCCCTCTAATGAGTATTTCTAGGAAAACTGTACTATTTCTTCTTTGATAAAGGTGAGGCAGGGGGAAGCAGAGTAGAAAGAAAACAGACTGTTTTCACAGGAAAATGTTTCTTTCAAAAAGTATGTTCTAATTCTCTTTTGGGAGTGGTTAATTGAAGCAGTGAATTAGCTACACAGTTTGCCCATTGAGGTATACTGGTAGGAACACTAAGGGTTTGGAGCATCCAATGATGGTTGAGGGAGTATGTATTGTGGCCAAAAGCAATGGATGTTTCACATCTGGGCAAAGGGTGCTTACTTTCATCTGGAAAACAGAAAGCCCTATCCAGTGCTTAGTGAAGTCAGTGGAAATCTTCCAGCTGGCTCTAATGAGAATTGCACTGGGTCCCTAGACTTTGGTAAAATGACTGTAGAAGTGAAGAGAAACTATAATTGAGACAATCTTTCCAAAACCAATTTTGAGCACTTTCCCTGCTGAAAGCATAAAGAAACTGTGGAAGAAGAATAAAGGAGAGCATAGCTCAAACTCTAACGTAGCTCCTAGAGTTTTCTCTTTTTTTTTTTTTTTTTCCTGTAGAAAATAGTACAAGAAAAGATGTCTAATGCACCTGTATTTTGAAATTAAGAGCTATACACATTTTCCTGTTTTCCCATCAAGTTGACACAAGGTATGAAGACTTAGGACATGTGTTATGCTCTTGTCAAAGAAAAAAATAAGTCATACAATATGGAAGGCAAGTTACAGTTTGAGATATTCTTTCTAAGAAAATAACTACAGCAATAAGTCAGAAATTTCCTTTTGTCCTATTAAAGTGTCCTTACACTACAGTTTATAAGAAAAGGTGATCTCAGGTTCCATTCCTTTTCTGGTTCAGGACAGAACTGTGTTTAAAGTTTCTATGTGAAAAGAAAAAAAATTAAATAAATAAATAAAATCAAAACAATATGAGGGTTTGAAAATTGAAGGTGCTTTCATTTCAAACAAGGTATAAACTATGAAGAGGCCCAATCTCAGCTTCAATCAGTAAGGAACTGCTGCTGCATGGTATATAAGAAAAACATCAGAACCCCCAATCACAGTCTCCTGACAATTACTTTTAAGATACATTAGAGAGATTTATTCACAGATTTTAAAATTTTTGCTGTTTCCAACAAGGCACTTAAGGGACTATGATGGTTGTCTGTCCTGTGTCTAGCTAGGTAAGGTTTGTGACACAATTACTCCATGTAATTATAACTGTACTTCCATAAACACAAGTAACTTTTAAATTCATTTTTGGCAGGATGCAAGCATGTTTGTAACCTCACTATTTACAGCAACTGTTCTCTGAGATCATAAAGCAAATTAATTTAAGGGACATTGCAAGATTAGCTCTTTACTTCCCTTTTTGGAATACTTTGTTCTTAATCCTTGTGCAGTCATCCAGATTTTGGATATTACTTCCATCCATGCCAAACCACTGCTTGGCACCATCCTCTAAGATGATGAAAATAATGTAGGCATCTAACTCCCTGTGCACACTGTCTTCTGCAACTTCTTTGCTAATCCATGTCTACAAACTGATTTTGAAAGCCACACCTTGCAAGTCACCTGTTCACATATAGTAAAAGCAGAGATACATAACTGACAGTTTTCCAAAAGTAATGACTTTCAGTTTAGATAATTAAAATTGTATGTTGCAGATGAAGTAGTAAAACACCATTCCATGACACACTTTCCTGTTCTTTAGGAGTTATGGCTTCCTACCCTGCTAAATCAGCGCGCACACCCACACCTCCCCCCCCCCCCCCCCCCCCTTTTTTTTTTTTTATTTTTTATTTTTTTT